>NC_052152.1:167098384-167434605 GCF_902713615.1 Scyliorhinus canicula | reverse complement strand
CATGCAGACTCTGCATCGTGCCACATGATACCCGGTCCCAGGGACCGGAGAACACAGAGGGCCACGCATAGGGTGTCATAAGTGGATAGAAATGGGTCATTAAGTGGACCCCAATACCGTTGTCCACCGATGGAGAATCCACCCCAATATCTGTAATCTTAATAGCAAGAGGTATCCCTTAATGATCTTGCCTCTGCAAAGTTACCCTTAACAGATTTCTGCCTGTTATGAATTCTGTTGAAATTGGTCGGAATGGGCGGGTTGGGGTTGTTGGCTATTTATTGAGTTATGCTGTGTTCCCCTGTTTGTTATTTGTTGGTTTTATTTTTTATCTTAGTTGTGGGTTTATTTGATGTTTATTTATAAATGCCTTAATAAAAATATTTTTGGGCAGGACAGTGGCACAGTGGTTAGCATTGCTGCCTCACGGCGCCGAGGTCCCAGGTTAGATACATTGAGCTCTGGGTCACTGTCCATGTTGAGTTTGCACATTCTCCCCGTGTTTGTGTGGGTTTCGCCCCCATAACCCAAAAGATGTACAGGGTAGGTGATTGACCACGCTAAATGCCCCTTAATTGGAAAAAATGAATTGGGTACACTAGTTTTTTTTAAAAAATAAATGAATAAAAATACTTTAAAAAAGATATTGGCTGGAATTATCTGGCTGTCGGGATTCCCTTTTCCTGCTGGCAGTGCATTCCGACCCATGGGTGTGTTTTCAATGGGAAAACCCACTGACAAGCGGCGGGAAGAGAGAATCCCACCATCAGCGAACGGTGCACCACCGAGAAACATGCAGCTGGGGGACCAGAGAACCCGGCCCATTGTATTTCATGTGGCACCTTTAAAAGTAGCGGAGAGAATATAGACTGGAAAGGGTAGCTGGAACCAAAGGTGAAAACACATGTGCTCAAATATAATGAGCATCGGTGGATTTCTATTAATAAAATTGTAATGCTGGCTAGTACGTTTTCTTGTGATCATACATTGACCACATCTCCAACCATGAATAATCATAAAGGATTGACCTCTGTGCAATTGAGTTTATTTTTCTAACATATAGCATGGAACAGCTACATTTTAATTTAAAAAATAATTACATATGATCACTTTGCAAATTTTTCAAATATTGGTAACTTTACACGTGTTCATAAATAAATGTGCTCACTTAGGTCAGCAAGTAAGTGATATGTCCCGATGGGACAATTAGCAGATCTTGAACTCGAAGTAGTCTGTTGCCCAACAGTTTTGCTACCTTTTCTGGATGTATCTTTGGGTAAAGGAAATGCTATTCCCAAATCTGAATACGGCAAAACTGAAACCACTCAACTTTCAAGGAAAAAATCAAATACACATAAAATGCCTGCATTCCCTCAAATGAAATCACTGCAAAACTACTGTCGTGCCGAAGGAGGTAAATAAATTACAAAACCTAACTTAGCCGCAACAAATTAACAAATGAACAAATACATCGAGAATCAGTCTATTATGGATGAGCTTGTGGCAAAAATAAAAATGTTAAACTTGGGGCCTGACTTAAGAGATTGTTCACAATCACATCTGGGGTTGAATTCTCCCATGGCCCTGCCGATAGGTTCAATGGCAGGCGAGGGGAAGAATTTGGCGGGAGTGCAAAAATTGCTTACATACTGGTGTGAGTTTCATGCAGCATCTTCCGCTAGTGCCTGCGCATGACAGATCGGGAAACTGACTGGAGGCTCGCATGAAACTGATTTGCATCCCACTAATGGGATGCAGATGAAGGCCTGACCAGAATCTTCCACCCATGTCTGATTCTGCATGATGCCAGCTGGAAAACATACCGGTGCATAATCGTCTGGAACAACGTGGATCGCAGATGTCAGCACACCTCAAGAATGCCTGGGGCTGCCTCTGGAGTTCAGAATGGAAGCTGCTGGCAACCCCGGACCCTGGAACATCACAGCAGTGGGCAGGAGGAGCACCAAAGGTGGATCTTCCACATTCAGTGTAATCAAGGTCTATCTTCCAGCCTTAGAGTGTTCCTTGAGATCCATCTTCTATTTCAGGAAATCTATCTTTCAGCTTCAGAGTGTTTCCAGAAATCCATCTTCATTTTCAGGAGGTCCATTTTCTTTCTTCAATAATTTGTCAGTGATGTTGGTTGCCTTTGCAATATGGTGGCAGATACAATGGCAGACTATGTGCCAGCAAAGTGTTTCCACGTGTCACCTTCAAACAGAGATTGTGAAAGCATGGCTGCCAGTTCTAAAGTTTGGCCGAGAATTCATCCCCAGCTCCCCTCAGGTAACCGGGCTTATGGATACTCCTTCTCCAGCCTTATCTCCCTGAATCGACCAAGATATTTGACATACCATGCAGCAGGATTTCCAAGGACTGAAGGTGAGCCCTCACTGAGAAAACTTCCCTATTGTCTTACAGGATTCCTTTCTCCTCTTAATCACCAATAAGCATCAATGCAGCACGGTAGCATTGTGGATAGCACAATCGCTTCACAGCTCCAGGGTCCCAAGTTCGATTCCGGCTTGGGTCACTGTCTGTGCGGAGTCTGCACATCCTCCCCGTGTGTGCGTGGGTTTCCTCCGGGTGCTCCGGTTTCCTCCCACAGTCCAAAGATGTGCAGGTTAGGTGGATTGGCCATGATAAATTGCCCTTAGTGTCCAAAATTGCCCTTAGTGTTGGGTGGGGTTACTGGGTTGTGGGGATAGGGTGGAGTTGTTGACCTTGGGTAGGGTGCTCTTTCCAAGAGCCGGTGCAGACTCGATGGGCTGAATGGCCTCCTTCTGCACTGTAAATTCTATGATAGCATCTGTGCCAAAGAGCCGAGATCGTCATCCATAATTTTACTCATAATGGCAGCCATCATTTTGATGCCAACAGCATCGCCAAAGAATGGGCCTGCTCACAAACAAAACCACTACTGTGAACTGGGCCCCACCCTGGCCGTCTCTGACCATCTCACTCAAACAAGAATTTTTTTGACTTAACTCAGCTCCTCATGTAGCCAGGATCTTCTAAGAACATGGCACAGATTAAACATATTAGTATCACATAATTATGGGTTGCACATCAGGATACAAAAAGGGATTTTAAGATGAATAGCACCAGAGCTTGTGAAAATGCAGCTATTCCCTTGCTTACATCACATGACCCACATGCAAATTAATTTTACTAAGAGGTCTATCAGTGTCCCGTTCCTACGTCAATTGGAATATTGAGACAGCAACACAGTCACCATGGTAGGAGCTCAGGGCCGGAAGTTCAGGGCAGCAGAAGGTTGGTGTCATGATGGTTTAAGCAAGGGACCCTCATCCATTAAGCCTGTCAAAACATAGCTGTTGCTGTTGTGTCCATTGGACGATGATGTCCAGGCAGCTGTGGCCATTTGAAAGCAAATTAAAAACTTTGCTGGCCTTCTCCTTTGCTGTCTCCATTTTGACATCAGCAACTCCGCCTCAGCCAGTGGAGCTGTAAGTGCTGGAAGTCTTCCAATTGGTTCTCCAGCATTGGGAGCTTGAGCACAACCCTGGGTTTCATGGTGAATCTACTCGCCAACCTTTAATTAACTCCCCATTTCCAAATAGTCGTGGGCATGTCTGTAATGCATCCTGCGTAGTAGCTATCCGGAACTATCCCACATGTGAGGTTCCCAATCCCAGAGTGAAAATTCAGCACGATAGGTCAGACTTTGCCGTAACAGGGAAAATAATGGCATCTGCCGTTAGCTACATTGCTTCTTGTATTTTTGGATTCTTTTGGAGGCAAGTTTCTGAAAGTGTGAGTTAATAATATCACAGCAGGGGGAGGGGGGGGGGGGGGGGGGGGGGGGGGTAATTTGGTAAGAGGCCCAAAAATCGATTTTACCTTGGCGTGAAATGACAACCGGATCTTCCCATGTTGTCCAGCATGGAGGATCAGGAATCGCATTGGAGGCCGGAAAACACCAATTTGCATCCTGCTAATGGAATGGCAGTAGAAAAACACACTGTTCCAGACATACTATAGTTGAACTTACCTGAAGAAGAATGTCTTGAGCTGCCTTCAAAGTTCAGGATGGAGGTCAGCAGGAACCTGGTACACCGCAGCAGTGGGTAGAGGGAGCATCTATCAGGTGGATCGTCGTCCAGCTTCAGTGTCATCGAAGAAGTCCATCTTCCAGCCTCAGAGTGTTCCTGGAGGTTCATCTTATTTCTTCAGGAGGTCCATCTTCTTGGTGCATCGGTGATGTCCGGCACTTTTTAAACATGGCACCCTGGTAAGATGGCAGGAAGCATGCCATCAAGCTTGCCCTGTCACGGAAGATGGTGTAAAACCCCCAAAAGTATAATTAATTGTGCCAGGGATGGAAAAGGGTGTGGTTTCCCATCGGCCTCCACAGAGGGAAACACTCCTATCCCAGCTCCGCCATGGGACTTAGTCCCGGATGAGAGAGTTCTGCTTTATACATCTCTTTTACCAATCAGATTAAAGAGTTATGAAACAAAGAGTGCAAGAAATGTGAAGGATTTGTAAATTAAAGTCAGTGAATTCAATGTTAAATCAGGTGTAGAAAGAGAAATAGGGAATGAAGTATGGGGTTATGAGAGGGTGTGAAAAAGAAATAAGCTCACAAAAACTGGATTGAGAGCACAGCATCAAGTTTGATTTAGAAATCAAAACTGACAAATCAGTAGGAAGGCACAGTGCGTTGGTACAATGATATAGTTATGTAAGATCTGCTGGAAAAAGGAAGGTTGAAAAGGGAGGCCATACGTTTAGGTTGTGTATTGTAATTCTATGTAGTTCTTGAAACATTGCCTTTTAATGTTGAGCTCCTGAAATATACTAAACAATGACAAACATATTTTCCTCATAGCGCCCGACTTGAGAGACTTACGATGCTCAAAACGCCTCACCAGATTTAACAGTCTTACGAGAAGTCGCGGTCTGGATCTCGCCCTCACTGAGCGTGATCCATATCAACATATTTAAATGAGCCATTCGGCTCATTTAAATATGTGTTGGTGGGATTCTCCGAGTGCCCAGGAGCAAACGGCCGTGTCTGGGAGACCTTGTCAGGATCCCTTTTAGTGCTGGTTCCCACTAATGTGGACCAGTTGTAATGGCACCTGAGGTGTCTCCCAGGCCATTGGGGATGCCTGGATTGTTGGGACAGGGCAGGGTAGCGCTGGCACTTCGTCTGGCACCAGGGTACCGTGACACTGCTAGCCTGGCACTGCCAGGGTGCCATGGGTAGAACTTCCAGGTTGGCAGAGGCACTGCCAGGGTGTCAGTGCCAGGGTGCCCAAGTTGGCATTGTCAAGGATTGGGCCCGGGGGGGAGGGGGGTGGAGGGAGGCCAGACAAAATGGTGCCCCAATCTGCAAAGAGCCAAGCTCGCCAGCAAGATATTACTCAAAGTGCAACCTCGACTGAGAGAAACTCGGCGCTGCAATTCATGAGAAACACCCCACTAAACGCACCCAAAATCGGACATAGTTTTTTTTCCAATTAAATCCCACTCCCTCATCTTTCACTCGTTATACGGTTTTGTGGAGGACATAGCTTGCTTTTTGATCCACAAATTAAGAACAAGAAGTCAGGCATAAACCAGAAGACTTTGTTATTCCTAAAAACATTTAGAAACATTCATAGTTAAACATGATGATGGAATTTTTCACTCTGTGCTTAGAGTGCTAGCTGAGGTGACAAAACCACCGTGGTGCTCTCCAGCTGCAGAGCCGAGTTTTCTCTCCAGATATCTTTCTGCGAGCGCCGGGAAACATGCAGCTAAATGCGTTTGCTCTGGGACTTTGTTCGCTTTTAGCTGCATCATGCCCAAAATGTTTCTTTGTGTGGAATCAAATGGCTTTTTAAATAACATCAGAACATCATTAGATAAATTCTTGGCAAATTTTTGAATCTAAATTTTATATTTTTCCATCAAAACAGTTTTGAAACTTTTCTTTTAACATACACTGCTCAGTCTCCATCTATGGTATGAAATGTCCCCACAATTCTGCATAAGTTACCTGGATAAGTATACAATCAGAGCTTATTCAGCAATAAAGGGGCGAGGTTATGAGGGAAAACAGGAACTTTGACTGCTGAAACGATTAAGCTAAACCTACTTCCAGACTTCTCTGACTGCACTCAAGGATGCTTTGAAATATTTCTGGAAATGGCTAAATCCTGGCCTGTGTCACCATGTCTGATTAAATTAGTGGTAGTGATGTGGATAAGGACATCTACCAACATCAACTAATCCTAATTTTCACATATTAGTAATAGTCTTGATGTTCACAATGGATGCTCAGGCTGCATAGGTCAAGGTCCACTCAGAAAATGGAATGGGTGGGCCTCCAGGGGCAAATCAGTCTGACTTGTCACTGAAGGTCTCTAGGTTTGTCCAGTTAATGCCTTTTTTATGCCTAAAACAAGGCAGCAGTGAAACAAAAAATGATTTTATATTTCTTTATAATGCAAACATTGTACAAATGCAAATGCAATGTTATCAGTTACATAAAAGACAACATGGATTTAATTTAAAAAACAATGTCACTGTGTTAATTTTAACAAATGTGGAACTCTTTTTAATAATGGGCAAAATCTCAAACTGATCAATAAAACTAATTGTTTGATTTTGTCTCTAGCTTTTGAATGTTTTACAGCTTGAAGTGCTCACCAGTCTGACCACTACAGCTACAAAGAGGAGATGCCTCTGTGTGGATCTAAGTACTAATCGGGAATAGGAGCAGACGTCGGCTATCAGCTGTTGCATTCTCTTTCAGCAATGATAAACTAGCTTGTACATTACCTTATTTAGTAAGGGCTCTCTGCTGACTCGGGGAAACATGTGCGTCATTTTCACCCTGCTTGACTGGCCCAAAGAGACTCTCAGTTCCAGCTGTATATACTATATGAGCACTGGGCATTCAATAGTAATCAGAGAATTAAATGGGCAGACGAAACAGTGGTTTGAAAGGGCTGGCGAAAGTACTGTAGAATATATTACTTACGTTGGTTAAACTTTGCCCTAGCTTAAGCTTTTATTTTAAAATGACTTATTTTCTTTTTCTAGAGTTTGATTAAAAATAAGTCACATTAGGAAAATACATCTTTAAAAATATGCTAAACGGACTGGGCATCTAATCAAACCCACAGTTTAAAGCTCATTTGGAAACAGATGTAGGCAATGATAATATTGTTTCAAAGAATAAATAAGTTTGATAACTGAAATAATCTCTGCAGTTCACATTCTATTTTTAAAAACATAAAATAAAAGAGATCCATGCTTAAACGGTGCACATAATGTCTTGTAAGAACATTAGATTCTCTTGGAATCTTAAAATTTACCAGGCTGGTTCTGATTTGTCACAGGGAGTAAATGCTGCACTTAGTCTGTTTCTTGTCTTTATTTGGTCCTATCCCTCATGATCTTTTAATAAAACATTTGCAGAGTGCACTGCATTACAAACATGGACAGCTTTAGTACTACTTGAATAGTCTGAATTTCCCTAAATCTAGTCCTGTCTACTAATTCACACTCCTCTGGCCAAACTACAATATATAATCTCAGTTATTCATCTGAGAAGCCAAATCACAAGCAGTTGCTTTCTATACAAGCTTGTTTATATCCAATCTGATTTTTTTCTCTTTTTTTTTCCTCCTACAGGTTTCAAATTAAAGTCACAGCGTTAATACCAAGCATTCATCAGCAATGAGCAGTTATCAATCAGCATATGAAAACTATACTTCTTGTCAGTTCTATACAGTTTCTCTGGTACAAGAAACTTCCTGGACATGAGAATAGAGGGAACTTACTCGTATTTGAAGGTATTCATTAATTTTATGGCTAGTCATGTTGAACATGACTAGCCATTGAACCATTAACAGTTTTACCAACTGTGTTTGGTGGGCTGATGACAGTTTCAAGCTCTTCCCTATTAATTTCTTTTTGAAAAGGAAATAAATCTGTGAAAGTTCAATATGTTCTTCCAGAACAGCAAGATACATTTAAATAGTTATCATACATACAAGCTTTTTTTAGTAATGAACTGTAATTCATCATTTAATATACATTCAGTATCAAAATTATCAATTACTCTGTGAGGAGAATATTACATATCAACATCCCACTGACATCTGCCTAACCATTTTACTTACACGAAGGAAATTGTCATATTGAGTTGCCAGCAGATCATACAGAAAGTAGTTATCGCAAAGCAATTAAGCAGAGTATTTAAATAGGGAAACAGCACAGCAGCTTGTATTACATTTGTGTCACAATTTGATCTGCAAACTAATAAGCAAGAAACGTTGATTACAGTAGTAAAGAATGATAAAATGTCTTAGTCCTCACTTATAGCAGTCTGACCCATCCCAGAGCAGATAAGAAAATCAAGGAAATGTAATTTCTCAATACAGAGTGGGGGTACGTAAGCATTTGGAAAATATACGTAGATTTGCTCACAATATTTGCAAGACATGGGGCAAATTTTCATGCAGGTTTGGTGACCAGTGCACCTTTGCACCTCTGAAATGCACACCTGACCCATGTGTGACTTTCCCCATGACTTCTGACTTTTCACACAGGTGCTGGGTTTGCAGTGCATTTTCTGAGCCATGATGGAGTGCATGAGATAGGCCGGTTATAAGGCCTGCCTCAGTTCTCCAACAAATCAGCAACATTGTTTTAAAGTCCCCTAAACCTCAACTCCAACCAACCCCACATGCCCCTAATGCCCCTCAGATCACCCTTGCCACTCCATGCCCCATCAACTTCCATCCATTTCATGCCACCACATGTACATTGGGATAGCCCATGCCACCTCCCAAGCGCTTCATGTACCCTCCATAGTCACTCACCCAGTATCCACAATGTACAATCCTTAGGAGCCATGGAATAGCAATGAGAATTATTTTTAAATTATTGCAAATAAATTAAACCTCCAACAATTTAATAAAATCCTGAATTCAAACACACTGCCATTAATACTGAAAAAAAGACTCGCGCATCAGAACCCACTGGAGGAGAAGCATAAAATTCTGGCCCAATACGTGATCCCGCCACTCTTTCAAACTACTATCTGACTCCCAAAATCCCTTTCCTTTCCAAAGTTCAAAGTTGAATGAGTAGCCACCTCCCAAAACCCATCTTTCCTCGGAGTCCAAGTTTTGAATCCCTGCAATCAGATTTCCACCCTGACTACTGTACTGAAAAAGCTCTTATTAAAGTCATAAATTAAATCCTAAAAAACTGTGACAAAGGTAAATTTACTCTACTCCGCCTTCTCAATGTTTCTGCAGTCTTTGACACAGTTAATCACAGCATCCTCCTCTGATGTCTCCCCGATGTTCATTCAGCTGGGTCGGAGTGCCCTCATCTAGCTCTGTGCTTATCTGTGTAAGCATAACCACAGAGTCATTTGAAATGGCTTTGCTACTTGCTCCTTCACCATTACCTCTGATGGCTCCCAAGGATCACATTTTGGCCCCTTCCTATTTCTAATCTAATTGCTGCCCCTTGTTGACATATCTGAAAACACGACACACAGGTCTACCTCACCAACATATTTCTTGATTTCCCTGCTGCTGCTGCTGCTAAATTATTTAACTGCGTATCTCACATGCAGTACTGGTTAGCCAGAAATTTCTTCCAATTAAAAATTGCGAAGACTGAAATAATGTTTTTGGATCCCACTCCAAATTCTGTTCCCTAGCTACCAGCTCCATGCCTCTCCCCGGCAACAGTCTGAAATTAAGATAGATCACTAGGTTTGACTATTCCAATACACACCTGACTGGTCTCCCAAATTCTACCTTATTTAAACCATCCAAAACTCTGTTACAACAAGTCCCATTCCTCTATCATTCCTCTGCTCACTGATCTACAGTGGCTGTGGTCAAGCAATGTCTTGATTTTAAAATGCTTATCCTTGTTGTCAAATCCCTCTATGACTGAGCTCTCCTCCCTATCTCTATAATTTCCCCCAGCCCTACCTGATATCTGCGTCCCTCTAATTATAATCTCTTATTTTAATCAATCAAACATTGTTAGCCATGGTTTCCATTGCTTAGGTCCCATGCTCTAGAAACCCCAGCTTACATCTCTCTGCCTCTCTTCCTCACTTTTCTCTTTTAATACACTCCTTAAAACCTACCTTTTGACAAACCTTTTGGTCAATTAAACTAATACAGTTAACTCCTTTTGTGACTTGGTTTCATATTTTGTTTCACTCCTGTGAAGTACCTTGGGGATTTTTATTACATGTAAAGTACTATATAAATGTAAGTTATTGTTGCACAGATGCCTAATTGTTCTATGATGGGCTGGATTCTCGTGTAAAGATGAGAAATGCAAGACGGGCTCTTGTGTGTCATCCAAAATGTGAACCCGCCTCCAAACAATATTCCTGCCTTTTTTCTGTCTCTGAGCGATGTGGGCTGGGAGGTTCAGGTTTTGCAAGCCATGAATTGTGGAAGGAGTGCAGGAGTTGAGTGGGTGTGGACATGGGGTTATTAGAAGGCCCTCCTCAATTGTTGGGGACTGCAACCTAGTTTCCAAAGTTGTTCTAATGCCTCCTAATCCTGACCCTTCACTGCCACCCAGCCCATCCCCTCTACACCATGTCATCCTATGATCCCCCTATACTCCCACATACTCCCCATATTCCTTCTTCCACCCAAAGCTCCTCATACTCTAATGCCTCCTCCATGTCCATGTAATGGTCAGCTTACCTCTTCAGAGAAAAACCCAATACAGATTTACTGCAGTTAATACACATCTACATTACAATACAGCATACCATATGACTTGTCAAGACATTTAACATTTACCTGTCAGGATGCCAACTCCTCAACCAGGCTTCCCCCCAGTAGTCATTAACTCTTCAATGAGGTGGGTTTTTAGGGATGGCAAAACCTTCACCAGAACACAATGAAGAGGTGCGTGTGAGATCACAACCCAAGTCCTTCCTACTCACAAATGTCCCCATTAAAAATAATGCAGAGTCGGGAAGGCACAGCAAATTCAAGTTTCCAGCAAAAAACACTTGTGCATTCCTAAACCCATCCCTGCATCCATGAGGACAAGTAAATACAGCCCGATGTCTTTTGTTTCTACTCGCAGTACCTCAAATTAAAATATTCAGAATAATTAGGAAAAATCTGTCATTCATGTTTTCTCCCCACCAATGTTAGCCAAGGTATCTTATGTGGTAACCTTGGATTGTATCCAACAAACCCTCCAATCCCACAAGCCCCACTTCAAAATGCAACAAAGCCCTGGTAACATATCTTCTAGACTTATGGTGCCAATTCCCTCAGCACGGCAGTAGAGTAGAATTCCTACTGACGTCCAAAACCTTGATCTTGAAGAAACTACTTTTTTTTTAAATATGCACTATTACATTTTTTTAAGGAATACTGAAGTTATCAAAGCTTCATCAGAAATTTAATCTCCGGGTTCTAGATTGCAACATTTGAAATGCATACTTTGTGCACTTCTCAAAACAACAGTGGTGCCTAGCTATGCCGTAATCCACAAAAAACAATCCGATCATTGATTTTCAACATTAAAACAGCATAGACACACTGATGTCATTTTTGGCCAATGTAGCACTGATGTCATTGTAAGAGCCCAGAAATGTGAATTTCTAAAAATTATCAGCTTGGCTCCACTTACTCTTTTATGTTGGATGAATCTTGATAAATTAAAATTATTTCCTCAAATGCCAAATTGATGAATACGGTTGAAGTAAACTTGAAATGACAGTTTTTAAAAGAATACATGCAGGGTGTGATCCAGCGGCCATGCTGCGCCAGAAAAGCAGCTCGTAGTGGTGCAGCGAGGTTGATAAAAGCCGGGAGACCCCGCTCCCGGTATCTACCTGGATTGCCACGTCTCGTGGGATCCAACGCAATCTTGCAAGGCGTTGCGGTGTAAATCCAGCCCATTGCGGGTCGGATCACTTTTTGGCAAATCTGCATATTAGAGCGAGACAATTAGTCTCACTCTAATGTGCAGATTCCCGAGGCACCTAAGGATTCATCCCTTTGCCTCAGAAACTCGCAGGAGCGCTACTCAGCACTGGTCGCCACAAACGGGGCCAGATGGAACGGCATTCGTGGGGGTCTCCCAGGGGTTTGGATGCCCCCAGCTGCATGCCCTTTGGGCAGGGTGGTGCCCAGCACTGCTGGTGCCACCTGGGCACCCTGGCACTGCCAGCGTGGTGAGTAGAGCTCCCCAGTGTACAAAACAGGGCTATGTGTGGTCTCAGCCACGCATTACCCACTGAGGCTCCTTATACAACGCGAGTCGTGTTATATAGCCACATGTTTCTCGCACTGTGAGCAGCGGGAAACACATGGCTAAACGTACTCGCTTTGGGACTTTGTTCCCATTTTGTTGAATTGAGCCTATTGTATTCAATTTTCCTGCAGCTTAATTTTTACATTTAGAGGTTAAATGTGGCATTTCAAAGTGTTGCTCGATTTCCAGGTGACACAGCAGGAGGAGTATGAGTAGGAGCCTGTGTCAAAGAGAATGTGCAATACAGATTTTCCACTTCATACATAAATTTTGTAACAATAGAAAAATTGCAACACCGGCTAAAAACAGTAAAACCCAATTTTAAAATGTGCTCCATGGCGCAAATAAATAACTTGAATTCGGACAGATGAAATTAAGCAGAGGGCACTTTGAATCTTCAAATCAGCTTCTACAACGTGAAGGGAAATTTTAACTCCCCAGCAGAAAGCCAGTGGGACATAATTTCAATGTTCCACCAGCCAGCTGCTTGTCCAAAATGGACGTCCGGGGACAGTTGGTTAGATGGGCTTGTCAAATTTCGGGCCTCCCGAAGGCCACCGGGCTGGCAGTCAGGCAAGTTGAGAGGAATGAAGAGGGGTGTTCGATGGTTTAGAAGCAGCCCAAAAGCTCTTCATTGGGCAGGGGGAAGCACTCTTAACTTTTCATGAACCCAAGAAGATAAGTTTTAAACATAACCTGACAAGTCATCCACTTGGTATGTGCCAAGTTTTACTGAGCAGATCATTTGTTCAATGGCAGTTAAAATTGCATAGGTCTCAATGGTGCCATTGAATCCTGATTTATGTTTAACCAAGGGAGTTGGTTAAGTGACCACTGGGCGAGAAAGAATGATAAATCCACCTACTTGGATTTTGAGTCTCACTCCACCTTGTGCTAACTGGCTGGAGGGAATAAAAATTCCTCTTATGGAATTAGTGACAACAAAACAAGCCATGGCAGATGGGAAGGACTATATAAGCTTGCCCAGCTCATATTTTTCAAGAAAATAAGCTCTGATTTTTTTTCATCTTAAGTCTTTCAAGAGTGATCTGTTGTGACTAGTAACCAAGGAAACCGCTGACTAATTCAGTGCAGCCATCTATCCAAACAGTTATGTTTTTCTTGTTGTAAATTAATGAACAATTCCCACAGACACATCATTCCATGCTCTTGCCAATATCATCTCTAAGTGTCAGTGGATAAAAGCCCTTGTCTTATTTTGGTTATTGGAAGCACCTAAGTGGTTTTTACAAACAAAACAGGGTAGCTGTTGCAAAATGATAAGATGAATCTCACATAACTCCATTAATCACTGCAAGAAGCATGAAGACAACATTTTCAATTTCCAAATAAACTGTACTCAAGTACTACCCCATAGCTTTCCTGGTAGAACTCCCTCGACCAGAGAGTGATATTTAGAATATTTTGGTGTTCCTTGATGTATGGTTTCAAGATTCTCAGCATAGTTAACAGAGGGGCTGTCACAGAAAGTAAACAATGGATGGAAAGAAACTGCAGAGCTGCCCCAGTGTTATTATGGTGGTCATGCTTTGAAGTCTGCAGCTAAGAATACGCTCTCCTGCTGTTAAAGAAAATGGCAAAACGACACAGAGGGACTGAAAAGGAAGAAAAGCAAGATACATTTTTAATTGATGCCAGACTTATTAAATATTTTATTTCAGAGCATCTATTTTCCAACTACTCTGATAACTCTCTATCACTGTACTTCTTCATACTGAAGTAAAAATATGGACATATATTGCCTTAAGGTAGCACACACTTACTGCTGTGTACGATAAAAAAAAATATGCAATTATATTGCTTTTGACTTAAAGACCAATTCGGAACGTTGTTAAAATTTGGACTTGTCAATTTTCTACCAATTCATCATTGCTGAAAATTTTTTGCCTTTTGTTGAAAAAAGAATCTTTCTGTATGTGTGCAAAAATATCATAAAATATTGATTTAATGTACCAGTTTACATATCTGAATACAAGTAATGTCTTTGGTTGCCCAACCATATAAGAGGACTCTTATATAGAAATCTTTTGTCTGTAAACGGGTTGAAAATATTGTTCTGTGTTGCTTTCTAACATCAAAATAGTGACGGTGGCCCAAACTTTTCAATGCATGTCACTCACACGGTAAATAGGAGTCCAAACATCAAATATTGTATCTATGTGCCATTCAATAACCATATTTAAAAAATCTTTATCTTAAACATGCACTCATGACTGTTAAATGTTTTTATGCACAATACTGAGAAGATATCACTTATGAGGGTCAATAAATTGTGTTTGAAAACAATAGTAATTTGTACAGGTTTAAAA
The DNA here is from genome assembly GCF_902713615.1 of Scyliorhinus canicula. Taxonomy (NCBI): domain Eukaryota; kingdom Metazoa; phylum Chordata; class Chondrichthyes; order Carcharhiniformes; family Scyliorhinidae; genus Scyliorhinus; species Scyliorhinus canicula. The sequence goes on along the minus strand of NC_052152.1, from coordinate 167,419,984 downwards.
GTAAGATCACATGTATAAGCATTGAATATACATAATAAAACCAGACAGTCTAGGTCTACAACTGATTGTTTCATCCCATGCGTGTTAGCTGGGATACCCTCCAATCTTCAGTGAAATATATCTTCACAATCTGAGAGAGGAGGAAGTTAACATCTTGACCACCCAAAATCAAGAACCCCTAGCCACCACCAATGGCTGGAGACACCTGAGCAATAAGGTTTAGAGCAGATAACTATGAGACAGCGCTTGCCCAGACCTTGAGACTAAAAATTGCAATAAACCAGGGGATGGATTCTCCGATTTTCAGGCTATGTCCTGACGCCGGCAAGGGAATGGTGTCATTTCACGACCAAACATTCAGCGCAAAATGGCTACCGATCCTCCATTTGGTGGGGGGGCTAGCAGGCAGGCAGTTTCGAGCACCCAGCTCTTCTAGCTGCCGATATGGCCAGAGAATTGCTGGGTCCGTGGCCGCACATGCGCACGCCGGCGACCTGAAACGGCCGCACCGTGGAACATGGTGCCTGTCATGCACGGACCTGGCCTGCCACATAGTGACCCCCCCTTTGGCCAGGCTCACCACCTCCAGACCATCCCGCACCAAAGCCCCCCACACCCCGCCCATGGATCAGCTCTCCCCTGACTGTGGTGGCGCTGGACTGAGTCCGCAGCCGACATGCCGGGTTCCCGACAAGTAATAGCATGAGAAACCCACGCCATCGGGAACTCAGCCGATCGGGGGCTGAGCATCAGGGGAGGGCATCGGGCAATGTCCTAAGGCTGTCAATACGGCAAGGGGGCGGAGCATTGAAAAAGCAGCGCCGCCCTGGATTTCGGCGCAAACCATTGATTCTCCAGCTGATCTCCAAACGCGATTTTGGCGTCAGCAACCAGAGAATCCCGCCCTAGTTTTCTTTGTAGCTAGCAGTAATCTGAAATAAAGGCATTATGCCCTTTGAATTTAAACATTAAGGAAAATTATAATCTTTACAAATGTCTGGGGAATCTGTAATTGTTTTTAAGGTTTGAAAAGGACTTTTAAAAGTTTGCCTCAATTGTAAAGGAATCAATTGTAATTTTCTTAGATTGTAAGAAATACTGGTTCAAAGACAACCCTCGACCTGGAAGCAGTGCGAACAGGAAGGAAATCAAGTTACAGATGCCATGAGGTTAGAGACAGATGGGGTGACTTTGTGCCTGTATTCATGGTCAGCAGGAACAGCAATGCAGGCTCAGAATTACGTGAAAATTGGGAAACAAGGGGCGGGATTCCCTGATCCTGAGACTAAGTGTTGACGCCGTCGTAAATGCCGTCACGTTTTACGACAGCGTCAACAGGCCCCCAGGAGCAGCGATCCTGTGCCGTACAGGGGACCAGCATGGCACTGGGGCGCATCACGCAGCTCCAGCTGCCGGTACTGGCGTCAGACGGGCGCAGCGGCTCTGCGCGCGCACGCTGCGGCCAGCGCGAATTCGCGCATGCGCGCTGCGACCGGCGCGAACTCACGCATGCATGCTAGTTGCCTTCTCCGCCCCAGCCCCGACGCAACATGGCGTAGAGCTACAGGGGCCCGCCATGATGTAAAAGAGACCCCCACCAAGAGAAGCCGGCCCACCGATCGGTAGGCCCCGATCACGGGCCAGGCCACGGTGGAGGCCCCCCCAGGGTTGGCCCCCCCTCCCCCCCCACCAAGCCGCCCCCCCGTAGGATGGACGGCGAGGTCCCGCCGGGCAGGACTACATGTGAACGGCGCCGGCGGGGCTCGGCCTATCTTGGCGGCCACTCGGCCCATCCGCCTGGAGAATCGCCGGGGGGGGCGCTCGATTCTCCGGTCACCGAAGAATCGGCGGACCGGCGTTGCATGAATCGCACCCTGAACACCACAGCAGAGAGGCTTAGAATTTCCAAATGGGCCTGCCAGATTTGGTGTCCTTCCACCTGTAGAATGTTCCCAGAGATCCATTTTCATTTTCAGGAGGCCCACCTTCTGTTTTCAATAGTGGGTCAGTGACGTTGGGCACCTTCTCAATCGATCAGATAGAATGGCAGACTACATCCCATCAGGCCTGGCCTGCCATTGAATACTGTTAACACCCAGGTGCATAATTAATTAGGTCAGGACCAGATGATTTGGTGACTTTTCCCACTGGTTCCACAGGCAAGATTCAGTGGACTTGAGGTAAAGTATGCTGATTGGCACATTTAGCAGGGTGAGAAAGACCCCGCTATTTAAATGTGCTTTGCCCTTCTTTTGGCCACAGGGAGATTCTCGCGCATCACCCCCCTCGACCTGGCAAGGCTCCTCCCAGGGCCCAGTCCCTGGCAGTGCCAACCTGGAACCCAGGACACCCTGGCAGTGTTAGCCGAGCATCGTGGAAGTGCCCAACACCATGGCAGTGAAACCTGGGAACTTTGCAATGCCATGGCGGCGTGGCCAGGGTGCCCAGGTGGTACTGCCAAGGTGTCCAGATGACAAGGGAAGTGCCAGGGTGCCACCCTGCCCTGTCTCCGATCATCCAGGGGTCTCCAATGGCCTGAAAGACTCCCCACATTCCATTATGCTTGGTCCATGTTTGTGTGGGCCAGTATTAAACAGCGCCCTGATGCTTCTCCAGGCAAGGCCGTTGAGTACTGGGCACCAGGTGAGTCCAGCAAATGTATATTTAAGTATGCTAATCTGAATCACACGCAGTGAGGGTGAGATTTAGATTGTGACGCTTCGCGAGATTTAACGGTCTCATCCCGACACCAAGTTGGGTGTAACGAGACCTCTGAATTGCATCCCTCTGGCCCCAACGAGACTTATTCCTCAGATGGGAAAATTCTGTCCCTTGTTGGCAAATTTTTCATTTTGGGTTTGTTTGGTTAATTTGGTTGATGGTTCCCCCACATCGATGGCAACAAAGATAATGCCAAGAACAAGTACACAAACCCACCAAAGAGATAGGGAAGTGTGGGGAGAGGATTGATGCACTACTTAGCTTTGGTTTTTAAGTTTCCATTGAATATTTACTTCCATAAGCACATTCATAAACTTTGCGATGAACAGCATTTTAATAGAACATACTTTTTTCACTTTTTGAACATTTTCCATAAATAAATAATCATTGATGTATTTAACATTGTTTTACTGATAAAGCTGAAAATTGCAGCAAAAATAAGCAGGTTTGGTACTTGTGTCCAAACCTCCATTTGTAATTATTCTGATTTAAAATAGCTGAAATTTACTAAAAGAAATCTGTTCTGCTATTATTCGAATTGTGCTATGATGTCTTTTAAGTTCACCTAAAAGAGCAGACATGACCAGCTGGGGCGGCACAGTGGTTAGTACTATTGCCTCACATCTCCAGGGTCCCAGATTCAAATCTGGCATCGGGTGACTGCCTGTGTGGAGTTTGCACTTTCTCCCCGTGTCTGCATGGGTTTCCTCCGGATACTCCGGTTACTCCCAAAGTCCAAAGATATGCAGGTTAGGTGGATTGGCTATGCTAAATGTCCATAGTGTCCAAAAGGTTAGGTAGGGTCACTGGGTTACAGGGATAGGGTGGAGGCATGGGCGTATATAGGGTGCTCTTTCCAGGGGCCTGTGCAGACGCAATGGCCCCCTTCTGCACTGTACATTCTATGATTCTATGTCAAGTCTCATTCAAAAGATGGATTGAAAAGAAGATCTACTTCAGACCATAAACTTTCAACAAAGCATGTATATTGGGGTATTGGTGGTATATTACCAACAATTTCTCCACCAGGATTGGTATTGGGAGACATTGAAAATTTATGGCATGGACGGAGGCCAACATGCTTCTCTGCTAACTAAAGTTTGTTTTGCCTATTTTCTCACTCTTTTCTCCTTTTCTAGAGACACTTAAATAGGGTTGTGTGTTAATGGATAAAAAATGTTTCAACAAGTGCATTAAGGACTGTCATACTTATGTACTCCAAACTGCATTAACTCTGGTAGTTTTATGAAAAACAGTAATGTATCAATGTAAATGTGACTCTCTCCACCCCATCTTATATCTGTAACCCCATGACCATTCCCGGGCACTAAGGGTTACTTTTAAATGGTCGATCTACCTAACTCACAAATCTTTGGACTGTGGGAGGAAACTAGAGTACCCGGAGGAAACCCACGCAGACACAGGGGGCAGGATTCTCCCCTAACCAGCAGGGAGGGCCGTACCAGCGCCGAGGAGGGGCGTGAACCACGCAGGTGTCGGGTCACCCAGAAGGTGCGGAATCGTCCGCACCTTCAGGGGCTAGGCTGGCACCAGCGGGTTTGGTGCCGCGCCAACCGGCGCCAAAGGGCCTCCGCCAACCGGCGCATGCGTGGGAGTGCCAGCATGTACTGGCATCATCCCAGTGCATGCACAGGGGGGTTCTTCTCCGCGCCGGCCATGGCGGACTGTAACAGCGGCTGGTGCGGAGGGAAAGAGTGCCCCCACGGCACAGGCCCGCCTGCAGATCGGTGGGCCCCGATCGCGGGCCAGGCCACTGTGGGGGCACCGCCGGGACCAGATCCCCCCGCGCTCCCCCGAGGACTCCGCAGGCCGCCTGCAGAGCCAGGTCCCACCAGTCTGGACCTGGTTTGATTTATGCCGGAGGGACCGGCCGTACCCCCCCCCCCCCCCCCCCCCCCCCCAACCTAAAAACCGGTGCCGGAAAATCAGGCAGCCGGATTCGGGGCGGGATTAACGCCGCCCCCCAGCAATTTTCCGGCCCGGTGGGGGTTGGAGAATCCCGCCCAGGGAGTGTGTACAAATTGTGCACAGTCACCCAAGGAGTCAGTTACCCAAGGCCGGAACTGAACCCAGGTTCATGGTGCTGTGAGGCAGCAATGCTAACCACTGTGCCACCTTGCCTCACACCCTTAATCAAGCATCATATCAACTCCCTACTCCACTGCACTAAAGTGAGACAAACTCAAGAATGTAGTCACTTAAACCTTTAAATTTGCACTGAGTGCTGTATAACCTTAGCCTGGGAACAATTAGCTTTACTTGAAAATGCCCCAGTGTTCTATCGGAGATCCTGGGAACATTATAAGCTTGCTCCTCAAAGGTATAATAAAAGTGTCAGGTAAAATAGTGATGGTAAAATGTCAGTTTAGTTATTCTAACTTTTCACTTTGAATTTGTTGTGGATAAATTTCCACGGTATAATTTTTGACTTTTATTCTGCCGAAGGTACTCTGTATTTTATCGTGAGGTTTATCGTGAGGAAGTGAGATTAGTCTGGTTAACACTTGCTATGATTTTCCTTCCTTCACATTTGGCAAAAGTTTAGCTTCCATTTTGTGCCTCTGCTTGACAACAGTGAGAAGGAAATGTAAGGAAATGAAAAACCTCATCAAAACTTTCTTTTGCACATCATGTTGATGCTCCAACGTGTTGGTTTAAATATACTAATTTGGCAACCTTATTGACTGAATAATGTGGTGTAATGTAATGTCATGGTGTCAAATAAACCAGATAGAAGAGGAAGAAAAGCAAGAGATACTTATCAACACGAGATTCGGAAGATGTGAATGATGGTATGGAGAGCATTGAAAAGCTGAAAAAAAGCGATTGATAAATGGAAGACACACAAGGGTGGAACAACAAAACAACAGATCATAATATTTATGAGAGAAAGCAGTGCCTCAGAGATGTGGAAGTGACAAAGACAGCCAAAAATGAAAAATGGTATCTAAAAGGGAAATGGATGTCGTAAAAGGGATGCACAAATTAGTTTAGTAAGAGAAAAGACAAATAACTGAGATGCATCAAAGAAAGAAACAAGTTGATGAAAACAGACACAATTTAGCAATTTCAATAAAGGTGGAAAAATAAATAGGAGAGGCACAGAATACACAGGGGAGAAACAGAAAGGTGAAAAATACATATTCAGTGGACAGGGCAGGAAGTGCAAGCAGCTCGGAAGGGAGGCAGCATTAGAGGTGGCCAGGCATATGACAATGATAAAAATGCCACTTAAGAAGAAAGTTGACAGAGATCCAATTCAATCCTGGAGAGATAAACCAAAATAAATAGCTACACCAGAAAAGAAAATGGGTGGATGACAGGAATATCAATCATATTACAGAGAAGCAAGACAAAGAGATAAGACATAGCAGCGAGAAAGATGTGCAAAACATTACCCAGGGAGACCACCCGGTTACCAACAATGCAAAGAAGAGGACAGAAACAGAAGGAATGAACTGAATGAAATTCCGACTTGTATCAGTGATTTAAGAGGTGCAGAATTTAGCAAGAAGGTGTGAAGTGGTAGAGGTAGTCAAATAAGAAACACTGGAAATAGTTTAACCTAACCTGTCTCCTCTCCAAAAATGTCTCATCCTATTCTCACTCCATTCCCACCAGACATCACTTTAACAACTGGACCTTTTGCTTTAGGTGGCTGCCGAATCGTTAACAGATGCCAACTGGGGTCCTGTTAATTCATTAGAATCCCAATGTCATTTTAAATGCTGCCTGAAGTGGGTACCTGCTGCCACATTTAAACAAATGTTTGGGAAGAACTCTGTTTAGTCGGTTTGCCTGGACTTCCTGTCTCCACAAGTAACATTTGGGCTCTGCAACCCTAAGCACCCACACTTTGTACGCATGATATAATGCTAAACCTACCAAGGCCTATCTGAGCACTGACAATCCAAATGATACTGGTTAAAAATAACTTCACTGGTGAATTTCTGACTACTTATCATTCCCAAACGTTGGTACACCATAGCTGACCTGGAACATGTCACTTATTTCAGTAGCATTCTGCAGCATTACTGCTTGACTATTACTAATGTCAATGGTTGGAAATCCAATTATCCCTCACCAAAATTGGAACCTTGGCAATCGAGAGCAGAAATTGATCTTGGGCAGTGGCACAAAATGGGTGGTTTCTTACTAAATTCAATATCGCTCACTTTTCACCACCGTTCCAAGATGAATTTCTAAACCGCAGATGTTTCAGACTTGCTTACCTGGACAAGGCGATCTCTGACTTCTGCCGGGCAATAGCCGCTGCCCTCTGTGCCCCTTCCATGCTCCTTTCCACCTTCTCCCTCAGCTTGTTGGTCCTCAGGGGTATCAGGTGCTTCTTCTTGCCCTTCACCAGCACATTGTTCTTGTATTTTCCCTCTTCCTTATGGCCATCCGGGAAGGTGGTGCAGCCATAGCCATGCCTCACATTGTCGTGCCACTCGCCCTCGTACTTGAGGCCACTTGACCTCTCGCTGACACCGTATCCCGAGCGCTTGTCGTTCTTCCATTCGCCCATGTAACTCTCAGTAGTGGTGGCATCGATGTCAGACTCAATAGGTGGGAAGTCGTCACCGCTTTCACCCAGGCTGACAGTGGAGTTGGCATCACTGGCAGCTGAGCTGAGACCGGCATCACTCCTGAGGAAGCTGAGCTTACTCTTTTGGCTGGACAGCGAGCTCCTGGACTCGCTCTTTCTCAGCTTACCCAGCAGTGAGCCGCGCCTGAACAGACCCTTCTTCTTCGGCTTTTGCTCAGCATCACCAGCACTGTGAAGGCTCAGGGCAAAGCCACCACGGCTCGGCCCGATGGTTGAGGCAGAGGCTGATGCGACGGCAGCAGAGGGGGTGGCCAAGGCCAGCGAGTCAGCCGGCGGCTCAAGTTGCAGTACGGTCCCATTACTGTGCTCGCTGCGAAGGGAGGTTAGCGAGGTCCGCAGTGGTGAGCGGATCAGGGTGGCCATCCCATAGGGAACACTCTGGCGCACTCCATATCCATGGCGCATCCCACCTGTAAACTGGCCCTGGTATGTACCTAGAAATGCAACCAGAACACAAATACTCGTTAATTGTTAGCCACAACAATTTTCCCCATACGAGTGAAAATCACCTGAATAGATAACTCATGGCTGAGGGTGATGTCCCTCATTGCTGGCTATGAATCCTTGCTTACTTAACACTTCAGAAGTGATTCACTATCTATGGAATAAGACACCCTCGGAGCTATATAAGTACAAGATTTTTCTTAAGCCCAATAGCATAAAGGGACCTTTTAAAGTAAAGACATCCTTCAGAATTCAGAATCTTTAATAGACCACACTTCAAGACACAGTTCTCCGTGTAGGATATGGAAGTAATGCAAAAGGTGCACAACAAAGATTTACATGGTGAAACTGAATTGAACGGTTATAGCTATCAGGAAAAACTGAATGGCCTGGACACTCTGATCTCCAGAAAAGAGACAGCTGACTTAATAGAAGTATTTGAAATTAAAAGGGCTTGATGTCAATGTAGAGATAATGGGCAGGATTTTATGATTTTTTTTTGTCAAAGCATTGTCTCGAGTGGGAAAAGCAGAGAGCAGCCCACCAGCAACCTTGCCAGCTTTACCCACCACCTTTTTAACCACTTTAAAAAAAAAGGAGGGGGACCCACAACACCATGCTGGATAAGCCTGTCCAATGAGCAACCTCGGTCCTGACAGATTGGAGTGCCCTTTTCAAAAGTCACCCATTCTAGAAAAAATTAAAACAAAGGATTCCCCGTCCTCTCACGTTCTCCCCCCCCCCGCTCACCCAACGAACCTCCCCTAACCCCAAACCAATGGAAGCCACCCCCAGCACAGCCAGAGCACAGGTATAACTCTCTCTCCTCTCCCCGGGAGCTGCATTGCCGTCAGGTCCCCATTTGTCAAACGCTATTGTAAACCCCATTGATGTGACATCAGGCTGGCAGGGTGGAGGGGCATCCTTATTGGCACGAGGGGGGGGGGGGGGGGTGGAATAATACAATGGGGAATCCCATTAATGATTTTTAAATGTATGGTAATTGGTAATGATGTTTTCGATCTTTAATGGCAGGAGCCCCATTACATCATTGGCAGGAGGAGGAGACAAGGAAACGGTAAATCTCACCCACGTAAAAGCAATTTGGGGACTACCATTGGATTCTCCACCCCACTGGCATTCCTGCCACCGAAAACGAGGGTGAAGAATAACCCCCCCCCCCCGCCAATGTTTCCAACTATGAGCCCAAAATTAGGGATCATAAATAGAAGACACTCGCTTCTAAATTAAGTAGGGAATTCGGGAGGACAACTTTTAGTTTTATAAAATGTGATTAGAACTCACTACCATATTGAAATGAAAAAATGAAATGAAAATCGCTTGTCACAAGTAGGCTTCAATGAAGTTACTGTGAAAAGCCCCTAGTCGCCACATTCCAGCGCCTGTTCGGGGAGGCTGGTACGTGAATTGAACCGTGCTGCTGGCCTGCCTTGGTCTGCTTTAAAAGCCAGCGATTTAGCCCAGTGTGCTAAACCAGTAGAAGAGGTAAACTATACAGATGTATGTAAGGAAAAGCTAGATAACTACATGAAAGAGAAGGAAATAGAAGATTATGTTTGGATAAGATTAAGTATTTTGACAGGATGCTTGTGTGAAGCATGACTGGTTGTGTCTCAAGACAATATAAAATAAGGGGTAAAATTCTTAATGGGCTGCAGGAGTAGAAGGACAATTGTGTGAATGTGCATAGGTCATTGAAGGTGACAGGACCGATGGAGAAAACAGTTAATAGAGTATATAGTATTCTGGGCTTTATTAATAGGGAGATCGAGTGCAAGAGCAAGGAGGTTATGATTAACTTATGCAAAACAATAGTTAGACCTCAGCTGAAATGTTCAGAAAGCAAAAGTAGTTTTAAGGGATTTATATTTGTATCGGTAAATATTAGAAATAAGGTAGTTTAATTTAATAGGCAAAATTCTTTGCCTCGCGCCACTGGTAGCGGTGTTACCGATGAGTCGGAAAGCCCAGCCACATGAAGAAAATGGAATTGGCACCAATTTCCGATGCTCCGGCCCACCGCTGGCAATAGGATCAAGGTTCGCGCCCCCACCAGCGGGAGGATGTGAATGTGTCATTAAGGCCCATTTGCATCCACTTAGTGGGCCGGGCACCATATTCTCCACGTCTGCATAATTCTCCGGTCCGTGGGCGAGATTTACTACTGGTCCTGACAAATATGGCTCTGATGCAGTGGACCTCACTGTAGGCCAAGGAGGTTTTCCCCCAAAGTCCATCCAAGGGCCACCCTCCCCCTCACAATACACAACCTGCCCACCCCACCCCCACCAGATCCCCTCCTCTACCCCTCCACCAGAGACCCCCTAAATAAAGTGACCCCAAAACCCTCTAAATAAGGAGGGTGACACCCAGGTGGCACTGCCAGAGTGCCCAGGTGGCATCAGAAGTGCCAGGGTACCACCCTGCCCAGGGGGCATGCACCTGGGGGCCTCCAGTCCCCTGGGAGACCCCCACGAGATCCGTTCCATCTAGTCCTCATCTAGTCAAGTACCGAACGGCGCTAGCTCTAGGTCTCCAAGGTGAAGAGGATAATTAATTAATCCGTGTTCTCTGTGGAATGGATTTCCCCTTTCCTGTGTAAATTTGAATCAGGCACCAAGGGAGATCCCCAGGCATCCAGCAGCAGGGATATCATTGAGCAGCTAATCACATTGAGGTGTTCTCAGACAGAAAAACCCAGAAATACATGCACTGACTATTCTTCACTCATGTTACAGAGTTGAAAATAAATGATTGGGACATAAACATAGGATTAAATCATAAATATTTAAAGCAAAAGCATTATTTTAAAAATTTGATTTTATCATAATAGAGAAATTTGATATTCCACAAATAAAATTCTACAAACAAAAAATTTGTTTTTCAGTCAGCGAGACTGTTCACCAGGAATTATAAACTTAGTATGCCATTAAAACCCAGATACACCTCACAAAAAGCTGTTAGCTTTTTTTTAAAAAAGGTTTATACAGTGAGCACAAAAGGCAGGTTCTCAGCAACTCGTGATTTTTAATTAATGGCAGATAGGAACTTCAACCGTGCATCCCATGGAGAAGCATAGGATTACTGACAGCACCTGTCTTTCTATGTTTTACGGCAGCAATGACAGTGAAATTGTCAGCATTCGCCATCATTATTCTTCTGAAACTAACAGCAACTTCTGGAATTTAGGTCATTATAATTTTCAAGATTAGTTCTCATTGCAATTTAAGTGGTATAGTAATCTAGTTAAGAAAAAGTTATGTTGACTTGGTTAAAATTGGTACTTACATGTGAGGTTACTACAGAATAAAATAGATGAATAGAATAGAGAAAGCAATGAAAAAACAGATAAATTAGTTAATGTTAATAGCAATAAGTTTGATATCACATTTAACAGCATAAATGTCAATATAACATTTACCATTTTAAAATAAATAAAGCATAGTATAGATACAATAATTTGAATTGTATCTGAATATATTATACATTTGATTGTTGCAATTAATACAGAAAACTAGAAATCCTCTAATCCATCTGGAAGTACTGTGATCATCCAGACCTGTAATTAGAAGCAAATCCTTTGTTTTTATTATGCTTACTTCGACTCCCTGAAAAGGTAGCCCTTCTAAATTTAAGCATATAGATATTATCAATTATATAATTGGAAGGTAAAATACATAGGTCGGGGGTCTTGTCCACCTGAAGGTTTAAATTGCAGGCAGTCAGATCAGGAAGGAAAATGGGTGATTCCATTTTAACGGCCCTGTCTGCTTTTCACTAGATGGAGGCGGGGGGTGGGGGGCGCAATTAAAATAGGTCCTTATTATACGTATTAAGAAGAGTTAATTGTGACCATTCCCAACAGAGCCCGATACAAACCTAACAACCTGTCCAATCGTCAGTTTGATAAAGGTCAGGTTTTGTTTCAGACTTAGACAAGTCCGATGTAAGGCATAAATGTTGTAAAAAGAAAACTGTGACTTTTAGTTTGGACATTTGACATAAATGACAAGCTTAGCTAAAAAGTCTGTTTACCTTGGCTAATGCCTGAACAGTTATACCAATTGCAAAGGTAGAATAAGTTGTAAAATTTCAAAACACAATGATGATTCTAAAACAGTCAACTTAAGAATGGGGACAAAGACCGATCCTGATCATTGGCTGATGTATCCCTTTGTCATCAGAATGAATGCTTAATTTATGGAAGATCATTTGACAAACTGAGTGGCAAAATGCCAAACAACTGGATGTTGATGATATTTATATTACAACAGTCTAAGATTTTAATTGAATGTTAGGTGTTGCCATTAAGCACAGAGCAAAAGTCTGGAGCCTACCCATGCCTTTAGGTTAAAATACAGAAATATCTGTTCGTAGTTTCAACAATGTCATAGGATAGGATATGCAAGAGCTCTTAACCTCTCGAGAAAGATCTGGGCCTGGATTCTTCCCTACCCGGCGGGGCGGGGGGTCCCGGCGGGACGGAGTGGCGTTAACCACTCCGGCTTCAGGCCTCCCCAAAGGTGTGGAATTCTCCACACCTTTAGGGGCCAAGCCCTCACATTGAGGGGCTAGGCCCGCGCCGGAGTGGCTCCCGCTCCGCCGGCCGGCACGAACGGCCTTTGGCGCCCCGCCAGCCGTGGCCGAAAGGCCTTCACCGGTCGGTGGAAGTCTGCGCATGCGCCGGAGCGTCAGCGGCTGCTGACGTCATGCCAGCACATGCGCAGGTGAGGGGGTCTCTTCTGCCCCCGCCACGGTGAAGGCCATGGTGGGGGCGGAAGAAAAAGAGTGCTCCCACGGCACAGGCCCGTCCGCCAATCGGTGGGCCCCGATCGCGGGCCAGGCCACCGTGGGGGCACCCCTGGGGTCAGATCGCCCCGTGTCCCCCCCCCCCCCCCAGGACACCGGAGCCCGCCTGCGCCTCCAATCCCGCAGGCACCAGAGGTGGTTTAAACAACCCCGGTGGGAAAAGCCTGTCCGCGGCGGACTTCGGCCCATCGTGTGCCGGAGAATCGCCGCGGGGGCCCCGCCGACCGGCGCGGCGCAATTCCCACCCCCGCCGAATCTCGGGGGGCGGGATTGACGCTGGCCCCGGGAGATTCTCCGACCCCCAATTCCGCCCCTGGTTTTGACAAAAATACACAGGTTAAATTGCAAACTCACTGAGGTAGAAATTTGTCTTGGACAGTAGTGCAAAATGGGTTGTATTACAATCAATGGAACCAAGTATCAGATGGGTTATTAACTAATGGCCGATAATATATTATCCATTTTACCCCATCACCCAACACCAATTTCAACCCGTCTTTTTTTTTTTGAAAGTGCAGTGGCTAACCGAGGGCAGCACTGTAGCATAGTGGTTACCACAGTTATTTCACAGCTCCAGATTCCCAGGTTTGATTCCCCGCCGGTTCACTGTTTGTGCAGAGTCTGCACATTCTCCCCGTGTGTGCGTGGGTTTCCTCCGGGTGCTCCGGTTTTCTCCCACAGTCCAAAGATGTGCGAGTTAGGTGGATTGGCCACGAAGGGCAATTAGTGTCCAAAAAGGTTAAGTGGGGTTACTGGGTTACGGGGATATGGTGGAGGTGTGGGCTTGAGTGCTCTTTCCAAGGGCCGGTGCAGACTCGATGGGCCGAATGACCTCCTTCATCACTGTAAATTTTATGATACTTGTTTTGGATACTTTTGAGGAGAATGACCTCTTGCTAGAGTAGTTGGGGAGGGTTTAAACTAATATGGCAGGGGGATAGGAACACATGTAAGCATTAAGAGTACGGGAATCAATAACAAGAGAAAAAGACAGAAAGGAGATTAAGAAAAGTGATAGGCAGCGAAATCAAGGGCCTGTATCAGATAATAACGCTGTGATAAAGTAGTACGGAAGGGACAGAATACGTTAAGGATTGAGGTTTTATACCTGAACGCATGGAGCATTGAAAATAAAATGGATGAATTAGATGTAAAGGGTTATGATAGAGTTGGGATTACGGGGACATGGCTCCAAGGTGACCAAAGATGGGAACTAGACATTGAGAGCTATTCAGTTAATGGGAAACATTATTGAAAGAAAGACCAGTGGACAGGCAATGGCTAGCATTCAAGAAACAAATAGGTGAACTCCAAAAGTTGTTTATTCCTATATGGCACAAGAGTAGAAAGGGAACTACGGCCAAACCATGACTTACAAGGGAAATTAGAGATAGTATTAGATTCAAAGAAGAGGCATACAAAGTAGCAAGAAAAAGCAATAGATCTGAGGATTGGGAACAGTTTAAAATTCAGCAAAGGCAGACCAAGGGATTAATTAAGAAGGGGAAAATACAATTTAAAAACAAACTAGCGGGAACATAAAAACTGACTGTAAAAGTTTCTATAGGTATGTAAAGAGAAACAGATTAATAAAAACTAATGTAAGCCCCTAACAGTCAGAAACATAAACAGGAAACAAAGAAATGGCTGAAGAGCAACTCCCTTCCAGGTACAGGGTTGACAAGTATTATGTTGTCTTCGCAACTTAATTCATCCTTTCATCTCCTCAGAAACTGACTCACAGGACCAACCTCCTTGAACTTAATATGTAGGAGCAGAAATAGGCCATTCAGCCCAGTATGTCTGCTCAATGAGATCATGGCTGATCTGATATAATCCTTGGGTGGGATTCTCCAATAATGGACCTATGAACTGAAATTAAATGAAAATCGCTTATTGTCACAAGTAGGCTTCAAATTAAGTTACTGTGAAAAGCCCCTAGTCGCCACATTCCGGCACCTGTTCGGGAAGGCTGTTATGGAAATCGAACCGTGCTGCTGGCCTGCTTGATCTGCTGTCAAAGCTAGCGATTTAGCCCTGTGCTAAACAGCCCCTTGCTATGTCCCCACGCCCGTGAAAAAACACAGGCGAATCACTCCGGACTTTCCTGAAAAAACGTCCGGAGCGATTCTCCTAACTGGAGGGAGCTAGCAGGGCCCCGGAGTAATAGTTGCAGCTCCGGCAGCCGATACGGGGCCCTACACTACCGGTCGGGGTCTGCACATGCGCATGGCGGCGGCCGCCCCACACGACATGGCAGACCCACACCACGTACAGACACCAAGAAGATAGGCCCGCGCCCGAGATCACGCGAGCCCGCGGATCAGCGGCCCCCTATTTGTAGCCTGGCTGTTCTGGAGGCCCCCCCTCACGCACCCCCCCCCCCCCCCCCCCCCCCCCCCCCCCCCGGTGAAGGATCCCCCGACCCCCAATACGGGGCCGCGGACTGAGTCCACAGCTGCCACGTCGAGTTCCCGACGGGTGGGACCATGAGAAAACTATGTCGTTGGGAACCTGGCGAGCTGCACTCGGTGAATAGCCGGGGGGGGCTTTTTCAATAGCCCCCGACCGGCACCGCGTCGATCCCGCGGGCACATTTGGTGGCGATTCTCCGGGGACCACAGAATTGCGGGAGCAGCATCGGACCGGGTTTGATGCCCATTCTCCGCCCCCGCGCCGATCGCGATTTCTGCGCTGAGGCTCGGAGAATCCTGCCCCCTATCTCTGCCTTATCTCCATAACCTTTGATTCCCTCACTGGCTAAATATCTGTCTATCTCAGCCTTGAATAACCCACATTCTACAAGTGGTAAATAATTCCAGAGATTCACTACCCTCTGAGAGAAGTAATTCCTCCTCATCTCTGTCTTAGATGGTCAACCCCTTACTCTGAGATTATGCCCTCTGGTCCTAAACTCTCCCACAAAATAAACCTTTCAACATCTACCCTGTCAAGAACCCTGAGAATCCTATGTCTCAATAAGGTCACATCTCGGGCGTGATTCTCCGATGCCGCGCGGCATCGGGAAAGCCGTCGTGAACTCGGCCGAGTTTCACGTCGGAGGCCACTCCTCGCACCCTATTCTCCCCCCCCCCCCCCAGGGGGCTAGGAGCGGCGTTGCGAGAAACTCGGCCACCGGGCCTTGACGCTTGCGCCGCGAATGACGCGACGGCGGCGCCTAAGTGACCTCAGCCGCGGATGGGCAGGTTGGCCGGCTCCAACTCGCGCATGCACGGTTGCCGTCTTCCCGTCCGCTGCCCCTGCAAGACATGGCGGCTTGATCTTGCGGGGTGATGGAGGGGAAAGAGTGCGTCTCTTAGAGATGCCGGCCCGACAATCGGTGGGCACCGATCGCGGGCCAGTCACCTCCAGAGCACGCCCGTGGTGCTCGATCCTCCCTCCGCCCCCCACACTTACCTGTCGCGCAATGTTCACGCCGGCAGCGACCAGGTGTGATTGGCGCCGGCGTGAACCGGTCGGGTTTGTCAGGCCGCTCAGCCCATCTGGGCCGGAGAATCGCCGGTCGCCGTGAAAAATGGCGAGCGGCGATTCCGCAACACGCCATTTTCGGGGGGGTGGGAGAATCGCGGGGCGTGCCAGGGCGGCGTGTCGTGATTCGCCCGGCCCTCCCATGATTCTCCCACCCGGCGTGGGGAGCGGAGAATCGTGCCCCTCATTCTTCTAAACTTCAATGAGTACAGGCCCAACCTATTTGACCTCTCCTCATAAGAAAATGAAAAATGAAAAAATGAAAATCGCTTATTGTCACGAGTAGACTTCAATGAAGTTACTGTGAAAAGCCCCTCCATTCGCGGGTTCAACCAAGTGAACCTTCTCCGGACTGCCTCCAATGCCAGTATATCTTTCCCTATATAAGGTGACCAAAACTGTCCACAGTATTCCAGGTGTGGTCTCTAACTAATGCCTTGTACAGTTTTAGCAGGACTTTTGTATTTTTATACTCAATTCTCTTTGAAGTAAAGACCAACATTCCATGTGCCTTCTCTATTACATGTTGAACTTGCATGCTATTTTTTGTCAGGGCCTCTAAATCCCTCTGTGTTGTAGTTTTCTGCAGTCTTTCTCCATTTAAATAATATTCAGCTCCTTTATCCTTCCTAGCATAACTCTACATTTTCCAACATTATATTCCATTTGCCAAGCTTTTGCCAACTCACCTCCCTCTGTAGACTCTTTGTATTATCCCACCTATTTTTGTGTTATCCGCAAACTTGGCAATAGTGCATTTACTTCCCTCATCCAAGTCATTGATATACATTTCAAATAATTGTGGCCCCAGCATGGATCCATGTGGCATTCCACTAGTTACAGGTATATTACAGAATCCTGGAAATGCCCTTCTTATCTCAACTCTTCTCTGTCGTCCATCAGTTATCCTATCCTCTATTTGTGCTAATGTATTAACCTCCCATATCATAGGCTCTTAGCTAATTAAGCAGCCTTTTGTGTGGTACCTTATCGTATGCTTTTTGAAAATCCAAGTTTATTACATCTACTGGTTCCCCTTCATCTATCCTGCTCGTTACCACTTCAAAGAATTCTAATAAATTTGTCAGACATGATTTCCCCTTCAGTAAGCCATGCGGATTCTGCTTGATTATATTATGCATTACTAAATACTCTGCTACTATATCCTTTATCATGGACTTTAACATTTTCAAAATGACAGAAGTTAAACTAACTTGCCTGTAATTACTTTTTCTTTGTCTCCCTCCTCTTTTAAATAAAGGTGTTACATTGGCAGTTTTTCCAAATCTCTGGAACTTTTCCAGAATTAGAGGATTCCTGGTATGATTACTAGCAGTGCATCCACTATCTCTGTAGTTGCTTCCTTTCAAATCTTGGGGTGCAACCCATCAGGCCCAAGGGGCTTATCATCCCTTAGCCCCATTAGTTTCCCTATTACTTTTTGGCATGAACCACTCTGGCATCGAGCCGCCCCTATTCCGCACCTTCAGGGGCTAGATCGGTGCCGGAGTGGTTCGCGCCCCGCCGGATGGCGTGGAAGTCCTTTGGCACTGCGCCAGCCGGGGCCAAAGGGACTTCGCCGGCCGGCACGGGTCCGTGCATGCACAGGAGGGGGTCACCTTCCCGCCGGCCATCGCGGAGGCCTACACGGCCGGTGCATGGGAAAAGAGTGCCCCCAAGACACAGGCCTGCCCGCGGATCGGTGGGCCCCGATCGCGGGCCAGGCCACCGTGGGGGCACATCCCCGGGGCCAGATCATCCTGCGCCCCGCCCAGGACCCCGGTGCCCGCCCGCCCATCAGGTCCCGCCAGTAAGGGACCTAGTCCAATTTACGCCGGCATACCTGCATAGAACGAGCGGGACTTCAGCCCATCACGGGTCGGAGAATCGGTTGGCGGGAGGGGGGGGAGCTGTTGCGAGTGGCCGCCGACCGACGTGGCGTGATTCCCACCCCCGCCAAATCTCCGGTATAGGTGGAACTTCTTTACCCTATATACAATTGACAAGCCTTCTTTTTCAATCTGAAAGTAGCCTTTATTGGCCTCTGACAGGATTCGAGACATATCCTATAGGTCTTTCAGATCTGTCATCCATCTTATGGAACAATACTGCACTGACACCGTATGGAGAAGCATCACAGGTTATCAACCAATTCGACAGGTCAAAATGCATTAATAAACTTGATGAATGTAACAATTGCTTGACTCTGTTAAAAACTTCCGTCTGGGGCATCTTCCAAACCCAATGCTGCTGCTTCTTCAGTAGCATTGGCAAAGGGGCCAATAAAGTCGACAAATTTGGTAGACAACACCCTAGTAATTCATCATTCCTAAGAATGATGAGTTCAGATATGTTTCTGGGGGCCTGTGCCTCCTGTATTGCTTTGACCTAGTCTTCCATGGGGTGTTATCCGTGCACATCTACGCAATATCCCAGATTGGCTACCTCAGTGGCATGAAAAATACATTTTTCATTTTTGAGGCTTACTCTAGCCACTTGAAATTTCTTTAGCACCTCTTCTAAGTTTGCTAGGTGCTCAGTTTCTGATGATCCAGTTATCAAAACATCATCCAGGTATTCTACGAATCGCGGAAGATCTTGCAATAGACTTTCCATTGTTCTCTGAAAAATGGCAGATGCCGACGACACACCAAAGGATAGGTAGACCCATAGACTGAAACAAACCTTTGTGCGTGTTTATTGTAACATAACCTTGGGAAGTCTCGTCTTACTTAATTTGCTGATACGCGTGGCGCTGCACGCTCCATGAATTGAACTGGCTGGATAATACCCATTTCTTCCAATCTCTTCAATTCCATGTTCAACCTTTCTCCCAAGGAGTATTGTACTGGTCTCACTCTAAACAAAACGAGGAGTTGCCTCTGGATCCAAATAGATCTTCATCTGGAGGCCCTTTATTCTTTGCAAAAAACATTCTCATACTTCTTCATTAATTCAGGCAGTCCCACTTCCTGTACTTGGAAGATCTCCATCCAGTTTAATTTGATTACCTTGAGCCAATCAGGACCCAAACGACTTGGCTCTTAGCCTGACACTATTATTACTGGGAGTTGAGTGGACTGCTGCTGATGGCTTACAGGTACTGTAGTAGCACCCTTTATCTTGATGGCTTCTCCTGTGTAAGTTGTTAGTTTTGCTGAGGTACCCTCAAACCTAATAGCTGGACTCGGTCTTGTAAATATCGAAATGTAAGTATCGAAATCTCTCACCATGGCAGAGGCTCCCACGTCAACTCCCATTTTTAATGGCCTACCTTTTACCAAAAGCATCACAGTGATGGGCTACTTTGCCCACTTTCACATTGAACAATGAGTGAACATTTAAATCCATAGTACTGGACTCATCCGGGGGCTGGTTTAGCTCAGTTGGCTGGACAGCTGATTTGTGATGCAGTATGAGGCCAACAGTGAAGGTTCAATTCCCATACTAGCAGAGTTTATTAATTAAGGCCCCGTCTTCTCACCTTGCTTCTCGCCTGAGGTGTGGTGTCCCTCAGGTTAAATCACCACCAGTCAGCTCCCCACCCCTCCCCCCTCCAAGGGGAAAGCAACCAATGGTCATCTGGGACTATGGCGACTTTACTGGACTCTGTGATGCATTATTAACTGTTACTGGGTAGATTTGCCTTATTTTTACATTGGTGCTTAGAAAAAACATTCAGCCTCTTTATACTGGCAGGCTTCAAGGGAGTGATTACCCCAGCACCGGTAACTCTACTTCACTCTATTTCTAGCTGTATTTGCTTCCCATTTTAAAATTACAACTTCATTTTTGGTGCCGCTGCTGACTTCAGCTTCCCTCCTTAACTGGTGGACAGTACCATTTTGCACAGTCTGAAGCTCCAGTACTCCGTTCCCAGTACTCTCTATCGCCAACGCTATCTCAAGCGCCTTCTTAAAATTTGTATTTGGCTCTGCCAATAGCTTCCTATGGCTGGCCTTATTAGTTACCTGCAGACTAAAGGGTCCCTCAGCATTTTGTTGAGAGTAGCTCCGAAGTTGCAGTTCCAGACACTCTCCCAGTTGAGTTAAACTTAAATTGCTGCACTATTGCCAATGTCTTCGGGTGGTAGTGTGTTTTCGCAAATTCAACTATCTCAGTGAATGACTTGGAGAGGTGAGGCTGCGTATTAAATTGTAAGCCTGGGTCCCACACTCACTCAGAAGAATTGCCTTTCTCTTCTCCTCCTCTATTTCGTTGACCAGAAAAAAGTAGCCCAAGCGTTCAATGTAAGCCGGAATTCTGCAGCCATAGGGATCGTTTCCCCGTCGACAGCGCACCCAGTCCACGGGTTGCCCAGTAGCATGGGGTGGCAACAATGGGAAATCCCATTGACAAGCAGTGGGAATAGAGAATCCCGCCACCAGTGAGCGGCATGCCATTGAGAAACACGAGGTTGAGGCATCGGAGAATCCCGCCCGTATTGTGTCTGAACCTCCAAGGAGGCATCAAAAGAATCTATCGATCTGGATAAGGGCATATCTCCAATCATTCTTCTGTTCCTCAACTCAAACTGAATTTCAACGTGACTTAATACTCAAGATCTGGGGACTGCTTTTTTTACCCTTATCGTCAGTATAATGTTTCCCGCTCAGCAGTTAGGTAAATAACAACTGCAACGTTTATTTACATATGATTACAACGTCGAGGCTCGCACCCTCATGACTGCAAGTCAACTTCCAGGACCGAACTGATAAAGAAATTAGGGCTTGCTAGAGTGATCGCCTATGCTGGGCCCTGATTAGTTACCCAGGCCATGTGACCCTCGCCACGTGACCTCTTGGTAGATCGCCACATGAAGGGGACAAACAAGACAGATGGGCCGGGATTCTCCGATCTCCCGCCATGTCGGAGAATCGGCAAGAATCGCGCCACTCCGACACCAGCCTGCCGATTCTCCAGCTCCCGTGGGATCGCCGCTGCGCCGGTCGGGGAACGTTGAAAGCACCCCCCCTCGGGCAATACTCCGCGCCTTGATGAGCCAAGTGCGCACCATGTTCGGCCATGTCCCGCCGGCATAGGTTATGTATGGTCCTACCCGGCAGGACCTCGGAGTTCTGGCTGTGGGGGCCGTCCTGGGGGGGCGGGGGATCCGACTCTGGGGGGCACTCCACGGTGGCCTGGCCCCGATCGGGGCCTACCGATCGGCGGGCAGGCTGTTTCCGTGGGGGCCTGTTTCTCCACACCGGGCAGCTGTCAGAGTCCACCATTTTGCGCATGCGCAGAATCGCACCGGCCGTGGCACGCATGTGCGAATCTGCGCCGGCCGTGTCGCGCTGGCTGGAGCAGCGGAAACCACTACGGCGCTGTACTAGCCCACGGGAAGGAGTGAATACCTGGGCCTGGAGGCCTGTTGATGCCGGAACGGCTCACGTCGCTTTTGACGCCGGAGTCAGAACCTGGCCGCGGGATCAGAGAATCCCGGCCATGGAATCGTTTATATCCACTCGTGAGAGAGCAGGCTGGGCTTTAGATAAAAGCAACATTTCCAAAAGTGCAGTACACCCTCAGCAATGCACTGGAGTGTCAACCTGGATTATGTGCTCAAATATCTGGAGTGGGATTTGAACACACAATCTTACACCCAACTCGGAGACAATTGTTCCACCTCATTATGAAGGTTCACAGCTAAACGTTTCAGCCCAAAAAGTTATTTTGTATCAAACAACATTAAATATAAGATGATCTTGGGTTCTAAAACATGGAAACTGCATATCTGTCAATTATTGAACAAATATTTTTAAATTTGTTTGTTCATTTTCTGGCTCACTGCTTTGATTTTGTATAACCAGCGATTCTCATGTAAAATAATTTGAACTGTGTCAGGTTTTGAAACTGAATGCAACTATATGTTAAGGAAGATATTAACAACTAATTAATAGATAATAAAATGGTATTTGTTACTTCCTTGATGCCAAGAATAAAGTGTAAAATTACACAACATCTGGAAACAGTACCCCAGTCACTGAAATGCCTTAACTTAGTTGATACATTATTCATTGTGGTTTTCAGCTGAAGTTGTGAAATTTCAGAATGCAGACTTTTAATACTTTCATAAAATGAAAATGAAGGTAGAGGCAGGATTTAACTAAATGGGAACAAAGTTCCATAGTGAGTGCGTTTAGCTACTTGATTCCCGCTGCTTGCAATGCCAAGAAACGCAACACTATAAAATGGCACCGGGTTAGATAGGGGGCCTCAGCGGGCAACGTGTGACCAAGGCCACACATAGTCCCATTTTGTGCACTGAGGAGCTCCGCTCGCCCAAACTCCTCAGCGTAGCAAGAGATTGGGACACAATTTTTAAATAGCATCCCGATCTCTGGAGCCCCCAAAGCAACCCCCCGCCCACAACACACTATGGGAGGATGCCCAGCCCCCCACCCCCCGCACCACCACCAACACCCATGCAGGGCATCCTCGGCTCGATCACAACCGCGCAAAAAATGCCAGTTTGGCAGTGCCAGGGTACACCACCCTGTCCAAAGGGCATGAACCTAGGGCCTCCAAACCCCTGGGAGACCACACCAAGTGCCTTTCCATCTGCCCCCATTTGTGGAGACCAGTACTGAATGGCACTCACCCAAGGTCTCCGAGGCGATGGGGATAGAACCCAATGCCTCGGGTACCAAAGGAATCTGTTCAACCTGTCTGGGCAGAGAGAAAGGTCTTTAGTTTGGATCTTTAGACAGAATCCATCAGGTGAGAGAGAGAAATCAGAACTGTGACCCCCCAATTTTAAATCCCCCCCCCCCCCCCCCCCCCCCCCCCCAATAGAATGAATCTTCTGGGCATGAACATTTCATTTTGAGGTATGCAACATCCACACATATCTATCTAACCCAGCCGCATTATACAAGTCCTCTTTCCTTGCTTCTACATTAGTAAAGAGTCAGCTTTTAAACACATGAGAAAGTATTTACAAACATGCAACGAGATTCTCCGTCGGCGGGATCCTCCGCCTGCTGGCAGAGCACCCATGCTCGCACATTTCTCGGCGGCACAGGGTGCCCCACAATGGGAAACCCAATGGCTGGCT
This sequence comes from Scyliorhinus canicula, assembly GCF_902713615.1. Lineage (NCBI taxonomy): Eukaryota > Metazoa > Chordata > Chondrichthyes > Carcharhiniformes > Scyliorhinidae > Scyliorhinus > Scyliorhinus canicula. The sequence goes on along the minus strand of NC_052152.1, from coordinate 167,396,810 downwards.
GTGGGAATGGAGAATCCTGCTGCCAGCGGGGGTGCACCACTCCAGGAAATGAGGCTGGCAGGGGGACGGAGAATCCCATCCATTATCGTTTGCAGGAAAATGTGCAGGTTTAACATCAAGCTGTTGCAATAAATAACTGTCACAGAATAATTGTGTTTCGTATTTTAAATGTCTGTATAAATGCAAGTGGATACTGTTTTGGGAATGTCCGGGGCAGCTAGCACCGATCCGTCCTCCAACATGGTTGTCAATTTCCCAAACTTCCCTAGGTGTTCCGTAGACCCCAGCTGTTTCGCTTGCTTCTGCAGCATGTCCACCATGCATTGTTCCTCAGTCTCTAACTGAGCCAGTCTCTGTGGTTTTAGTCGAGACGGGTACGGCGGTTCAAGGTTTCTGAGATCCACAACATGGGTAGTTAACTGATGGGCCCCTGGTGTTTCCCTCAACTTTGTCTATGCATTTTCAGTACATGGACTATATCTGTCTCTTTCAGTCTATCATGTGATACTGTCAGTCTTCCCTGATTGTCCAATGAATTTTCAACCAAATTTTGAAGATCTCCTACAACTAAGCTACAAGTAGGATTGTCAAGGCTGAGAGTATTGGATTCATTTTAAACCAATAGATTCTTTACTGCCCTCCCAGCTTTACCTTCTCCCTTGTATTTCACATGGCTACCTTCCGCATCAAGTGCAACTGAGGGTTCAATCCTCTCAGCATTGGTTGACTTCATAGGTACTAGTTCTAGTGTGACAATTTTTACGTCCTCCTCATGGTTTCTGTCATTCCAGCCTTTATCTCCAATTAGTAATACAGAATGACATGATTTGTGCTTTCCAAAATTCTATTTTGCTTCTCTATTTTCAGAGTCAGAGGATGGTACATTATTGGCTCTATAAACTTTTGGTTTTTGCTAACATCTGGAGTTGCAGAACTACTACAGGGTTTTCCATCTACCTTCCCCTTTGATTGCCAATTACTTCACTTCCTTTGCTAACCACTTCTGTTACCTTGAAGAGGCACTGTCGATCTTCAAAAAGATATGGGTAACTCACTTGGTATCACTTCACAGTCTCCGCAATCCTCCTCCTGAATAACTGTTACCGTGTTATCAGGTATCCTTTCCTTCAAAGCAAGCCTGTTCTGAGAAATTATTTCACCTGAAGGGATTGGCAATGGGTTTGCTGCAAGGGGCTGTACTGTAACAAGTTACATTTAGTAAAGTCCATTTCATTTTCTTTTTCTGGTTTTCTATCTCCTTTACTAACTCTGAATGAATTGCCTGCCAATTGTTCATGATCAATTAGTGACGGGTCTATTCGGTAACAACTGTTTATCATCACTTCGTAATCACACCAAAAATCAAAATCAAGACTCTCACCTGACTCTTCCTCCATGCTAACACTCTTGTAACAACTTTTACCATTACCATAACCTCATAATGAGAACCGAAATCAAAGTCAAGACCCTTGTCTGACTCTTCATCCTTATGATCACCTTCAGTCTGAAAATGCTCAGGATCGAGTTCGCTACCACGTCATTTGAGATATGATCAACAACTGTCAACAGCTCCTTCCTTGGGTCATTCACTGCCCAATGAGCTTTCCTAACTCCCACATGCCCTACTGGTGGATTTCATGTGCTAGCTGCAGTGCTTCTGATGAACTATCTGCAATCATGGGTGAAGCTACAACCTTCACTCCGCTAAACCATTCCCAACATTAAGTTCACTCCTTTCACTGGGGATTCCTTAACCACCCCAACAACTTCTGGACCTGACACCAAATCACACTGCCAATTGCACTTTATATAATGAAACAGGGGTGCAACATCCACCTATCCCATTCACGAATATCTCAGCGTTCACTGAGCTCTTTGGAGGGAAAACCAAATCCTTCTCCAATACAAGAGTCTGAGTAGCATCTATGCCCCTTAAAATAGTTATGGGTTTGGCTACATCAGCTGAGGAAAATGGGGCGACCTTCCCCCTTAGTCACAAATCCGGCATATCTCTCATCAATCTCATTCCTCACATCTGCTCCCACAGCAATGTTTACCTCAGGTGTCCGAAATCCAGTTAATGCTACAGTTTGTGTCATAGTATTCTCCATTTTTGTTCTCTTTTCAGAACCCCACAAGTTCCTTGGGCTTTACTTGCAACTTCCAACATACTGACCCAGCGTGTCCCACCTTGTTACAATAGTAACACCTAGGCTTCCAAGTCTTACCTCCAACCAAAGTACCTTTCTTCCTGGTCTGAGGAGGAGATCTTGGAGCTTTCTAAGCTATCCATTATCTACCTTGACTACCTGCCTTCCTCTCACTCTCCCACTACTTATACTTTTCAAAATTATTGGAATGAAGGAACAAAGGTTTAAATTTATGGACTAATTCATAATCGTCAGCCACAATTGCTGCTTGCCTAGTAGTTTACACCTTCTGGTCTTCAACATGGGTCCTTATTGCAACTGGTTAAGAAGGTAGGGAATTCTTAAACTCTTCGAAGAGAATTACCTCTCTGAGCATCTTAAGCAGTAGTTTCAACTTCCAATACTCTAACCCATCTATTAAAATTATTCTGCTTAACTCTTTCAAATTCTGCATAAGTGTGTCCCAGTTGTCTCCTCAAATTTCAAGTATTTTGCCAAGTGCTTTGGGAGCCAATTGATATGCATCTAGAATAGCCTTTTTTACCATCTCATAATCCTTAGACTCCTTAGACAAGGCAGCATAAAATTCCTGTTCCCGTCCCATCAATTTACTCTGCAGGGATAATGTCCACTTTGCTTTTGGCCACTCTATTCGGGTTGCTATTTTCTCAAAAGCCATTAAAAATGTTTCTACCTCCTTCTCTTTGAATTTTGGAGAGCTTGTATAAATTTAAACATATCACCACTGGGTTCTGTTATAGGACTAACCTCCCCTCTATGTTCTGACAGCTTCCCACCTATTTCCAGCACACTAATCTGAAAGTCTCTCTCCTTTTTGGTTCCTGTCCTTCTCATTCTTTCTTCTCTCCTCATTTCCATCTCCATTTCTGTTTGTTTCTGCTGTATTTCCACCTCCCTCTGTTTTCGTCGCATTTATATTTATCTGTTTTTGTTGCATTACTATTTCTATTCATTTTAATTCCATTGCATGCTCTAACTGCAACCAGACTCTCTCCAGCTCAAATACCCCACCAGAAGACGTCTCTGATGCCACAGTCTCGTCGATTGCCCTGTACTCCCAGCACCTCCATTAAATTTAAATGTTTAGCAATCGATTCTATTACCTCTGCCTTCCTAGCTTTAATTGGTACATCCATTTGTAATTTGCCTGTCAACTCGACAGGTTTGTCTGTGTGAAGCCCCGTTAAGTAAACCAGAGTTAGGTCTTCCATCTGAAGAAAACAGCTTGCAGAGCCATCCTGCACTATCACTACAAACCTGGTTTTGTAACCCAAATTCACTGTCTAATGTTCCCGGACTAGCCCCCAATTTACATTAGGACGCCCTGGGATAGCACATAAATCCAGCCCTATCGACCCCAGTGTGCCAACACAAGTGAATTAACCAACAATTCCTGTAAAATTTCTGAGATCTTAGCACTTGACTGCTCCAATGACTTACAGGCACCAGATTTGTAAATGAAACACAACTGTATATTTATGACAGTAAAATAGAGTTAAAACATGCAACAGTTATAATAGAATAATGGCCAGCTAATCTACTACTCCCCCCTTTTACCGTCTCACCCTCTACCCAAACACACACAAGAGACCCACACAGGGAAGCCGAGGAGTAGAAATAATAAGAGGATTAATATAAAATGGAAGATGAGTATCCTTGCTGCAGATGTTGAAGTGGATGCAGAAGCAGGCTGTCCTCTCAGGATACAGAGTGATTGAAACCACTTGGTTGGATTGCTAACGAGGATCTTCTGGCAGGAACATCCAGTGAGAACTCCCAGGCTGTAGGATTCTCTCTGGGGAGTCACTTCAACTTGTATTAACCTGGGCCTTCACTCAGAAGATCCGCCTCCAGCTTGTTTAATTCTTACTTGTTTGCAACCCCACCAGGGCTAAGAACAGAGCTGCCACACAAGATTTTTTAAATAGTTTTTAAACAAGTGACCTTTGCACCAATCAGCATTGAGCATCAGCTAAGGCACGACAATTTTAGAACAGCTCACTCGTCACCAGCCAAGTCCATCAAGAGCTGTAATCACTGATGTTAGACCAAACAGCACATCCTGTCAGAGATTCCTTTTAAAATTAAAGGCACTGTTCAGCTTAAAGTGTAGGTCCCATTAATTGTTCATGTATTAAAAAAATGAAACAGTAAAATAACAGAAATTAAAAGGGAAAACAAGTATAGACCGGGATTAAGCAGAGGATCCTTACAATACCCATTGTACATCCTGCAGTTTAATATTTCAGCCCAGAGTTGATGCAGTATGGGTTGCTTTGTAACTATGGAAACTAGCCAATACCTCTGGCAGCATCACTGTTTAGTGCACATAGTACACAAAATGTTAAAGGTCGGTCTAAATTGTAATATTTTATTAATTTAGAGACATTGCATTAACTTCCACAATAATTTGGCATGTGAAAGGCCTAATGTTTATGTTTTCATAACTAACAATATATAATTGGAGACATTTTTAATTAGAACATACTTTAAAATTGATTTACAGAATCAAATTTAATGTGCATTTATGTGTAATGATTCTATAGCTCTGTGATAATTTTAAAGGAAGAAATATAAATCTTTCTATCAATTGGTTTAACAACCAAGATCTGTGCGAGATATTTTAATTATTTTTTTAAAATATTTTTATTCAAGGCATTTTCACATATACAAATAGAATCAGAAGAACAACCAAACAATTTAATCAACAACCAATACCCACTCCCCCCCTGCTCCCCTGATGCAACCCCTCCTCACATCCCACCTTCTCCTTGTTAAACCCCTCACAACCTACCCTTGCTAACCCCTCAAACCTCCTTAAAGAAATCAATAAACAAATTCCACATCTGGTGAACCCATCTGCCTCGACCCCTCAAGGCAAACTTAACCACTAGATATTTTAATTCTGATTGAGATTAACAACTGTATAATGGATTTTATAAATATCTGTATTTGTTATTTCCCTGATGCTAGCTATAAAATGTTAAAGCGAATTGTGGCCAAGAACTCATCTGACACATTTTTATCTGAAGTGTTAGTTTTGATCATGTTTACTCTTAATAATTTGGTCAAAGAAAATCAAATTGCAATAGCTACAATGTTATTTCAATTTGAGACCACAGCACATCACTTTGCAGATTTGAATCATTCTGAGAACTGATGACAGTTGTTCAATAATACTGGTTATTCATTAATCACTGGCTGTACATTAACCTAAAGGCTGCCTACTCAACTTTTAAAACATTACGGATAATCTGACCAAACAAATCATGTTCTAAATAGAGTAATCAACTGTAACAATAGCCCAATTAAAGGTGGTTATCAATATCCAGTTATGTATGAACATTCTGTCGTCGAATAAAATTCAGATTACCTGAAAAATTGCATTTGCAATTCAAAAACTAAGTTTAAATACATTACAGCTTACAAAAGTGAAGCCCTGGAGATCAGGTTAAATGGAGGCTGAGATGCAAGAGGAAACATCTATTGTTACAGTATAAATAGCTGAGTGCAGACTTGGCGGACAGGTAGCCAGCCCACTGTCGCTGGAGTAGAATTCCTGTTAGATTAATAATTATTGATTGGGCCAAGAAAAATGTAAGATTCAGCTGAATGTGATTCATAGGAGCTACTGAATTGTTTCTCCTCTTCTATGATCATATTGTTAAATAAACATTTCGATAAGTTTTGAGAAAAGGTGTACTTTTTTCGAATAGGAAACTGTAATTCAATACCTGCATCTCAGATGTGGGGAAGAAACAATTTCAGGATTTGGGATTCAAGATTAAGTTGGCTGATTTAGTGCCCATTTTTATAAAGGAAAATCAAGCTTGATAATTACAAGCTACTTATATTAAGGAGTGATTGTGTAAATTACTGAAACAGGTTGGTGCGGGGAGGGTGGGGGGGGGGGGGTGGAATTGATGGGAGGATAGCAAACTGGATTAAAAACTATAGGAAGGGAGAAATTAGACTAGTAGCTGTGGCTTGTTTCCAGAATATTTAGAAGTGAGTAGTCCAATCTCACAAGATTCAGTTTTTGGCCAATTCTGTTCACTCTGTATACCAATGTTTTGGATACAAGCCAAGAGAGAACTGAAATTTGCAGATGATACCAAAATAGGAGGTTTAGTTACATCTTTCAGAAACAAAGGAAACAGCAAATGAATATTTATACAAGGGGAGGAATAGGCTAAAAGAGAAGAGGTGGAATTAAATATCAGGAAGTGTAATGTGATTTATTTTGGTAAAATACATAGCAGTAATTATACTTTCAAAGCAAGTGGGTTTGGTGCTTTGGACAAGCAGGGGGACTCTGGAGTGCAGTTTCACAGAATATAAGCTTTGTCTCAAGTTGATAAGGTTGTTTAAAAAAAGTGAATGAACTTCTAAGTTTTATCATGAGGTAGAGAATATTAAAACCAAGAGGTAATGATAAACCTGTGTAAAGCCATAATAAGAATTTGAGTTCTGTGTGCACCCTTGTGCTCCACACTAAAGAAAATATATTAAGGCTTTAGGGACGGAGTATATAATGCAGATTTGTTAGGATGATGTCTGGTTATGAGGAAGATAAAATATAACCTGAAAAATTGTGTATTTTTCATTGGAACACAGATATGGGGTCATGTCATAAAATTATTTCAGATAATGAAAGTTTGAGATAGAGTAAATAGGACAGTAGTTTTCAGTAGTTGTCAAAAATGAGGGGCCATAGGGCGGCATCTGGCGCTGTGGATAGCACTGGGACTGCGGCGCTGAGGACCGGGTTCGAATCCCGGCCCTGGGTCATTGTCAGTGTGGAGTTTACACATTCTCCCCATGTCTGCGTGGGTTTCACCCCCACAACCCAAAAGATGTGCAGGTTAGGTGGATAGGCCATGCTAAATTGCCCCTTAATTGGAAAAAAAAATAATTGGGTACTCTAAATTTTAAAAAAAGAATGAGGGGCCATGCATACAAGATTAAATACAAGAGATGTAGAATGGAGCACGTGAGAAACATCTGTACTTAAGAGCTTCAAAGTTGTGCAATTCATGGCTGGGATGAGTGGTTGAGGCAGAAATTAGGTGAAGGTCCAAGATTAGGCTGAATTGTTGGATGAAGAACAGGTGGCTGAAGGGAGATCAGAATAAGATGGGTAAATGTGATCAGAAATATTTGCTGTCATGGAAGTTAAAACTAGCAAATTGATTAGCAGAATGGCCTATTTTTATGTTGTGGGGGGGGGGGGGGGGGGGGGAACAGGAAAACAAAAAATCTCTTTAAAATGGACACTTTCCCTAGTCTGATATTCCTCATCACCAAGATGTCTAAATTATTGAGAAATCAACGCCCAACTGATAGGCTCTCCAATTCCCAAGATATTGCACACAGGTCCTCCCTTTGTCAGGACACCTCCCACTTGCTCATGTCTACGAATCTTAGGTAGAAATTGCAAAGTCTTGTTGGGTGCAGGGATGCTGTTCCAGTTCGCCAGAGGCAAATGTAGTTTATCACAGCTCACCCCGCCCCCGACTGTCATGCTAGCACTACCCCAACATTAATGCATGGGCTCGCAGGGCAATCTAAAGAATTTCAGCTCCGAGTCCAGTACCTAACCCCCCCCCCCCCCCCCAACTGCCCTAGGTTCCTCTTGTGGAGCAATCTGGATGGTCAGTTATCAGATGTGACCTGGATGGAGTGCTGTGGGCCTGTCTGGGTGAGGCATTGGATTGCCGAGTTTGGGCAGACTCGGTTCTGAAGTGCCCACCCACCGACGCCGGGTTTGATTTACTGAAACTATCTTGACCCTCCCCCCCAAACGGTCTTTGATTTAGCACAACATCCCACCCCACCCCCCACCCCCTGCACACACACAAACACCCACACCCCAAAGGTGCATCATTAGCAGAAAAAAACCTTTTCGGAGTGACGAGAGGACAACGTGCAGCAACGACAGGAATTCTCCCCCCCCCCCCCCCCCACCTTTCAAACGGCTGGTTCCTCGACAAAAAAAAAGCTTCAGAAACCTTTTTATTTTGGGAGGGGGGTGGTGGGAAACAACCCACCACCACACCTTTTCACAATCGATTGGCCCACTTCGCGGTTCCAGTTGAGGAGTTGAGCAGAATGACAAACCCTTTCCTCTCTCACACGGACCTATCCGACATGTTCAGTTATAAAAGATGAGCTGAGGGGGGGGGGGGGGGGGGGGCGCACACACACACACACGGCTCTTTTTGTTTTTAAAGTTGACATTCAGTTCAGCGCTCGCGGTGCGTGTTGATGCAGTTACCATGACAACCGGGCAAATCAGGAATAACGGTGACAGGCGGCCGCCAAACGATTTGAAAAAAACAACCGCAAAACACACGGTTTGAACAAACGGATTTTGGATTTTTTTAAAAATAAACACATTTCAAAATATGCTTCATTCTTCTTTTGGGGGACGGGATATTACAAATGTTGATCATTGGGAAACCCCAGTTCATATATAATGTGATGTTTGACGAGCCAGGAGAAGATTGGTTTGGAAGTGATTATCAGTGCGGATTGTTGTTGTTATTATTAACGATAATAAATGATGGGAGCCGGGAGGGTTCGTCTTACCTTCATCGGCGTATTTCTCGGTGCCGTAGCCGTCCTGGAGGCCGTTGTTCCAGGTGCCCTCGTACCTGGCCCCGCTGGCCGCGCTCTGCCGGACCCCGTACCTGCCCTTGAAGCCGTGAGTCCACTCGCCCCGGTACACCCAGCGCCCCTTGGTCTCCGAGCCCAGGCCGTGCCGCTTGCCCTGCGACCAGTAGCCCTGGTAGGCGTTGCCGCTGGGCCAGGTGTAGGCGCCCACCACCTCGAAGCCGTAGTTCCAGGAGCCCGAGTACTCGCCCTGGCCCTTGGGGCCGGTGCAGATGCCGTGGCCGTGAGCCTTGCCGCCCTCCCAGCCTCCGCAGTACGCCCCGCCATCGTCGAAGTCAAACCTTCCTCCGCTCATGCATGAATCGGGGGGTTGGGGGTGGCTGGAGGAGGAGGGGGTGGATGGGTGGTGGGGGGGGGGGGGGGGGGGAGGTACCGCCCCCGGGATTTGAGGGGGGGGGGGGGGACAGAGAGAGAGAGAAAAACAAACAAGGTAGGGGGGGGGAGAGGGGGGGGGGATGCGAACCTTAATAGAGGAGGAGGAGAGTGATGGGTGGGAGTGAGGAGGGGAGGTATGGGGTGGGCGAAGGGGGAGACACACTGCAAAGCAGGTAACCCGGCTGCTTGAGCGGCTAGCCTCCCTCTCCCCCGGCCACAGCAGCCAGTGTGTGGGGAGCAGTCAGCGACTCTGTCCTCCCTCCCCTCCCTCTTCCCCAGCCGGAATGTTATAACATACCTAACAAGGCTATCAGATCCCACTCGCCTCCAAAAATAAAACCCAATCAACAATCTCCGCAAACGCCTATTTTTTTTTGGAAAAAAAAAATCACCCGCGCCCTTGGGGGTCGGGGAGGGTGGCAACTGGACTAATATTTCAAACAGTGTCAATGAGCACACAATGCAATAAACGAAAGTCCTTTTTTTTAAAAACGTGGTGACATCTCCTTACATTTCACGCCTCTCCCTCTATACACACACACACACACACACATTTGGGGGTGTTAATGGTTTCCCTTTAAATGCAAATTCCCATCATCATCAGTCTTGATCATTAAATGTAAACATTGACTTTCTTATACCTCACCCCAATGTTATCGGAACACAACACTGCAGTTCTTGCCTTTCGGTCCGCTTCCCAGAAACCAAGCAACAATTAAGTGCCCCCACCACCACCCACCCCCTCAACAATTGTCTCCACTGACAGGTCGGTCTGTCTCCAAAGCTTTCCTGTAAAATGCCCCCAATCGCACCACCGAAATTCTTTCCTCTTTATTTTGGACGCGGGGTGGAATGGAGAATGGAATAGTAGCCGTTGCTGTACTGAAGGGTTTTGTGGACGCTGTGGTTTCTTTGCCAAATGTGTTCTTCAGATAACTGTTTCAAAGGTTCAAGGGTGTGAACGTGGGTGGGAGCACCCTGCCATCCCCATCACCGCAAGGCGACAACATTATAAGCGCGATGCTCTAAAGCTTCACGCCCCAGTCAAACGACAAGAGCCATTAACCCTATAAGCTATGCTAGCAGTAGACTGACACTGCTTCCACCTGTTCAGTTTCTTTTACATGAAATACCTTTTTTCATTTTCAAGAACACTGACTACACTTTGCACGTAAATGTTGCTACAATTACCATCTTGGTTTCAATCCTTAATTGGTCTGTCTGGCTGCACCAGTGAGTAAAGGTTACTTTATATGTGGTGAAACTGACATTTCCGGGAGCACTAACATTTTTTTCCTACATGTCGACCGCTTATGTATTGGAGGACAGATTCCCACATAGTTATATAGGCAAGCATGAGTTCACATCCGTAAAATTTTCCTTCTCCTCTATGAAGTGTTGGCACGGATTACAAAGTTTGTTCTTTTCAGGGGGGGAGACCCAGTATAAGAGCAAATCTGGAAACAGCTTGCCATGCAGGGAGCCCCCTCTCGCAACAGGAGAACATTACATTGAATTTCTAAAAGCCAGCAACAGAGCAATTACATTCATATAGTGTAATAATGTGCCACCGTTGCAAATTATAGTTAAATACTTTATACGTGTACCAATATGAAAATAGCTCTCGGAAGTGTGCGGGTTTTCCCCATTGTATGTGCACAAAGTGTTAGAAATTAAAAAAAACAATGACGCTGTCGGAACATATGAGCTTAAGGTGACACAGGCTAATAATTGCATGACGCAGCGCCTATTTTACACCGGTGTGACATGGGCGCCTAAGGGTTAATGGCAGGTTGCCTGTACAGACTCATTCCAGACCAGATGACCCTCAAGTGTCCATAGGGATACTGCTGGAGCTTACTTAGTCAGCCACAGAATTCTAATTGTTCATGCTAAACATAGACGATGAGCATTTATAGGTGTACTGTTTCCCAAAACTACGGGATAATAACTAACACAAATAATATTAGCTGCCATTTTTCATGGGATTCTTACAGAATCATAGAATTTACAGTGCAAAAGGAGGCCATTCGGCCCATCGAGTCTGCACCGGCTCTTTGAAAGAGCACCCTACCCAAGGTCCACACCTCCACTCTATCCCCATAACCCAGTAACCCCACCCACACTAAGGGCAATTTTGGACACTAAGGGCAATTTAGCATGGCCAATCCACCTAACCTGCACATCTTTGGACTGTGGGAGGAAACCGGAGCACCCGGAGGAAACCCACGCACACACGGGGAGAATGTGCAGACTCCGCACAGACAGTGACTCAAGTCAGGAATCGAACCTGGTCTTACAGCGACTTAAGCATTTTATACCATGCTGCATAAAATCAAAGAGCAGCAATTACTACTGGTGATTTTAGCTGGCAAATAGTTAATGCATTTTATATCATTGAACATTAATGAAAATGTAATTTGTTTTATAAATCAATGAACAAAATTCAAAATGAAGATTCACCTGGAATTAATTGAAGTAATATTGAACAGTACCATACCAGTAAAGTGCCAGTAATTACATGTCTCACCTGAGAGAACTTTATGGTGGAAAACCTGTTTCACAATCAAATCAGTCTACTAGCAAAAATCAAAATTAAGTTAAAATATCTTGTGGTGAAATGGGTGAAATTATCACCCTGCAAAGGGAGGTTTTGTATATAGCTGTGACAAATATGACACACAATGACATGTGCAAGTTAGGCAGTGTGATTTCTATGATGCAAAAGTATTTTGCAAGGCACTATTACAATATCAGGCTGCCTGTTTGGGTAACAGAAAACTTTACAAGTTAACCTTTGGGGTTTTTATACCCTTTTAATTTCCTTTTCCCTTCCACATGAAAAACAATTCAACCATACTAACCTTTCCCCTATTTACAGAGAATTTACAGTGCAGAAGAAGGCCATTTGGCCCATCGAGTCTGCACCGGCTCTTGGAAAGAGCACCCTACCCAAGGTTGACACCTCCCCCTATCCCCGTAACCCCACCCAACACTGAGGGCAATTTTGGACACTAAGGGCAATTTATCATGGCCAATCCACCTAACCTGCATATCTTTGGACTGTGGGAGGAAACAGGAGCACCCGGAGGAAACCCACGCACACACGGGGAGGATGTGCAGACTCCGCACAGACGGTGACCCAAGCCGGAATTGAAGCTGGGACCCTGGAGCTGTGAAGCGATTGTGCTACCCACAATGCTACCGTGCTGCCTATGTTTGAAAGGAATTTGAATACTGTGTATTATCTTAACATTTTCTCCTTCCTCATCAGTCAAAGGATTGGCAGCTAGAAATTAATGTTATAAATTAGCAACCAGGATCTGAAATAGCAAAATTAATTTAAAAATGTCAAATGCATTGATTTATAATGTTCTGGTAATCATTTCCTTCTGGTAAAAGCTACAATAACTGTGCAACTGTTTGTACTGTAGTAAAGAGTAAATCGATAGAAAGTGAAACCTCAAAGCACAAAGTGCAAGGTCTCTGAGAACAGGGCAGAAGATTGTGGCCGATTTTCCTCTATTTATGAAAATGATGCGTAAAAAAATGTCAATCCCACCTGAATGCTAATGTTCCAACAGCATACAAACCTCTTGAATAAGTGCATTTTCACCATTATTTGTCAGCCCTCCATTAGTTCAGGGCACTGGAAATTATTTACAGGGGTGAAAAATTGCAATTTTTTAAAATGCAAAGCAACCAGGGAAAATGAATGGGGTTGTCCAAATGGGTGGGGTGACAGTAAGCTGGCATTTAAAATTGTGAACTTGAGAACAGCTCAAAAGTCATTGGAACTCATGAGGTTCCACCAAGTCAGGCAAACAGAGGATTAAGATGTGGCACCCGAATCTGAAGGGACAGTAAGCTTTCTTCAGGCTTGAGGCTGCAGCTGGCTGATTCTGATACCTGGTAGCGAAAGTTGTCCTTTTGACAGATGTTACAACTTTCTAGTTAGCGTTTTCTTGACTCTATGAAGCCACTTACCCACAGTTGTTGTCAGGTAATTTTGACAATGTTCTGCCTGATGCGGCATATCAGGTTTTGCTGGCTGGTGTTCATGCTGGCATCTCTTCTTTTGTGCAGTAAAACATAACATGATTTGATTTGGGTACTACTGAAGAACATTCCAGCATAACAGTTAATCAGGCCTGCACACACATCCGTCATTTGAGTTTGCAGTCACAACTTAGTTTGAGAATTGGAGTCTCCACATGCACTAATTATACTGAGTTCTGGCCATCTTTATCTGCAAATGCTGTTGAACTAATGATAGTGAACAGGCATCACTTGTCCACCTGGTCCAAGTTAATTTTGATGATTTGTTTTCTTCCCAACGCTTTTAATAGTAGAATTCCCACTGGTGTTAGTAACTGTGCTGTGAACAAACAAAAAAAGATTTTCACAAGACTTTTGAACAATTAAGCGTTGGGAAAACAACAAATTAAAAAGAAACAGGCCACAACTGCTCTCCAGACTGATAAGAGTCTTTTCTATAGCAGGTCACATCCATTTGGCTGCCTTGGTCAGCACTCAGCCATGTTAGGTGGCCAGCTACAAAATGGCTGTTGCTGTAAAGCAGCATTGGCTTGTTATTAATCAATCAAAAATATGTCTGAGACGTTAGAACAATGCTATTATACCAGTTACACACGTTTCAAACGGGAATTTCCTTTATCAGGCCCCTGTTTGCCAGAAATGGACAGAAATCATGAAGGGGCCAGAAATCTGGCATTATGGGCTAGATTGTCACTACTAAAGTCACTACTAAGGTGGGTGGTTCAAGTTTTTGCTCAGGTGGGTGCGGGTAGGGTGGGGTGAAAGTGTTGTGGGATGGAATTGGGCTCACCAAGATGAACGAGTGCTGAGGATGTCTGGTTCGAAGACATGCCTCAGTTCTCTTGGACTTCATCCCATCTTTTTCAGAAGCTGTTAGGTCCTCTAGGTTCACCCTCACACCCCAACCAACCCATGGCCCCTCATACCCTTCATGCCAACTCAATGCAAACTCCCCTACATATGCACATATCCCTTGGAGAAAAATAGAACTCTCAGAAAATTAATTCAAAATCTTAAAGTATTCTAAAGTGGTTAATACTTTATAAAAGTAAATAAACCTCTATTCCCCATATCAAAGACAGCTAATCTTTTAATAGCCTCTTTAAACTGTCAAACTGTGAACTCAGAGCCCCCTGCTGAAGCAATTGGACATTTTGAAACTAATTCAAGCATTTGTAACAACATAATAACCCTTGGGGAAATGTCAACAAACAACACTATTGAAAATGCACACCGGATGCTAATAAGTTTTGTAACCTGCACCAGGGTGATTTGTCAATCAAAGCAGTCCAAAAGAGGCTTTTTTTAACACTCACTAACCATTGAAACCTTTTATTTAAAGAGTGGAGGATTCAAAAAACTTCCGATCATGACAGTTTTATAGGGATTACCCATCCTTCAAGAGCATGTACATCTACTTCATAAGTTCATGACTTCCAAGAAGGAAAAAACAGTTATAAGAACATAAGAACTAGGAGCAGGGGTAGGCCACCTGGCCCCTCAAGCCTGCTCCGCCATTCAGTAAGATCATGGCTGAAGTTTTTGTGGACTCAGCTCCACTTACTCGCCCGCTCACCATAACACTTAATTCCTTTACTGTTCAAAAATCTAGCTATCTTTTCCTTATCTATCGTAACTATTCCTTTCATAATTCTATATGCTTCTATCAGATCCTTCCTCATTCTTCTAAATTCCAATGAGTAGATTTGTCCCAGTCTGCTCAGTTTTCCCTCATAAGCCAATCCTCTCCAGTCCGAATCAACCTAGTGAATCTCCTCTGCACCCTCCAGTGCCAGTCCATCCTTTCTCAAGTAAGGAGAACAAAACTGTACACAGTACTCCAGATATGGCCTCAGCAGCACCCTATACAGCTGCAACATAACATCCATATTTTTAAACTCGATCCCTCTAGCAAAGAAGAACAAAATTCCATTTCCTTCTTAATTATCTGCTGCACCTGAAAATCAACATTTCGCAATTCATGCACAAGAACGCCCATGTCCCTCTGTACAGCAGCATGCTGCAATTTTTTACCATTTAAATAATAGTCCATTTTGCTGTTATTCCTTCTAAAATGGATGACCTCACATTGTACTCCATCTTTCAGACTTTTGCCCAGTCGCTTAAAATATCTACATCCTCTCTGCAGTCTTTCAGTGTCCTTGTAGTAACGTTTTCTGGGACTGAATATTGAGCTGGCTCCTCCCTCTTAGTTACAGCTCAGCTAAACACATAGACCTGTAGAGACAGCAACTCTGGTAAGATAGCTTTATTTTCCAAGCTTGGACAACGTACGAGGGAGAGTGATTTGGATAAGCACACAAACCACTCTGCTTTACATTGCTTTAGGTTCAACAGTAACACAATTTCCAAAAATCAGTAGCCCACCCCAGTTGGACTTGACCCAACCCTTGTAGCTGTCAATTTTACCTTGACCAATTAATTTTACTTTAGGCAGCATGATGACTGCGTGATCAGCTCATGATTTAGCCCCATCCTGTTCCCAGGCCATCTGTTATTTTTCAAGTTAGCTAGCTTAAATTCCATCATACATTGCGGTCATTACTATTAGCAGGAGTTTAAATGCTTGTTATTGCTATGTTCTAAGAATACATGTGTAATGGTGAATAATGATTACTTGGTATATTTTCTATGATTAGTTCCAATCCTCAAGCAACTAACTTATGTAGAGCTATTCTAGTGCTGTCCTAGCTATCAGGTTTTAAGGGGTCTCATCTGAGAACCGCCTGCCCCTTCAGTCCTCTACACACTTTACTCTACCACTCATCTTAATGTCATCTGCGAACGTTGACACATTACACTTGGTCCCCAACTCCAAATCATCTAGGCAAAATTTAAACAATTGTGGTCCCAAGACTGATCACTGCGACACACCCATTTATCCCCACTCTTTGCTTTCTGTTAGTTAACCAATCTTCTATCCATGCTAATGCATTATCCGTAACACCGTGCACCCTGATCTTATGCAACAGCTTTTTGTGCAGCACCTTGTTGAATGACCACTGGAAATCTAGATACGCCACATCCACAGGTTCCCCATTGTCCACTGCACTTGTAATGTCCTCAAAAAATTACAATAAATTAGTTAAACATGACCTGCCTTTCGTGAACCCATGCTGCATTTGCCCAATGGGACAATCTCTATCCAGATGTCTCGCTATATCTCCCTTGATGATAGATTCAAATATTTTCCCACTACAGAAGTAAAGCTAACCATTCTCGTCTTTTGTCTACTTCCTTTTTGAAACAGTGGCATCACATTTGCTGTTTTCCAATCTGCCAGAACTGCCCCAGAGTCCAGCGAATTTTGGTAAATTATCACGAGCGCAACTGCTATTTCCCCTGCCATCTCTTTTAGTACCCTGGGATACACTCCATCAGGGCCAGGAGACTTATCTACCTTTAGCCCCATTAGCTTGCCCAACACTACCTCCTGAGTGACAATGATCATTTTTAGATCCTCACCTGCCATCAATTATTGGCATGTTATTTGTGTCTTCTGCTGTGAAGACCGACACAAAATACCTGTTCAATGCCTCGGCCATTTCTTCATTTCCCATTGTTAAATCCCCCTTCTCATCCTCGAAAGGATTAATGTTTACCTTAGCCACTCTTTTTCATTTTATATATTTGTTGAAATGTTTGCTATCTATTTTTATATTCTGAGCTAATGTACTCTCATAATGTATCTTACCTTTTTTTATAGCTTTTTTTGTGGCTTTCTGTTGAATTTAAAGATTTCCCAATCCTCTAGTTTCCCACTAAGCTTTACCAGTTTGGACCATAATTTTTATTTCCCTATTTTACTGGCGTTCTATTTTGAAGTATACAAGGGCAGTATTCTTTTTTCTATTCATTCATGGGATATGGGCATCATTGGCTAGTCTAGCATTTATTGCCCATCACTAATTGCACATGTTCAGAAGACATTTCGGAATCAAGCACATTGTTGTGGATCTGGAGTCACATATAGGGTAGACCAGATAAGGATGATAGATTTCCTTCCCTAAAGGACATTCGTGTGCTGGATGAGTTTATACGACAATCGGCACTGGATGTTTTAATTCCAGATTTTATTGAATTAAAATTTCATCATCTACCATGGTAGGATTTGAAGCCAGGTCCCCAGAGCATTACCCTGGGTCTCTGGATTACTAGTCCACTGACAAAACCACTGCCATCCCTTATTTCCCCGTGTTACTGTTTTTCCTTTTGGGTCCCACACTGTGGGTTGAGGCCCTTGTAACAGACAAAATGGGGTCTATTTTAACTTGCCCCTTTACTCTTCTGGCAAAATTTGGAAATGTCGCAAAAGGGGGCAGAGGGACCTCCACATCCAGATCCCACATGATCTTTTTAAAGGTCTCTGGAGTATTCTTGGCTCTTATGTGCCTCTCCTCCAGTTGCCTGTCCCTAATGCACTGGGGACTGCTACGCCCAGGATGTTACTAGGAAAATATGTCCCATTCATGTTGAAACATGTATGCAATACACATCATGACACAAGATTCAAAAGCTCTTAATTATCCCTGAGTGATAGAGAACTCGCTTGAGAGGGCCAAGTCTTGACAGTATTAGCAGATGAATGAGTTTCCAACAAAGATTTGAAACATTACAGTGCATTTATACAGTTAACAGTCTTCTGTAAAGTTGATGTAAAAGGTAGACATAAGTGAGCAACTGAAAGCTAGGGTTATGCAGAGTAAATGCTGTGTCTTTCTGAAATTGGAAACATAAGGCAAGACGAAAAAAGATAACTTTACAAATTTTGAATGGCAAAATAAACAAGAGTAGCATCCCTCAAGCTATAAACTTCTAACAACAAACAAGCGACCTGTTCCAGGAATAACTATCTACGGAAACAGCCACAAGTGCACCATTCAGTGCAGGAAGAGAATAGGAATTAGAACCACAACCGTTGAGGTGACTTTTCATCTTTAATATCTATTACAGAGCTTCATATGTCAAGAATGAATGCATTTTATGAATTCAGGCACTTAGAATGAAAGAATGGTTACAGAAAGGAATGTCATTTGGTCCATCGTGTCCATGATGGCTGTCTACAAGAGCCACTCATTTAATCCCAGTCCCAGCCCTTTCCTTGCAACAACTTGTTTTCTCTTCAGTTGATAATAGAATCCTTTTGTAAAATCTTCAGTTGTATGTGCCTCAATCAACCACATTGTCAAGCAATACATTCCTTACCATAACCACTCGCTGCAAAAAAATATTTTTCCTCATGTTGCCATTGGTTCTTTTACCAACCACCTTAAATTGGTGTCGTCTGGTTTTTGACTGTTCCAGCAATAGTTACAGTTTCACTCTGTCTACTCAGTCAAAACCCCTCATGATTTTAGACAATTTTTTCAAATATTCTCTGAACCTTATCTTCTTGAAGAAGAACAACCCAGCTTCTTCAACCTATCCTCAGAACAGAAGTCCCTGATGCCAGAAACCATTCTCATGAATCTTCTCTGCATCATTGTAAAGGTGTGATCCCAGAACTGGATACAATATTCCAGTTGAAGACAAACCAGAGTTTTATAAATCTGATTCACTTCTTTTCTTTGTACTCTCTGCTTCTATTTATAAATAAGATCCCAGATTACCTTTCAACTATTTTCTCAACATTGCATGCCACCTTCAGTTATTTATGCACAAGTTTCTCTGTTTCCCCTTTAAAATTGTGCCCTTTACTTTCTATTGCCTCTCCTCATTCTGCCTACCAAAATGCACCACTTCTCATTTCTCTGCATTAAACTTCATCTACCATACGTTCACCTATTCCACCAGCCCATTTGTGTCCTCTTAAAGCCTCACAGTTCACAATACTTCTAATTTATGTGTCATCTGCGAACAGGCGCCGGAATGTGGCGACTACGGGCTTTTCACAGTAACGTCATTTGAAGCCTATTTGTGACAATAAGCGATTTTCATTCATTTCATTTCATTTTGAAATTGTATCCTGTTCAACCAAGTCTTGGTAATTAATATATGCCAAAGAAAAGCAGTGATTATGCATTGATTACATCTGCAAAGACTACAACAGTACACCCTGTGGAGCTGGAGGATATCCCTGACAGAAACCTCTGAATCTCAACATTTACCGACACACATGTGGATGCCAGAAGTTGCTGGCAGTTTTATAGTGATGACCACAGACACTGACAGTTTTGCTGTTGTCATGATTGTGAATTTCAGGCCAACGTCTTTCTGCTCTTTTCTGTAGAAGAATGGAAAACAACCTAATTGGAACAATTACACTTTAAAAACCAATGTTTGGATCGACGAGGTATCCATAACATTAATTCCCCTCCCCTGCTGGGAACTCAAGGTAGCAGTTTAACAGCAAAGTCAGCATGCAAAGTTCCTGTCCACATGAAACTCGGTTCTCAGTGCGTCCTGCACTAAAAACCCTGTTAAAGAGTACCCACCACTCTACAAGAGGGAGGCAGCCCAATCTCTTTGAATGATCTCTCTGCCAGAATGCCATGATAGGCCTGGTGACCTCCAAACTAGAACTAGTGGACACAGTTTAAAAAGGGTCTCCCATTTAAGAGGGAGATAAGAATCCTTTTTCCCCTCAGAAACTTGTGAATCTTTGGAACTCTCTTTCCCAGAGAGAGGTGGAGGCTTTTAAACAGAGGTAGATAGATTATTGACTGACAAGGATATCAAAAGTTAACAAGGGTGGACAGAATGTGGAGTTGAGGTCATAATCAGATCAGCTATGGATTGGATTGGATTGGATATGTTTATTGTCACGTGTAGCGAGGTACAGTGAAAAGTATTTATCTGCGAGCAGCTCAACAGATCATTAAGTACATGGGAAGAAAAGGGAATAAAAGAAAATACATAATAGGGCAACACAAGGTATACAATGTAACTACATAAGCACTGGCATCGGATGAAGCATACAGGGTGCAGTGTTAATGAGATCAGTCCATAAGAGGGTCATTTAGGAGTCTGGTAACAGCGGGGAAGAAGCTGTTTTTGAGTCTGTTCGTGCATGTTCTCAGACTTCTGTATCTCCTGCCCGATGGAAGAAGTTGGAAGAATGAGTAAGCTGGGTGGGAGGGGTCTTTGATTATGCTGCCCGCTTTCCCCAGGCAGCAGGAGGGTGTAGATGGAGTCAATGGATGGGAGGCAGGTATACGCTCTCTGAATTTTCTTGCGGTCCTGGGCCGAGCAGCTGCCATACCAGGCTGTGATGCAGCCAGATAGGATGCTTTCTCTGGTGCATCTGTAAAAGTTGGGAAGGGTTAATGTGGACATGCTGAATTTCCTTAGTGTCCTGAGGAAGTATAGGTGCTGTTGTGCTTTCTTGGTGGTAGCGTCAACGTGGGTGGACCAGGACAGATTTTTGGAGATGTGCACCCCTAGGAATTTGAAACTGCTAACCATCTCCACCTCGGCCTCATTGATGCTGACAGGGCTGTGTACAGTACTTTGCTTCCTGAAGTCAATGACCAGCTCTTTAGTTTTGCTGGCATTGAGGGAGAGATTGTTGTCGCTGCACCACTCTACTAGGTTCTCTATCTCCCTGCTGTATTCTGACTCATTGTTATTTGGGATCCGGCCCACTATGGTTGAATCGTCAGCAAACTTGTAGATGGAGTTGGAACCAAATTTTGCCATGCAGTCGTGTGTGTACAGGGAGTAGAGTAGGGGCTAAGTACGCAGTCTTGCAGTACGCAGTACCCGGTATTGAGGACTATTGTGGAGGAGATGTTGTTCATTCTTACTGATTGTGGTCTGTTGGTCAGAAAATCGAGGCTCCAGTTGCAGAGTGGGGAGCCAAGTCCTAGGTTTTGGCGCTTTGATATGAGCTTGGCTGTGATTATGGTGTTGAAGGCGGAGCTGTAGTCAATAAATATGATCCAATTGAATGATGGCGCAGGCTCGAAGGGTTAAATGTCCCACACCTGCTGCTAATTAGATGTTTGTATGTAAGCTGCCTGGTGCGACACATCAGGCCATTCATTTTATCACACCCCCAAATCTGTTCAGTAGTGAAGAACAAGGCCAGCAGCGCGGGTTCAATTCCCATACCAGCCTTCCCGAACAGTCACCGGAATGTGGCGACTAGGGGCTTTTCACAGTAACTTCATTGAAGCCTACTTGTGACAATAAGCGATTATTTATTTACTTATTTAGTATAAGCTCCTGTGACTCCTCAAGTATGATTGACAGGATTTGGGAGCAATCAGGCAATAATTGCATCTTGTAAATGGTACATACTGCAGACTCTCACAAATGTATTGCCTTCTTTGTTCCAGCAGAAGGTCACAGACAATTCCAGACAGCAGGCTGTCACGGATGGGGAAGAGTTCATCTGCAGACTCTCCCTTCCCTTGTAGAAATAAAGGGTAGGGTAATAATTACAGCTGGCTGGTAATGCTGGAGGAGAGATTTCTTCATGCCTAATTCTCTTTCTCATGATTTGATATCTCCCTCACCACCACATGCTCTGCTTGGTGAATTGTAGATGCTTTCACCAGCCACTTGTCTATCTTTGCTTTCCTTTGCCCTTGTCTTTTATTTCAGATGCTGGAAATGTGGAAGCCCTTTTGTCAGTGCCCAAAAAGTACAACAGCCAATTGTAAAAGGTGCACTGTCATTCAATGTCATCCTTGCAAGCGCCAGTTCAGATATTGGCACCATCCGTACTTTAGAGGATAAGGTAGTCGAAGCGCCTTCATGCTGTGAATCAACAGATACAAGTTCACAGGATCTGTGCAGGGGGTTACGATGGACCACAGGTGCCAGCTCCAAAGAAGTGATCTGAATACTGGTTCTGCTGCAGAGAACTCAACTACTGATTTCAAGGGCCTAGGCTATTGAATAATGCTGATGGGGCAATATCAGGAATTGCACAATACACTGTGCAGCCTTCCAGTGAACTTGCACACAATGTTACAGAGCATGGGTGAGTCCACCTCTAACTTGTTTCAAGATTTCACACGGAGTATGGAGACAATTCTGTCTAATATCCACTTAATGTTTAATTTCATTAAAAACCATTGAGGCTCCCCTAGCATGGAGCCTTTCCATACAGCTCTCACACTGGCTATAGATGTTCTGACTGCTTCCGACTCAGCTTGAAATGTGGAAGCCCTTTTGTCAGTGCCCAAAAAGTCGGAAGCACTCTTATACTGTGGAGTAAAGCATGAAGTCGGAGTTCCAGAAGAGTGCCCCTGCCTCCAAAAGAGATACACTTTCTAACATCCCTCAGAAAGACAGCGTGCCTGGCCTGCCAAACCTACTCTGCATATTGAAAGCCCGGAGAGACTACCCCAGCCCATAACAGATAGTGCAGTCTGCAAGCAAGCCATCAAGACCCAGAGCTGCTTAAAGTTGACCTTCATGACCATCTATGTCCTCAATGAAAGCTCAGAAGCCTTTTGCACCCCAAGCCACAGGCACTGAAAGCTCTTCATAGGAGGACGAGGAAAGGAAGAAACGAGAGATTGGTGCTAAATGTTTGCACAAAGATGATTATTAAAACTATAACATTAATTTGATAAATAAGTTTTATATTCTGGACTTGATATTGGTGTTTCTTTGCAGTGAAGTAAAGGCAGGGCCCATAAGTCTGCACTGAAGGAAGGCAGAGGGAAGTTGTAAGGAGAGTGCTAAGGATTGTGGGCCTGTTATTGAGTGACGAATGGGATGGTTGGCTTAGGTGAAGCTCAATGAGATGGTCCCAGAGCTCTGGCAAGTCAAGGCAACAGTAATCGGTGCTTCTTCTCCTCCTCCTGTACCTCCTGCTCGCCAAGTGACATTAAAGCCTAGTCCCTCATGATAGGACAGTTATGAAGCGGATGATAAATCAAGATACCCGCTCAGAGATGTATTGCGAAGTTCTTCTGGAATGGTTCATGATGAAGAAGCAATGCGTAAGCATGTCAGCCATTTGCTTGATCATGTTTCTGATGGCAGCATGATTCCCATTGTCAGCCTACTCTGGAGCTATGTCCAGGTTCCTGACAAGAGTCATGAACCTTGCCTGGCAGGGATAGTCCTTGTTACCCAGTCACCAGCCTGTAACCTGTTGGCTTGGTTGGACTAAGCCAGTGTGAAGAACTGGTGCAGCGATGAGTCAGAGATGTTGCCAGGATACTGGCTGCAGACTAGGATGATGTACTACCTACATTTGCAAAAACTGGCACCGGCCGTGCTCGAACCCTAACCCGCCAGCTGCGAACAGCGACCCCACAGCCCATCCCCTGGCCACTCCCCACCAGTCCCCCCAGCACTAGCAGAAGCCAACCCATCCCGCCAGCTGCACGGATCCCGGACACATGTGGTGGCGCAGGACACTGTCCACAGCCGGCATGCCAGGTTCTCGACCGCTGGGAATTAAGCCCATCGGGAGCAGAGCATCACGGGTGGGCCAGCCGATGACGCGTCAAAGGCGTTGAAACGGCATGCATCATGATGACGCCGGTTTGGAGAGAGCAGAGTATGGCGGACCGGCATCAAACCCGTGCCGGCCCCGATTTCAGCATTGTAATCCATTCTCTGCCCGATTGCCGATCACGATTTTGGCGTCTGGCTACGGAGAATCCAGCCCACTGTTCTTGGTGAAGCAAAGGCACTCATGGCATTGTTCCGAAGTAAAGTTAATGGACGGAATTTTTTTTTTAAACCAACATATTTTCTCCCGAAACACAGCCAGGTTTTCTGTCCAGATCTTCTGACATTGGTGGATGTTATTTGCGCTGTCACTCTGGCAGGGCTGGGCCTGATAGAGCCTGCAAGCCCAGCTACTCAGAGATTAGGGCGTCATCTTTAAAGATGGTAGCATTGGAGGCATTCTCTCCCCCCCCCCCCCCCCCCCCCCCGCCTCCATGCATTCGGAGATCTCTGCCCCCACCACACATAAAGGGAAGCTCCCGTCCTTCAATGGAGAAGGGTTTGGTCTCTCTCAGTGCTTCCTGGAAGTCCCCCGCCTTGGCTCTCAGCTCCTGGGCCTCCAGCTATCTCCGCATCCCCCAACATTAGGGAGGAACATCACACGAGGCTGGAACGTATTGGGCGTAAAGCCACTTAATAATATTTAAGTGAATTTAAATTTATGAAAGTCAGGTTCACGCCCTATCTGGTGGACGTGGGGTGGGGAGGATGATCTCAAACTGAGATCTCGCCAGCACAAATCCCATTGTGACCCTCTCACGTGATTTAGCAGCCATAATGGGAGTGGCGTCCGCTGCAAATGGACCCAAAAAATCAAGCCCAATGTAGAAGTACTCCGGAATACTGTCCTGTGCACTGCCCTCCTTCCTCCATTAAAGCACCAGTTACTACTTTTTGATATCTTCATTGCTGCCCCCCATTGCCCTACATTCACAAAGCAGCCCTATAAGACCATCCATGACAGCAGCCAAACTATCTGAGTCTGCTAACAGTACAACAACATCAAAATCTTGCTCTGTTTAGACAAAGTGAAATTTCAAGATTGCTAAAAAGACACCAAAGCATTGAAAAGTTACTAGCAGTCTGAAATGATAAACTAGTCTCTAACCTGCAAGTATCGCATGATCCTTTTAAATAGGGCAGGCGGGGGGTCCTTCCTGTCAGTTGGCACATCGCATGTTGAAACAGGTCTTGCAAGAAGCACAGGACCCTAATTTAAATAAATTATTCTGTTGTTCACCTAATTATAACATGTGACACCACCACATAACCAACATCAATATGGCAAGTTAACTATTCTGAGTGATTATAGCAGGAGGTTTACAGTGCTGTGCTGGCCAATTATAACATTGACGTTATTTCAAAAGTGGTTCGATATGCATTACCAATTAGTATTTTATAGAATCACCAATATAAAATAATTCTGGGCAGGAGCCAGGTAATTCAAAAGGAACTGACATACTTCACTAATTAAAAGAAAGGGCTGGATTCTCTGCCATTTTTTAAAAATTCATTTACGGGAGTGAGTGTTGCTGGTTAGGCCAGCATTTATTGCCCATCCCCAGTTGCCCTTCAGAAGGTGGTAGTGAGTTGCCCTTTTAAACTGCTGTAGTCCCTGAAGTGTCGGTACACCCACAGTTCTGTTAGGGAGGGAAATCCAGGATCTTGACCCAGCGACAGTGAAGGAACGGCGATATATATCTGCTGCACTTGTCCTTCCAAATGGTAGTGGTTGTGGGTTTGGAAGGTGCTGCCTAAGGAGCCTTGGCGAGTTCCTGCAGTGCATCTTGTAGATGATACACACGCCTGCCACTGTTCCTCGTGGTGGAGGATTTAAATGTTTGTGGAAGAGAGAGAAATCAAGCGGGCTGCTTTGTCCTGGATGGTGTTGAGCTTCTTGAGTGTTGTGGAGCTGCACTCATCCAGGCAAGTCTTCCATTACACTCCTGACTTGTGCCTTGTAGATGGACAGGCTTTGGGAGGTCAGGAGGTGAGTTATTCGCCATAGGATGTCTAGCCTTTGACTTGCTCTGGTAGCCACAGTATTAATATGCCTTGTTCAGTTCAAACCCTCAGCACTTCCTTCTGCCGTATCCCTCTATACCCATCCTAGCCATGTGTTTGTCAAGATGCCCTTTCAACGCCGGTAATGTATCTCCTTCCACAACCTCCCCTGGCAACGCATTCCAGGCACTCACCACCCTCTGCGTAAAAAACCTGCCTTGCACATCTTCTCTAAACTTTGCCCCACGGACCTTAAAGCTATACCCCCTGCTGACTGATCCCTCCACCCTGGGAAAGAGTGCCTGCCCATCCACTCTATCCATGCCCCTCATAATCTTGTAGATCTCGATCAGGTCACCTCAGCCTCTGTCTTTCTAATGAAAACAGGCCGAGTCTATTCAACCTCTCCACATAGCTAACACCCTCCAGACCAATGTCCTGGTAAACCTCCTCTGCACCCTCTCCAAAGCCTCCACATCCTTCTGGTAGTGTGGCGACCAGAATTGTGCGCAATATTCCAAGTACGGCTTTACCAAGGTTCTACATAACTGTAGCATGACTTGCCAGTTTTTATACTCGATGCCATGTCCAATGAAAGCAAGCATTCCGTATGCTTTCTTGACTACCTTGTCCACTTGTGTTGCCACCTTCAAAGATCTGTGGACCTGCACGCCCAGATCTGTCTGACTTTCTATATTCCTAAGAGTTTTACCATGATACTGCCTGGTATTTGTCTGGCATGAATGTAATTTACCACTTCTCAGCCCAAGCCTGGATATTTTTCAGGTCTTGCTGCATTTTTGCATGGACTGCTTCATTATCTGAGGGGACGCGAATGGTGCTGAACATTGTGCAGTCATCTACAAACACCCCAGATAGAAGGGTGGTCATTGATGAAGCAGCTGAAGATGGTTGGGTCCTTTATGAGTGATGTGCTGCATCAGTTCCTGCTCAGCAAGGGCATTGCCTCGAGCAGGACGACCAGCTACAACCCCCAGGGAAATGGGCAGGTGGATAGGGAGAATGGGACGGTCTGGAAGGCCGTCTCCTTGCCTTCCCTAGGAAGTCCACCTCTGGGGTTTCGCTCCAAATGTGGCTGGCAGCTCCTGGACCCTTCCTCCTCCGCAAACACGTGCGGATCCACAAGACGGACCCGTTGGTCGAAAGAGTACAACTATGGCACGTAAACCCACAGTACGGGGTGTACCCCAATGGGCGCCAGGACACAGTCTCTCTCAGGGACCTGGCACCAGCTGGATCCCCATGCACGGCCCAACATTGACACCCGCCCCTCCGATTGCCCCGGCGCCACCCACACTTCCCCCAGCGCACCTCACTACAGCCCCCGCCCCAGGACGATCCGTCCTCCCACTGGTTCCACCTGGGGATGAAGATGAGGACAGCACGCACCCGGAGCCACAGGCGACCAAGTCGGCGCCTGCATCACCACCGGGACTGAGGCGCTCACAGCGGAAGATCAAGGCACCCGACAGGCTGAATTTGTAAATTTTCACCAGACTGTAAACTTTAAATTTTGACAAACCTGTAAAATTTTTCCACCACCCCCGCTGGACTCTTTTTTTAACAAGGGGTGAATGTGGTAGTCACCACTGATTGTACAATAGAGGTAATACGGTAAGGCTCCTGTACTACAGGTATGGGGGTAGATCTCTGCCTGCTGGCTCCGCCCAGTAGGCAGAGTATAAATGTGTGTGCACACCGAGCTGCTCCCATTCTGTTCGCAGCTGCAGGAAGCCACATATCTCGGCTTAATAAAGCCTCGATTACCCTCTACTCTCGTCTCGTCGTTATTGATAGTGCATCACTTACCACCTGCTGCAGTCTTTGTCTGGTAACTATGTACTTTAGGACCTGGCTAGCTTGGTTTGTAGTTGTACTACCGAGCCAGCCATTATGATGGACACCGATGTTCCCCATCCAACATATATTCTGTGCCCTTGCCACCTTCAGTGCTTCCTCCTAATGATGTTCAACATGGAGCACTACCGATTTATCAGCTGATGGTGGATGGTATGGGGTAGTCAGCAGGAGGTTTTCTTACCCATTTTTAAACTGAAGCCATGATACTTTATGGGGTCCAGAGTTGATGTTGAGGACTCCCAGGGCAACTCCCTCCTGTCTGTACACCACTGTACCACCTCCTCGGCTGGGTCTGTCCTGCTGGTGAGAAAAGACGTAGCCAGGAATGGTGATGGTGATGTCTGGGACATTGTCTGTAAGGTATGATTTTGTGAGTATGACTATGTCAGGCTATTGTTTGACTAGTCTGTGAGACAGCTCTCCAAACTTTGGCACAAACCCCCAGATATTAGTGAGGAGGACTTTGCAGGGTTAATAGAGCTGGGTTTGCTGTTGCCATTTCCAGTGCTTGGGCGGATTCCCGGTGGTCCATCCAGTTTCATTCCTTTTTTGTGTTTGTATGGTGGTTGAATACAACTGAGTGGCTTGCTAGGCCTAGTCAGAGGGCATTTCACAGTCAACCACATTTCTGTAGGTCTGGAGTCACATGCAGGCCACACCAGGTATGATAGGAGATTTTCTTCTCTAAAGGACATTAGTGAACCAGACGTGGTGGATCTCGCAGAGGACCAATGTGGTTTTTAAGAGATTCCCCCAAAGTCCATCGGTGGGCCACCCTCCCCACCACAATGCAAGACTTTCTCACCCCACCCCCATCGTACACCACGCACTGCCCTGTCACCAAAGACCTCCTAATTAAAGAAACTCCCACTAAGACCCCCTAATTAACGAGAACCCCCCCCCCAAAGACCTCCCATCAGAGAGATCCCTGTCTGTAAGCTTCCCAGAAGAGATGATGTGGAGATGCCGGCGTTGGACTGGGGTGAGCACAGTAAGAAGTCTTACAACACCAGGTTAAAGTCCAACAGGTTTGTTTCAAACACGAGCTTTCGGAGCACGGCTCCGAAATCATTCACCTGAAGAAGGAGCCGTGCTCCGAAAGCTCGTGTTTGAAACAAACCTGTTGGACTTTAACCTGGTGTTGTAAGACTTCTTACTGTCCCAGAAGAGAGACAGCTGTGAAACTAACCTTAAATATGTTATACATAAAAATGAGACAAACACTAAAAATCAATGTCCAAATAAAGTCTGTGACATCTTTGCTGTTTCTTATTCCTGAGTCATAGAATATTGGATTAGAATTTCAGAATGAGGCCATTTGGCCCATTGAGTCTGCACTGACCCCCTGAGAGAGTTCCCTTCCTAGGTTCACTCCCCCAACCTATCCTCGTAACCCCACCTAACCTGTACACCCCTGGACACTAAGGAGCAATGTTACCATTGCCAATCCACCTAACATCTATGGACTGTGGGAAGAAACCGGAGCACCCGGAGGAAACCCATGCAGACAGTTACACATAGCCAAAATTGAACCCAGGTTCTTGGCGCTGTGAAGCAGCATGGCTAATCACTGTGCCACCGTGCCATCATTGAGGAGCAGCTCTAGATATCAGTGTGCAGTGTATGTAATTTAAACATGCAACAAATATAGGCTGCGCATATTTTGGCAGACTTTGTACTGCCATTGGACACAATCATCATATATTTCATGTCATCATGAAAACATCTTAATATTCAAGTTATGCCAACACATAGGGTCCAATTTTAACTCATTAAAACCCATTCATTTACAGAAAGTTAAAATCTAGCAGCATGAACAATATTAATTTATGTGTGGTCCCAAAAACCCTGCAGTGTCTGTGTACGCAAAGAGGTCAGTGGCCTGGACATTAGATTGTGGCGCCCTAATTCTAAAGGTTCAAAATGGGCACCAGGGAAGGCAGTATGGAGGGTGCCAGGCAAACATTTTATTTTTCTTCAGAAAGAAATGCATTGGCCATCTCTGATCTGGTTGGTCAGTAGACATTTTCTTTTATTCATTTATGGGATTTGGGCCTCACTGGCTGGACCATCATTTACTGACCATCCCTAATTCCATTTGAACTGAGTGTCTTGCAAGGCCATTTCAGATGGCATTTAAGAGTCAACCACATTGCTGCAGACCTGGGCCGGGATTCTCCCCTACCCGGCGGGACGGGGTCCCAGCGTAGCGGAGTGGCGCCAACCACTCCAGTGTCAGGCCTCCCCAAAGGTGCGGAATTCTCCGCACCTTTAGGGGCTAGGCCCGCGCCGGAGTGGTTTCCGCTCCGCCGATGGCGCCAAAACCGGCGCCAACGGCCTTTGGCACTACGCTGTCTGGCATCGGGGCTGGCCGAAAGGCCTTTGCCGGTCCGCGCATGCACCGGTGCGTTAGCGGCTGCTGATGTAACCACCGGCGCATGCGCGGTTGGGGGGGTCTCTTCTGCCTCCGCCATGGTGGAGGCCGTGGCGGAGGCGGAAGAAAAAGAGTGCCCCTACGGCACTGGCCCGCCCGCCGATCGGTGGGCTCCGATTGCGGGCCGTGGGAGCATCCCCGGGGTCCAATCACCCCGTGCCCCCCCCAGGACCCCAGGGGCCCGCTCGCGCCGCCAGTCCCGCCGGCACCAGAGGTGGTTTCAACCACGCCGGCGGGATTGGGCTGTCAGCGGCGGGACTTCGGCCCATCGTGGGCCGGAGAATCGCCGCGGGGGGCACGCCGATTGGCAGGACGTGATTCCCGCTCCCGCCGATTCCGGGGTGGCGGAGAATTCCGGCCACGGCGGGGGCGGGATTTACGCCAGCCCCGGGCGATTCCCCGACGCTGCGGGGGGTCAGAGAATTCCGCCCCTGGAGTCACATGTAGCTCAGACCAGATAAGGATGGGAGATTTCCTTCCCGAAAGGACATTAAAGAACAAGATGGGTTTTTACGACAATCGGCAATGACTTCATGGTTACCGTTAAACTTCAAATCTTGCCATCTGGCGTAGTGGGACTTGAACCTAGGTCCCCAGAGCATTATCCTGGGTTTCTGGATTACTAGTCCAGCGACAGTACCACTACGTCATTGCTTCTTCCAGGAAGGCACATGTCTGAAACAGGTATGAGGCCCAGAGAAGACTTCCGTTGGCAGCTATGGTGTGAGTGGTCGCACACAGGGCAGCTCCTGCTTGAAGGTGTAGAAAAGAGCTCTTTTTTCCTTGAAATCGAGTCAAACTTCAACGGAAAAGTATAACTGAAGGTGAGAGGAGAAGTTCCCCTGGGAGTGGCATGTCTGCTGGTTACCAAACCCGTCAGAAGAAAGTGAAGGATCTGGCCAAGGAGTTGGAAGAGACCTGTGGCGCAGCAGCTAGTGGAAAGATGGCGGAGGGGTAAGGTCAGTGCAAGTTGGTATAACAGTATAACAGTTGATGGCCTTCAACAAGGAAGGGGGAAGGACTAGCATGTGAAGGGGGTCTAACAAGTGGGGGGACTAGTACATTGAGGAGTCTAGCATGGTGGGTTCTCTAGCATGGGGGGGGCTGTAGCATTGGGGGGGGGTCTCCTACAGGGGGTCTAGCATGGATAGTTTTCTAGCATTTTGGGCCTAAGCATGGGAGGGTTCTGTAGTACGAGCAGGGGAGGGGGGTATAGCAGGGGGATTCTCTAGCACAAGGGGCTATAGCATGAGGGGTCCAGCACAGGAATCTAATATGTGCAGGGGAGAGGTCTAACATGTGGAGGGAGGGGTCTAGCATGTGGAGGGGGACTAGCAAGGGGGTTCTCTATTGGTGGCTGTAGCACGGGCGGTCTAGCATGGTGGGTCTCTAGCACAGAGGGTGCTATAGCATGGGGGGGATCTAGCATGTGGTGAGGGATCTAGCATGTGGAGATGGGTCTAGCATGTGGAGATGGGTCTAGCATGGAGGGTTCTCTAGCACAGGGCCTGGGGCGTTGGGAGGTTCCCAAGCATAAGGGGGGGGGGGAGGGATGTAGCATAGCCTATTCTGTAGCATAGGGGGCTGTAGCATAGGGGGTCCTCTAGCACAGGGTTCTCTTGCACAGGGGGAGCTGTAGCATGGGGACAGTCAGAAGCTTTTTCCCAGGGTGGAAGAATAAATTACATGGGGTTTAATGTGCAAGAGGCAGGGTTTAAAGGAGATGAACGAGGCAAGCTTTTTACACAGAGGGTGGTGGGAGCCTGGAACTCGCTGCCGGGAGAGATAGTGGAAGCAGATATAATAGTGACTTTTAAGGGGCGTCTTGACAAATACATGAATAGGAAGGGAAGAGAGAGGTATAGTTCCCGGAAGGGTCGGGGGTTTTAGTTTAGAAGGGCAGCATGGTCAGTACAGGCATGGAGGGCCGAAAGGCCTGTTCCTGTGCTGTAAATTTCTTTGTTCTTTGAAGAGTTACGTCAGCAGAGGAAGGAGATGCAGGAGGATCGCTTGAAGGCCATCGATGGGGCTGTGGCACCGTTGAAAGGCTCGATAGAGAGGGTGGAGAAATGTTTGGAGCCGCAGGGATCGCAGATCCGAGAGATTGAGAGGGCAATCTCTGGACACAGTGATAGAGTGGTGACACTGGAGGTGAAGATGGAGCCCTTCGGAGACCTTTGCAAGACATTGAGAGCAAAGGTAGAGGAGCAGGAAAACAGGACGAGAAGGCAGAATCTGTGAATAGCCTGCCTGAAGGATGCTGGCGGGGCTGGTGTAGAGGGGGTGCTGAACAAGGGCC
Organism: Scyliorhinus canicula; assembly: GCF_902713615.1. Classification (NCBI taxonomy): domain Eukaryota; kingdom Metazoa; phylum Chordata; class Chondrichthyes; order Carcharhiniformes; family Scyliorhinidae; genus Scyliorhinus; species Scyliorhinus canicula. Next base: position 167,364,472 of record NC_052152.1, on the reverse strand, counting down.
CCGAGGTGGACAGAGTGCACGGGTCTCTGAGCCAGAAGCCAAGAGCTGGGGAGCTGCCGCAAGCGGTAATCATGAGACTCCACACATATGTGGAGAAAGAGAAGATTTTGCAATGGGCCAGGGAGAAGTGGAACAGCGAATGGGAGGGGAACAAGGTCCAAATATACCAGGACATTGGAGCTGAGCTGGCAAAACAGCGTGTGGGGTTCAACATGGCCAAGCTGGTGTTATATCTTTTTATTTATTTTTAAACTTTAGGAGTACCTAATTATTATTTTTGTCAATTAAGGGGCAATTTAGCATGGCCAATCCACCTAACCTGCACATCTTTGATGTGGAGATGCCGGCGTTGGACTGGGGTGAGCACAGTAAGAAGTCTTACAACACCAGGTTAAAGTCCAACAGGTTTGTTTCAAACATGAGCTTTCGGAGCACTGCTCCTTCCTCAGGTGAATGGGGGGAGAACTGTATAATTTTGGGAGACGAAGGTGTTGGCACTCTGGAATAATGGATAATACGGGTAGAGTGGGGTTTAAGGGAGGGGGGTTTATTTTCCTCCGATGTGGAGGGGTTTTCTTCTTTTCTCTGTTGGGTTGACAAAGGGTAGCAGGGGTGAAAAGTTTGTAAGAGGACGGCTGTTCCCCCCCCCCCCCCCCTCCCCCACCCATTCCCCCCCACCCCCCGCACACACACACCCCATCCCCGGCCCTCCTGCTTCCTGTGGCTGTGCTCTTTCATTTTGTTTGTCTTTGGAGAAGGTGACCTGTGTTTCGAGATGAGTCTTTGTTTGGGTGGGGGAGGACGAGGTCACAGAACAAAGAGCTGAGGGTGGAGGAGGGGTAGGGGGCCAGGAGAAGAAGCCTTTGGGCAGGAGATGCCACACTGGCTGGCAATACTGGTGAACAGAAATGAGTTGGGGAGTAGGCTGAGGGAAGTGGGGGGGGGGGGGGGGGGGGGGAGTTGCATCATGGCAAGGTTGGAGAGGAAACATAGAAACATGGTCAGGGCGAAGAAAGGAGCCACCTTCGATGGGTCAGGTATAGGATGAAATTAACGGGGGTAGAGCCAAAAGGGTAGGATGGCAGATGGTAGAGGAGAATTGAAGCATAAGGCTGAAAGCATGGAATGTGCGAGGGATCAATGGACCAGTAAAAAGATCTCGGGTGTTTGTGCATCTAAGGAGTTTAAAACCGGAGGTGGTCTTTCTGCAAGAGACGCACCCCCGCGTGAAGGACCAGGTTAGGCTAAGAAAGGGAGGGATGGGTGGAAATGTTTTCCACTTGGGGTTTGATTTAAAGTCATGGGGGTGGCCATTTTGATGAGCATGAAAACAGGGTTTGTGAACGCAAACGAAGTGAGGGACCCAGGTGGGAGATATGTGATGGTGAGCGAGGTATTAGAGGGGACGCCGGTGGTACTGGTGAATGCGTATGCACAGAATTAGGTTTTATGAGGGGGTTACTGGCAGCGATCCCCGGACTTCGCCACGCACCAGTTGATTATGGGAGGAGATTTTAATTGTGTCTTAGAAAAGAGGGTAGATAGATCGAGCCCCAGGTCAATGTGTAGGATACGAGTAGCAAAGGAGCAGGGCGGGTTTATTAAAAAGGTGGACCTGCGGCGTTTCAAGAACCTAGGGGGAAGGGAGTTTTCTTTTTCCTCACATGTTTATCGGGTGTATTCAAGAAGCAACTTTTTTGTAGTGAGCTGGGAGGTTTTGGTTGGGGTGGAGGGGCAGATTACGCGGGGATAGTAATTTCGGACCATGCGCCCCCTTGACTGGAGATTCAGCTTAGATCGGGACGGTAGCAGAGGCCGGGGTGGAGGCTCGATTCGGGGCTGTTGGCAAATAGAGAGTTTTGCAATAAAGTGCGGACTGCACTATAAAGATTATATAGAATTGAACTAAAATGGGAAGATGTCGGCGGCCACATTTTGGGAAGCACTAAAAGCGGTGGTCCGGAAGGGGGAATGTATCTTGTTCATGACACATGCGGATAGGGAAAGGAGGGAGGAATATGAATGGTTAATGAACAAGATAGTTGAGGTAGATAGGGAGTATTTGAGGCACCCCCCAAGGAGGGATTGGCAAGGATGAAAAATTTGCAGGGCAATTTGATAGGTTGATGACGGGGAGGGTGATAGGGCAGCAGTGTAGGGCAAGGGAGATCTGAAGAGGTGGGACACATTGCACTTGAATCTGATGAATATTCTGCCAAGGTTCCTGTTCATATTCCAGACACTTTTGATCTTTGTCCAATCGAAAATTGGATATGATTATCTCAGACTTTGTATGGGCAGGGAAGCTGCCAAGGGTTAAGAGGACCCTGTTACAGAGTTTGAGGCAGAAGGGAGGGTTGGCATTGCCAAACCTGCTACACTATTACTGGGCGGCGAACGTGGTGGGAAGGAGAGGGGACAGAATGGATTAGGATGGAGGTAGAATTCTGTAGTGGGTCCAGCTTGAGGGTTATGGTGACGGTGGCATTGCCAATGCGCCAAGGAAATACATGGAGAGCTCAGTGGTGCAGTCCATGGTAAAGGTCTGGAACCACCTGAGGAGGTATTTCAGGATAGAAGGGATATTGGTGCTGGCGCCGCTGTGCGAAAACCATGGTTTCGAGCCGGGGTGCGGGGGTAGATGGTATGTATAGGAAGTGGAGAGAAGTGGGGCTGGTTAAGGTGAGGAATCTGTACCTGGAAGAGTGGTTTGCCAGTATAGAGGAGCTGAAGGAGAGGGTAGAGCTCCCGAGAGAAAGTGAGTTTCGGTACCTGCAGGTAAGGGCCTTCATGCGAAAGGTTTGGAAAGAGTTCCACAGGTTGCCGAGGTACACTCTGTTGGAGCATCTGCTGCTTCCAGATGTGGAAGGGGAGGGCAAGATCGGAGACAATATGGCTGGCTGGGAGAGCAGGGAGGTGAGCAGGTGGTGTAGTTTAAGGAGAAGTGGGAAGGAGAGCTGGGGGAGGGAGATAAACTGGAGAGTATGGAGTGAGGCACTATGAGGAGTAAATGCGACCTCCTCATGTGCAAGATTGAGCCTGATACAGTTCAAGGTGGTACATAGGGTGCATATGACTCTGGCAGGAATTAATGGCTTCTCCAGGGAGCGGCAGACGAGTGGTGAGAAGTGTGGGCGGTCACCAGCGAATCACGCACATATGTTCTGGGGTTGTGCAAAGTTGGAGAGTTTCTGGGCGTGAGTGTTCATGACGCTAGCAAGGATAGTGGGGGAGGAGGTTGAGCAGGACCCTTTGGTGGCGATATTCGGGATATCGGAGCAGTCGAAGCAGATGGAGGAGAGGAAAGCCGACATTGTGGCCTTCACCTCTGTGATTGCCTGGCGAAGAATTCTGTTGGAGTGGCGGTCAGCCAAGCCGCCCTGGGTGGTGGCCTGGCTGAGGGACTTGTATGACATTCTTCGGCTGGGAACGGTCAAATACAAATTAAAGGGTTCAGCGGAGCACTTCGAGGCAAGATGGGGGATGTTCGTGGCCGTGTTTGAGGAGCTGTCCACCATGAAGATGGGGGGAATGGGGGGGAAGGAGAGGGGTGAAAAAGGGAAATATTTGCACAAATTATATGGTTGTGTGTTGGGGAGTTTGCCTCCTGAATTGTTTATGCTGTATAACCTTTTATATAACTTTGGAATAAAATACATTTTTTTAAAATTTGGGTACGCAAATTCCTTTTGTGAAACTGGTAATGTACTGTCCATGCACCAATCAGTATTTTTCAGATGCCCCAGAGCCAGACATGTCAGCAGTAATGGGATTGTTAATGACTGACACCCAAAATGTGAGTATTGTTTATTGTGGAGCATGGAGAAGCAAAGTCCTCTCCTGTCAGCTCCACATTAAACTGCGGGCTGATGGTCTCCGCCATTTGCCCCTCTCTTTTTCAAAAATTAGTTTTATTAAAGATTTTTCCCTGACATTTGCTCCTCTCTTGACTTCCTGCTCTCCCTCCTCACCCCCAAACTCACAAATCTTTCAGTTGGCCCCAAACAAGTTCACCTTGTGACAAAGATACATCCAAGGCTTGAAATGTTACCTCCGTTCTCTCTCCACAGATGCTGTCAGACCTGATGAGATTGTCCAGCATTATCTGGGGGGCTTTTCACCTTGTGCCTCAATCTCGCAACTGATGAGTTGTCCTTAGATCTGCAACAGGTTCCTGCAACTCCCAGGTCTCTGATTAATCAGTCCACAGACCTGTGTGCATTTTCCTGTTGTCATTTAGTGAGCGCACTGAGGTCATGCGTCAATATGTGCGTGCTCCACGAATCTAGGTCTTTAAGTATCAATCTTTAAGTATCATCTGTTAAACGGAATTTATAAGGTAGAGGTTTTATTAGTTTCTGAGGAAGGGTCTACACCTCAAATGAAAACAGATTTTTCCTTTGTACTGATGTGATTTGAACAGGCTATGTATTTTGCGCAGTTTCTGATTTTACTTCCGATTCCCAATATTCACAGGACATCTTTTTTTTGTTTTTATCTCCACTATTGATGTTCATGTAGACTGATATTCTGCAGTTGATTTTGCCACTAAGAAAATACTTCATCATTCCTCCCCGCCCCTCCCCCCCAAACGCAAATCTTACCTGTGGCTATTCATTTTATAATGATCAAATTAAGCAGTGGTCCAAGTACCGACCGCTGGGGAACACCTTTAACTCAAGCCAATTTATGATCCATGCTGCGACTGTCCCTTTGATTTCAACTTTTCTGACAAGCCAATATGTGGCATTTTATCAAACATCTTTTGGAAGTCGTTTACATCACATCAGCCCCATTGTCCTCATCAACAGTCTCTGTTACCTCATCGAAAACCTTCAAGCAAATTAGTGAAGCAATTTTCCCTTAACAAATCCATGCTGGCTTTCCTTGATTAACCTGCAGTTGTCCACGTTATTGTTCATTTTGTTTATGACGATCATTTAAAAATGTTTTCCCACCAGCATGATTAAACTGACTGATGTGTGGTTTACCCTGACACCAGGTTTGTAACTTTAACACAAGTAACCTCTTATTATGTACAGCATTATAATTAAACTTACAGAAAAATGTAACTATCGAACACCTCTTTCCCAATGCGCCCCCACCCCATTACTACCCCCACTCTCTACACATGCAGGGGCTGGTTTAGCTCAATGGGCTAGACAGCTGGTTTGTGATGGGTTGTATGGGTGATCTGTACAGCTTTTCCCAGTCAGTTGTGCACAAGTGCATAATGGGGGTCACAGATGCACTATTCGCGAGGACCTACACGTATATCAACTTAGACTGGGATGATGCGAGCCAGAACACCAGGGCCATGGGTTTTGCCCACATAGCAGGCTTGCTCTAGGTGCAAGGTGTCATCAACTGCACGCATGTGGCTCTGCTATCTACATGACAGCCATTTATGAACTGTAAGGGTTTGCACCCCCTCATTATCCAGCTTGTCTGTAACCATACAATGCGCCTCATGCAGGTGTCTGCCCATTGCCCAGGGACCATCCATGATATTTACATCTTGCAGCACTTGTAGATGCCATCCACCTTTGTGGGAGAGCAGGGGATGGAGGTATGACTCTTTGGGGTTGATGACACCAGTGAGGATGTCACAGACACCCGCTGAGACTCACAACAATGAGGCTCATGGGTCGACGTCTGTACTGATCAATCAGGCAATTGGACTGCTCAAGATGCGGTTCCGGTGTCTGGACTGGTGTGGGGGAGTCCTCCAATACTGTCCCCAGAGGGTGTCCCTCATCAGTGTGTACTGCACTCTGCACAGCCTGGCACTGCAGTGCGGCGAGCAGCTGGACCAGGAGAAGATGGAGGAGCACCACATCTCCTCAAATGAGGTAGAGGTTAAGGAGGGAAGTGAGGGACACCACATGGAGGAGGAAGGACTCCAGGCGATAGCCATCCTCAATCTCCATAGAGATAAAGCACTGAGTGTGTGCAGGGGGGTTGCAGAGCATGGTGCCATGAAATAACAATGTGGAGGATCTGTTTGGGTGAACAAGATGATGTTTAATACAAGAGCAATATTGCATATGGTAATTGACCTCTGCTAGCACGGGCAGCATGGTAGCACACGTGGATAGCACTGTGGCTTCACAGCGCCAGGGTCCCAGGTTTGATTCCCCGCTGGGTCACTGTCTGTGCGGAGTCTGCACGTTCTCCCCGTGTCTGCGTGGGTTTCCTCCGGGTGCTCCGGTTTCCTCCCACAGTCCAAAGATGTGCAGGTTAGGTGGCTTGGCCATGATAAATTTCCCTTAGCGACCAAAATGGTTAGGAGAGGTTATTGGGTTACGGGGATAGGGTGGAAGAGGGCTTAAGTGGGTCGGTGCAGACTCGGTAGGCCGAATTGCCTTCTTCTGCACTGTATGTTCTGTGTATGTTCTATGTAGTGCTTAGGTTTAGCCGTGCCTATTGTTTCTTACTCTTCTTCACTCTCCCGCTACATCTAAGTGTATCCCCAGTGTTGTGGTTTTTTCTTTTCCACAAAGTAAATGGAAGAGTCTCAGGCACAGAACGATCATTTATTGACCAACAGATTGGGAGACCACAACTTCAGAGAAAGACCTCTAGAGCTTCGGATGCCCGGGGCCCCTGGGCTCCTCCATGCATCAGATAGACAGCTGGAGTGAAATCCAGAAACTGCGCTGTCCTCTAGCGCTGACACTTGTGGATCCCCACTGGTGCCTGCATCATGCAGTTGAAGCTCTGCACCATGGATCTCATGCCATCAGCCATGGAGGTCATGAGCTGAACCATGGAGTGGGCATACCCCACCATGGAGTGCACATCAAAGTTTCCACTGCGGATACCACCCTCACGGTGTTGGCCATGTTGCATCGGGGTGATGATACCATCTCATCAGACAGAAGGCAGTGAGACTCCTCCAATCGGCATTGCAGTCCGATGAGGGATGCTATCATCCCTTCCTGATCTCTTCCTTTGCAGTTCCTGCAACTCGAGAATGACCAGACCGAGGGGCACATCAACAGCCTGAGGCTCAGTTGTATCTTAAGCACCGGCATCCCTCTGGGCTGCCGGTTCTCTGCGACATTCCTTTGTCCGCCTGCTGTAGATCTTCAGCTGTGAGGTGTTCACCTGTCAGTTACCCAGAAGCCTGCCATCAGTTAATCCCACCTGTCACAAAGCATGCTGCCGAAATATCCAAATTAAATAACCACCTTTAGTTAATACACACTATAAGGATGATACTCAAATCTGGCGACCATCTTTTTCCTGGTCTGGCAAAGATATTTTGAAAAGGCTGTTACAAAGGTTTTCCACACTACATTGGTTATAAGATTGAGAAGCTTGTTTTCTATAAACTTGGCCTTCAGTCTTGGTGGCTGGAAACTGGCCTGTCCACTTTTTGAGACTGCCAGTTGGTAACTGCCTGTCTTGCTTCTCAGGTCTGGTCTATTATTAGAATAATCTTTATTAGTGTCACAAGCAGGCTTACATTAACACAGCAATAAAGTTACTATGAAAATCGCCTAGTCGCCACACTCACAATTCACCTAACAAGCACGTCTTTCAGGACTCAAACCTTTGTTGTTCTTTGATTATGCCTTCTGCTGCCCTCATTTTCATTTGTCTGCCCCCATTAACTTCTTTGACTATACATTAGCATATGGATATATCACAGACCTTTCAAATCATCTATAATTTGTTTCTCCTCCATAAGCTATGCACACTTGATGATCATCTTAACTGCTGTTCTAAACCCATGGTCGGGTGAAGTGCATACCAATTATGGCCCTTTGAATACTGTCTGCTGCTGTCTCATGATGCATCGAGATATGAGTATTTGTGCTGGTGGAGTATGCGGGTGACAGCTGTGATGCCTCCTCAATTCTTGTCTCCACCATGTCACCCTTGACCTGCAAGGGGAGAGAGATAGCATTACCGCGTTATGAGGGATAAATGATGGGAGAAGGTTAACTCACATAAGGCTTGGACAATGGCTGCATGTCGTGATGGGGCAGCAGGGTAGCATGGTGGTTAGCATAAATGCTTCACAGCTCCAGGGTCCCAGGTTCGATTCCCAGCTGGGTCACTGTCTGTGCGGAGTCTGCACGCCCTCCCCCTGTGTGCGTGGGTTTCCTCCGGGTGCTCCGGTTTCCTCCCACAGTCCAAAGGTGTGCGGGTTAGGTGGATTGGCCATGCTAAATTGCCCATAGTGTCCTAAAAAGTAAGGTTAAGGGGGGGGGGGGGGGGGGTTGTTGGGATACGGGTATAGGGTGGATACGTGAGTTTGAGTAGGGTGATCATTGCTCGGCACAACATCGAGGGCCGAAGGGCCTGTTCTGTGCTGTACTGTTCTATGTTCTATGTTCTCACTTTGGTCTGCTGCCCCCACTTTGCCCCCTGCACAGATGCGGTCCTGCTCATTGCCTGCCAGCTCAAGGGCTCGGTCCTCAAAGGGCGTTAGGTATCTCAGCTCGGGCATGACTCCGGTAGGCTGAGCCAACTCATGCCAGTGTTGCTCGAGTTTGTCCTGCAATGAGACAGATGGGGAGAATGTAGACGGCAGTCCTGCCAGGTCAGATGGTGATGAAGTCTAGCATGCGTGGGACATGAGTGGGAGCAGGGATGTGAGGAGCAGGTTGTCGACTGAGGGGAACATGGCTCAACTAAATCTCCCATTCACTGCAGCGGGACCGGAGAATCCCACTGCCATGAACAGAAGGAGAATGCCAACCTTAACGTCTTCATAAAGATCTACTGCGATTAGAGGGGTCCTCTTATTTTTTTTCATGGGATATTTTCTTGTGGTAAACAGACACTATCAGCCGGTTAATGCAGCTGTTAGAATTATGAGACTAACCGCAACTAACATATTTTAGCAACTTATATAAATGTATTAAATTACAATTAATCACTAAGGATGCAAATGATTAATCAAAATGCAATTTATGTTAGAAATATAGAAACTTTTTTTACAATCTGCTAACATATATCGCTGCACATGTACAGGAGATATAAAGAATGGGGTAATTTTCTGTAAATTTATATTGGCCAACATGTTACATACATTATCACCCTCTTGTATCTTTTATTTTCAATGTTCTCTGATGAAGTTTATGACATTTTCTAGACTATGGTTCCATGGGCATTGACATGTTCTCTGATGAGGTTCATGATATTTGCTGGACAATGGTTCCTTGGGCATTGGCAGTGTTCCAGTACCACATCCAAGAAGCCATTCTTCATTAAGATGCCTATGTAATTAATATAAATTTTCTGACAAAGACAGAGTATCACGGTTATAAGAACGGATCTAAAATTGTGTTCCCAACAATTGGAAGGAACTTTGGAAAACCAGAAGGAATTAAAGAAAAAAGAAAGGCTTATATTTATATCCTACCTTTCATAACCTTAGGGCATCCCGAAAGTGCACTAATGCCAATTGAGTACTTTTTGAACTGTATTCGCTGTTATAATGTAGGCAACTTCAAATCTTGAAGTGGGCGTCGACTCAAAACCTTTGTAACATTGAGAACCAGATGAATCTCAGACTGGAGTTTCAGAACAACGGTGTTTTTTGACAACACCTGTTTCTAGTTGATGGCCAGAGTTTATCAAGATTAAGTGGAGATATATTCTCCAACCAAACCCCGCCCCCAAAAAAAAAATAACATCAAAAGAGAACCAGCCTATCTAGCACTCTCTTGTTGTCATCACTTAAGGCCAGAGACAATAAAATTACTTTGCCATCTAATTAGCTAGTCTACTTGCAATCGGATAATTAAAAATGCTTATTATAATTTCTTGATATGTGTCTGCCGTGAAAGATTGATACCAACAAGTTACCTTGATTGGTCAGATATTGAAACGGGTGGGGTAAAGGCTTTTATTTTGGAAAATTAAATGTAAGATTTGTTTTTCACACCGAAACCTGATGAAAGGGGAAGGAGTATTCAGAGGTTCCAAGAAACGTGGTAAATCTGGAGGAGGGTTCAGAATGTAACAAAAATGCTAAAAGGGCACAAGTCTCTAAGGGTAGCATGAGATGTTAAAGTGTAAAAGTAAATTCTGCGGCTGCTGGAATCTGAAACAAAGACAGAAAATACTGAACAATCTCATCGGGTCTGACAACATCTGTGGAGAGGGAAGGGAGCTAACATTTCGAGTCTGGAAGAAAATGAGTCACCCAGGCTCAAAACGTTAGCTCCATCCTCTCTCCACAGATGCTGTCAGACTTTCTGAGATTGTCCAGTATTTTCTGTTTATGTTAAAGTATAACTTTGACATTTAAATGATAGAGACAGAAGTTCAAAGCATGTCATTGGTTATAAAACAGATCCGTTTCTCTTAGAATTGAAATTAGAATGAACTATTATCCAAAACTAACATAGACATGCAAGGTAGGGTCTGTCAGCTGCTGTTAAATGTCTGCTTATCTTTTTTCTCTATTGAAATAATTGTAAAAGAAAATGAGACAGGGTTTATAATAGGCTGCTTATCCAATATCTCCCATTTTATAAAACTAAAGTTGAAATTTTACCCAACATTTTCAAATTGAGAACCACCACACTGATATCCCAAAAAGTAATTCAAGCACCCCAGAGGGAGGCAGGACAACCAACTTTACCAAAACTTACTCAGAAGGATAGAGTTCTTGGATATCAAGCAATTATATTATTAAATCTACAAATTGATCAGCAACATACTGAATTTAGTTACAGATACACATGTAAAGACATGTTTAAAGCTGTTCGCAGTGTCCTTGCATATATTTGTGGCGAATGGGATCAAAGGCTATGGGGAGAAAGCAGGATTAGGCTATTGAGTTGGATGATCAGCCATGATCGTGATAAATGGCGGAGCAGGCTCGAAGGGCCAAAAGGCCTCCTCCTGCCCCTATCTTCTATGTATCAATTGTAATGTCCTTATCACTAGTTCATCAGCTATGGTGGCAAAAATCAAGGATCAAACCAGGGTCTTCCTGGATGTGTAGCTCTATACAAGGCCAGACAGATTATTTACATAAACCATCCAGCTCATGGTCTTAAGCCTTCACTTAGCTTCAAAATATTTTCAGATCTGGTAGCAATTTCTAACATTTGAATCACACGCAATCACAGAATTGTTACAGTCCAGAATGAGGCCATTTGGTCTATCGTGTCAGCACTGTCTCTCCGAATGAGAAACTCACTTAACGCCATTCCCTGCCTTCTCCCTGCATATTCTTCGTTTCAGATAAGTCTGTTTCCCTTTCAAATCCTTCAATTGAACCTGTCTACATCACACTCTCAGGCGGAGCATTCCAGACCCCAACCACCTGCTGCATGGGAATGTTTTTCCTCATATACTTTTGTTTATTTTACCAATTACTTTATTCCTGACCCTTTCAGCAGTGGCTACAGTTTTGCCCTATCTACTCTGTCCAGACCCCTCATGATTTTGAATCCCTCCCTCAAACCTCCAAATGGATGTTCACGTGCTGTGCAGATCAAGGTCAATGTGCTATATGATGAAATATTCCATCACCTGAGTCACCTTGGACCCAACTGTTATTTTCTACTTGATAAATGCATTATCGTAACTAAAAAAAATAACTTAGCACCCCAGAATATACATACTTATAATAAAACTGTGCCTATTATGTCAAACTATTGTTACAGAGGTCTAGTATACCATAGATGCTATCTGACAGGGTGCTACAGGATGAACCCAGCAACCTGCCTGTATTTCACAATAGTAGGATGTTTCCACCTGGCGAAACCTCTTATCTGCGAGATATAACCACAAGTGCACACGAAATTTAATTAAACCCTGCGAGACTCCACACGATTGGATGTCCCAGTCTATAATATACAATAAGCCAGCCCATGATAGTAGATGTGTATATCGTTACAAGTATTCATCACTCTCAAATGTACTTTCTTAGAATAACTCCACCTCGTGTGTGTATATATATATAAATATATATAAAATATACGCACACCCCATATCTAATACATATTAAAATGATGTGACAGGCTGGAGGTTGCTGGGTCTCTTCCTGTTTCTGGTTTTGGTGCTGATGCTGAGGTTGATGCTTTCCCCCCTCGATTCTCGCCCTGTGTTTCTCTGTCATGGCGTCTCAGAATTCTCCTGCCTCAAACTGCAGCTGGTGGCCGATCTCAACCACAGAAAACGATGGAAAAGTCACCGAAGGCGACCAAAGCAGCACCCCGGCCGCAGAGCAGGCGGGATTTTTATCTGAGAAAAGCGAAAAAGACAGCGACAGCATCGTCTTGTACCATTGGACTCAGTCGTTCAGCTCTCAGAAGGTAAACACTGCGATTCGCTGTAGGTATATCACAGTGCACACACACACACACACACACACATTGCACAACAATAGATCCGTGCCTCGAAAGGCGGTCTTGCCTTGTTTTGTTGCTGCAGTACAAACTTCAACTAAAAATTAAAGGCACCAGGATTTTGCGATTTTTTTTCCCCCAAGTAGTTTTGAATGGTGCAGTGTGGTGTACCCTTTTTACAATCTCCACATTCCGGCTGTCACTTCCATTGCCTCGTATTGTTGCTTGATCGGGGAACAGTGTGAAATGCGTGTTTCTTTTTAAAATTCTCTCGACTACGGAATCAAAGAGTGAGTTTTACCTGAGGAATGCCATATCATTGTGGAAGGAAATACCGCAGCAACACCCACAATGCCTACAAAAAACAACATGGAATAACGTGGAGAGCATGTTGCCACACACACACGGGAGACATTGGGCACTGCCAGGGTGTTGCACAATGCAGACATATCTTTATAAATTACTGAAATGATTTGTGTGCGGGATTGGATGACTTTGCAAGTCTAACCAACGGACAGGGCTAAAGGCTCTGTTAAAAGACCGAAATGATGTGAAGTATGTCTGCTCTCAGTGAAAAGGCAGCAAATAGGAAGTCTTTCGATTCAAGCATCTCACTCGGTTTCGTTTCCGTGGTATTAGATCCTCTGGTCCTCTGGAGCAGGTTGATTCTGAATGTCATTCTATTATTTGATATAAAGTGCAGAAATATCAAACCCCTGCCGTGTTCACATCTGCTGTTTATGAGATAGATGGGGGGGGGGGGCTCTACTTCCTCTTGCCTTGTATTGGCTCCCTCAAACACATTTAAATACGTCTTCTATATTGGTATTTTGACGTGATATCATAATGTACGGGCAAAAATGGCTTTGGCACCCTTAACACTATTATTGTAAGTGTAGGAAGCAAAAAACGCCCGTACACAGAGCTAATAATTTTAATACACTAAAATCAAGAATAGTTTTTGGTCAGTAATCGCGCGGCATAAGGTTAAAGAGGACTTTCTTTTTCTTGTGAATGCGATATGAACACATGTTAGTTATTGAATAGAATCTGCAGGGTGGACCAAAAATACCTTCCATGTTCAGGTTGTTCCAGCTAAAATGTTCAGGACTCGCTTTGTCTTAAGTCATGTGATATTTCAAATAGCATGAATTTGCAAATAGAGAAACCCTAACAATATAAATTGGCCATCCTTCTTTTCAATATGATAAATACAATATAACAAACTCATCTCATATTTAGACAGTGAACAGGACTGGCTGTCAAGGTTTCTGAGGTCATGTGAACTCCTTGATCGGCTTCCTGTCTTGAAGTTCACTGCAACGTATTTCTGGGAACACTGCTATCCAGCAGGTACATTAAAAATCTGGGGCGGAATTCTCCGACCCCCCGCAGGGTCGGAGAATCGCCGGGGGCCGGCGTCAATCCCACCCCCGCCGTGTCCCGAATTCTCCAGCACCGGAGATTCGGCGGGGGCGGGAATCGCTCCGCGCCGGTCGACGGGACCCCCCCCCCCCCCCCGGCAATTCTCTGGCCCGCGATGGGCCGAAGTCCCGCCACTGTCATGTCTCCCGCTGGCGTGGATCAAACCACCTACCTTACCGGCGGAACCAGGCGGCGTGGGCGGGCTCCAGGGTCCTGGGGGGGGGGGTCGGAGCAATCTGGCCCCGGGGGTTGCCCCCACGGTGGCCTGGCCCGCGATCAGGGCCCACCGATTGGTGGCGGGTCTGTGCCAGTGGGGGCACTCTTTTCCTTCCGCCTTTGCCATAGTCTTCACCATGGCGGAGGCGGAAGTGTCTCCTGCGCATGCGCGGGGATGACGTCAGCAGCCGCTGACGCTCCAGCACATGCACGGACTTCCGCCGGACGGCGAAATCCCTTCGGCCCCGGCTGGCGTGGCGCCAACCACTCCTAGCCCCTCAATGTTAGGGCTTGGCGCCTAACGGTGTGGAGACTCTTTGGGGCAGCCCGACGCCGGAATAGTTCAATTTCTAAGTTGTTAGGAACTCGTGATACAATTTATAAAAAAGGTACTTTACCTTACTGTGCTAAAATGTAGGTAAAGTCTTACTGCCATATCAGACCATAGAAATTAGGGGCGGTATTCTCCCCTACCCGGTGGGGCGGGGGGTCCCAGCGTACTCTGCGGAATTCTCTGCACCTTTAGGGGCTAGGCCTGCGCCGGAGGGGTTGGCGCCCCGCTGACCGGTGCGAGCGGCCTTTCGCTCCCTGCCGGCCGCCGCGAATGGCCTTTCCGCCCCACCAGTCGCCGCGAACGGCTGGCCGAAAGGCCTTCGCTGGCCGGCGTGTGGTCGCGCATGCGCCGGAGCGTCAGCGGCCGCTGACGTCATCACGGCGCATGCGCGGTAGGGCGGTCTCTTCCGCCTCCGCCATGGTGGAGGCCTAGGTGGCGGTGGAAGAAAAAGACTGCCCCCATGGCACTGGCCCGCCCGCCGATCGGTGGACCCTGATCGTTGTCCACCGTGGGGGCACCCCCTAGGGTCCGATCGCCCCGCGCCCCCCCCCCCCCCTGCCCAGGACCCCGGGGCCCGCTCGCGCTGCCTGCTCCCGCAGCCACCAGAGGTGGTTTAAACCACGCCGGCGGGAGAGGCCTGACAGCGGCGGGACTTCGGCCCATCGCGGGCCGGAGAATCGCCGCGGCGGGTCCCCCGACTGGCACGGGGGGCCCGCCGACCGGCGCAGCGTGATTCCCGCCCCCGCTGATTCCCGGATTACGAAGGCCCCAGGCGATTCCCCGACCCTGCTGGAGGTCGGAGAATTCCGCCGTAGGTTCCTATAATATTGCACTTTTATTGTTCAATGCCATTTTCTTACATCATATCTGCATCTTCAGCAATATACATCCTTGCACTTACTTGATCCATCAAATCCCTACAGTTTAGCAGGAGGCCATTTGGCCCATCAAATCTGCACTGACTCTCTGATAGAGCATGCCACCTAGACCAACTCCCCTGCTCTGCCCCCATCTAACCCGCACATCTTTAAGCACTAAGAGGTAACTTCAGCATGACCAATCCACCTAACCTACACATATTTATTTGATCCTCTTGCAAGACCTGGTTTTTTAATAACTGGAACCAATATTCACTTGCTCGAATACCTTTTAAAATTGCATGTGTGTAACATAATCACCCAATATTCTCTGCGTAATTTGCAATCAGTCTTAAACTAAGTTTATTTTTTTCCACAACTGTATAATAAAATAGTTTTTTCAACATAGGATAGATTTTTAAAAACATTTTAACTTTTCATGTGTTTGCAACATTTTAAAAACTACAATATATACCTAAATATTTCCTAATTATTTTATTCTTTGGTTGAAACTATCAAAGACCCAGCAATAAACATTTCATTAGTTGACTAATTATACATACATAGGTATCTGTTACTTATTTTCAAAGTTGATCTATCCCCTCTTTATTAGCACCCGTACGCACTCCCTCATTACAATGATTGCGGCATGCAGTCCAATGCTGTGTGCATTGTTAAGTGGCTGTATGGCCCCAGGCTTGTGCAAGGTTAACACCACTGAAAGTTAGCCTGTGCTACTTAAATCCAGGATTGCACCTCTTGAAGGTAAGGTGCAACTTGCTGCAGCAGGGGTTCAAACTGGCTAAAAAAGAGTTGAGTTATAAGATATACATAGGAGCAGAATTAGGCCATTTGGCCCATCGAGTCTGCTCCGCAATTCGATCATGGCTGATCTCATCCTGGACTTAACTCCACCATCCTGCCCATTCTCAATAACCCTTTAACCCATTACCAATTAAAAATCTGTCTAACTCCTCCTTAAATTTACTCACTGTCCCAGCATCCAATGATCTCTGGGGTAGCGAATTCCACAGATTCACAACCCTTTGGGAGAATAGTTTCTCCTCAACTCTGTCTTAGTTTTCTACCTCTTATCCTAAGAATGCAGGACTGGATTCACCATTTTTGAGCCTAACTGTGGAGGATCTGCGGCGTTTTACGTCATAAAAATCGGTGCCACCCCCTCACTGACTCTGTGACTGGTGAGGGGCTAGCAGCCGTGCTGCATAAAACTCCTGGCTTCCACGATAAAGCGGCTGGAGAATGGCTGGGTCCGTGACCATGCATGCGCACGGTGACGACATGCGGCGGTCACGCCATAAAACATGGCACCGTCCGTGTGCATACCCCACCTGTCAGATAGTGCCCCTACCTGGCAACCCCCTGGCCACCTCCTGGCGACCCCCCCACAAATCCCCTCTGCCCTCACGGAAGCCCCCCCAGCCAGCAGCACTTTTCCTGCCCTACTGGGGTGGCGCAGAACACAGTCCGCAGCCACCACGCCGAGTTCCCGACCGCTGAGACTACACGTCAACTGCGTGGTCGGGAACTCAGCCCATTGGAGGCGGAGCATGGGGGGAGGGCCTTCAGGTGACATGGGGTAAGACTGTCCCAATGCAGTGCGGCCGATGACGTCTTTTCAGAGGGGGGGCAGAGCATACAAAACCTGCCCCCGATTTTGGTGCCAAAAGGGATTTGCCGCCCAATTGCTGATTACGAAATCAGCATCGGGGAACGGTAAATCCCACCAATGAACTCTTGTTCTAGAATGCCCCACAAAAGGAAGCATCTGCTCCATTTCTACTTTATCCATAGCTTTTATCATCGTATGTCCTATGTTTTTCATGTATAGAACAATCTGTCTGGACTGTACGCAGTATAGTACTTTTCACTGTACCTCAGTACACGTGACAATAATTCCAAATCCAAATCTACATCTTTTATACCCGAGGACCAGGAAGAACCCACAAAAATGGTGCAACAGGCCAGAAATCATGCCCCAACATTCTCAGGTGCCACATTGGAGGTCATGGCATAGGAATTGTACAGGAGGATAGAGTTCCTCTTTCCTTAAAGGGAGCCAGTAGACCCTTCAGGCAAATACTGAAAAAGCAGGGGGCCAGATAGCCATTGTATTCAATGTCAGCATTCTAGACCCGAGTGGATGCCACGTCAAAAGAAACCATGTGAATAGTCAAAGCTGGTAAATGTATATTCCATAACCTGCCATCTACATCATTAGCCAAACATATTGCTTGATACACAAAAGCTCCTTTTAACAATAAGATTTATCTGCCATCAATCATACCACAGATTCCTACTCTTACTTTACCCTCACATACCTAGCACCGCTGCATGTCAGACACTCTCATCTCACAGATTTCACACATTGCCAGCTATTCAACTATAGCAAGGACATCACCCAAACACATTGCACTACAATCACTGACACACTTTGCACTTTCTTGCAGGACAAGGTGGCTCCTAATACACAGCAGCAGCAGCTCACTGATGTAGGGGAGGCACAACTGTCTGTGCTTATCCCCATAGAGGAGACAGGTTATCACTGGAGTGGTTGTCACTAAGGCAGTGAGTAGTAGGTGGCAGGAGTGATACCATTTTGGATGACAAAGATCCCTAATCCACCTTCTCAAATCCTGTTTCACCCTCAGCCCACAATCTTTAATCATTTACTCTCTACAGATGATGTAACTATGCATCTCTTGCTTTTGACAACCACCTCCCCTCCCAATGATCTACCACTCCATCTTTCTGCCACTTCAACCCTGCCACAATGCCTTATGCTTTCAGATTCACTAGAACTGCTGTCAGGTCAGTCAGTGGTGCAGGAGGCTGAACTCCTTGAGGGACAAGATAATGCTGAAGAAGAAACACTCAGCGGAATTCTCCGTTCCTGAGACTAGTGTTGACGCCAGGGCAGGATTTGCGGAGTTCTGCAACAGCAAAACTAGTGCCACACCTTGACTGATTCAGCGGCTGTTAAATAGCTAGTATCACAGTCGCTTCCAATGTGAAACGGTGCAGGATTTGCTGTGTCCGTGATTGACACTCAGCAGGCTGACAAGCTGCAGTTTCATATACACACTTCACTCCCCACACACACTCATCCCAGCCAACAAGATGGCACTAGTTGCGCTGAAGCACACCTATCCCGCTGATCGGTCGGCAGAGGCCAGAGGACATCTGGAGGGGGTCTTTCCGTACCACCTCCCCCTCAGCAGCCTCGGGGACTGTTTTACAATTTTTGAAAGCACAAGTGAACCTCGCCGTCAGGAATTTGCCCCGGTGAAGGCAGAGAATCGCGGAAGCCCCGGAGAATACCATGTCAGGCCCGCTAATGATATCCAAATGGCATTTACTGTATGTGCGGAGTGGAACATGTTGGTGCCGCTGTCGAGGCACCGGAGAATAGTAATTTTGCATGAACCTGGCGTCCACCTCGATTCTGGCGTCAAAACCGATTCTCAGCCCAATCGCGTTTCGCGATTCCGGCATCGGCTGACGGAGAATCCCATCAACTGTCATTATACCTCACACTCATAGCTATTTTAGCTCTGATATTGGGACCGCACATACCTTGGAGGATAACGTGGATGTGCTTGTGATGAGGATCCCGGGTTCAATTCTGGCCTCAGATGACTGTCTGTGTGGAATTTGCACTTTCTCTCCATGTCTGCCAGGGTTATCTCCGGGTGTTCTTTTTTTTTCCCACAGTCTAAAGATGTGCAGGTTAGGTGGATTGACCATGATGAATTACCCTTAGTTTCCAAAAAGGTTAGATGGGGTTACTGGGTTACTGGAATAGGATGGAGGAGTGGGCTTAAATAGGATGCTCTTTCTAAGAGCCGGTGCAGACTTGATGGGCCGAAAGGCCTCCTTCTGCATTGTGAATTCTATGATTCTATGAGTTCCGGAGCTCACGTGGGCTTCCACCTGGCCAAAGGGAATAATAGGTACTAGCTCCCAAGAGGGCAAAATCCCACACAATGGGCATGCATAATTAAATTTTTGGTCCATTGGCAGGCCTGCAGAAATGCTTGTCACTGTCAAGGATTATAGAAATGTCTGGCTCCAACTTGACATAAAACTTTTCAAGGGACTTGCACCCCAAATATGAAGCGGGCAAGTGGTGGACAACTCCATGCAGATACCTGCTGCTCCAACCATGCTAGCAGTGTCTGATAGCTGATATTACAACTTCCATTGCTGTACAACCAGAAATCGCCCCACGTTTGAGAGCTTCAGGGGAAATTCAGACTGGGGCTATGAAATTTCAGCTTGTTGCCAAGCAAGCCCAGCTTGGTGCCATGCAGGCTCTGCCTGCTGCAATCATGGCATTGGATATTAATTTGCAAAAGGCTTTTAAGAGTGTCACAGCAGCCCAGCAATCCATCTTCCAGCTAACTGCAACACTGCCTGAGGAAGTGGCAGTGAAACAGTGAAACGCAGACATGCTGTGTCCTCTCTCAGTGCTGCCACCACTGGTCTTGCTGCTGCCTTTCACCCAGCCAAGACTGCTGTTGTCCTTGCTGAGACAGTGCAGTCTAAAGCCAAAATTTCTAAAGCCAAAATTTCTAAAGCCAAAATGGCACAGGGTTAACTTGCAAGGCCAACTGAAGTCTCCCCCACTGAATGTCAGTCATGCTGAAAGCACTGGGTTAGTACTACATAGGAGCACCTCAGGGCTGACAATAGCACTTGCAAAATGGGCAATAAGGACTTGCATAAGGGTGATTGGTTGAGTGTCAATATGGGATATTTTGTTCAAAGAGGTTGCTACCTCGTAGTTGTTTTGTTTTTTTGTTTTATTTTAGGATTGTGAATAAGAGTGTGTTGGTCCATAAGAGAAGGATGGTAAGATGTGGTATGTTCTGGCTGCCTCCTCCCATCCTCCTCTTCTTCCTGCTTCTCCTCCTCTTCCTGAAGTACTCACCATATCCCTTGAGGCAAAAGGGCTGTGTCCTCATGATCGCCAGATTGTAAAGAATGCAACAGATCATTAGAACATGGGCCATCCATTCTGGCTTCATGAACAGTCGATGCAGTGGAATCATTGCTTCAGTATCCCAGTTACCTGCTTAGTGGCATCCCTTGTAGAAGTATGGCTTTCATTATGTGAATGCTGACCATGTGCAGTTGAGTTCCGAAAGAAAATCATGAGGCAGGTGTAGAACATTTAATCCTTGTTGCCAGCAAGCACCCTCTGGTTTGACACAATGGTTGAAAGATTGTTGGACTGACGCAGAATGAATGCATCATGACCACGACCTGGATAGCGAGCACTCACAGCATGATGTGCTGGGTGTGGTCGCACACCAACTGCACGTTGAGTGAGTGGTAATCCTTGTGTGTTTGGTACACCTCACCATTAAGATCTTTTGCCTGTAAAGTCATGTGCATGCTGTTGATGCCACTCTGCACCATTTAAAATCCTACTATCCTGGCAAGGCATTTGTGTACTCCTCCTGCTGCTCAGATAGAAGACAATGATGTCCTTCCTCCCAGCATACAGTCTCCATCACCTCTCTGAGAAATTATATCTATGTCAGCTATTCCAGCCTAGAACGATCTAATCACAAAGGAGTTCAGGCCATGGTGACCTTTATCAGCACTCGCAGGGCCGTCTTCATCCTACTCTGAGGCCACAGGCCTAATTTGAAGAGATGGCAGAGTTCTCTGGACACCTGGTTCATGAATCACAGATGCCAAACATACTGCTTCTAGCTTAGGCAGAGGTAGGAGAGCTGTTTCCAGATGTGCCTGAGTGGAAGAAGCCTCTTCCTGAGGCTCTTTTGCTACTAAGCTGCTATCATAGTCCACAATTACCTGTATTATGGAACACAATTTTGCATTCCACTGCAGGAATAGGAAAATGTCAACAGACCACAAAACCAATGCCTTTTGACATCAACCCTTCTTAACCTTCTTAACCTTCTTCTCACTCCTTTCTCTCTCGTACCGTATAATGGCAGACAATAAAAATGCACTGTTAGTTCACAAATAATTTTGGAAATGTAGCAAACCTGAATTTGACTACATTAAATTTACAATAGTCTCATTGATAACTACTGTACAATAATAGGTAAAATACTGAAGAGAATGTATACCAGATGTACTGATGCACTTTCAAAAAAATAGGGCAGAACTTTCTGCTCCCGTTAGTGGTGGGAATCATGGTGACTGGAGCAGGAAATTTGAAGTAATGGGAAAAATCAGTTTCCCACTGTTGGGAAATCAGTTTGGAATTCTGTACTCCATTTGGGCAGCACGGTAGCATTGTGGATAGCACAATTGCTTCACAGCTCCAGTGTCCCAGGTTCGATTCCGGCTTGGGTCACTATCTGTGCGGAGTCTGCACATCCTCCCCGTGTGTGCGTGGGTTTCCTCCAGGTGCTCCGGTTTCCTCCCACAGTCCAAAGATGTGCAGGTGAGATGGACTGGCCATGATAAATTGCCCTTAGTGTCTAAAATTGCCCTTAGTGTTGGATGGGGTTACTGGGTTATGGGGATAGGGTGGAGGTGTTGACCTTGGGTAGGGTGTGCTTTCCAAGAGCCGGTGCAGACTCGATGGGCTGAATGGCCTCCTTCTGCACTGTAAATTCGAAATTCTATGGCTGTTGATAGCAGATTAAAAGAGGCTTGACTTTCCCGCTGATCTATGTTAGGAATCACATTCACATTCATTTGCATCTCGTTCAGGCTCATTAAAAGCCAAAATCATTGGAATCAAATTAAGTGCCCCCTCATCGAGTAGTTAGAATTGTCTATTTCACCACTGTACATGGCGTCCATCTGGTGAGCTTCACTTGATAAATGACCTCAAGGTATATAGATGCTGCTTTTGCCTACCTTTAAGAAGGTCTCAATTTGACTGCGTATCATAGGCAGTTCGGATCCCCACACTTCCGGTTCCGAGTCCACGCATGCGCATGGCGGCAGAACCATGGCGGATTCGGACCATGGGCCATCACGAAGAAACAAGGTTCCCCCGATCAGCCCCGTGCCCCTTCATCGGACCGGCTCAATAGCTGTCCCGGCTGCCCATAAGGCCTCCCCCAGGTGCTGGATCCCCCTGCCCCCCACCAGGGCGGCCGTGGACTGAGCCCGCAGCTGCCGCACGAGAGTCCCGACCGGCCATACGTGGTTAGAACCACGCCGTTGGGAAATCGGCCAATGGGGTGCAGAGTATCACTGGGAGGGCCTCTGGCAATGGCCCCCCAGCCTCGTGGCGTGATTCACAGACGAGCGATTCTCCGGGGCCCGGAGAATTGCCGGAACGGCACCGGGCGCGATTCGGTCATGAATGTCAATTCTCTGCCCCCGCCGCGCCAAACGCGATTTTGGCACAGGGCTGCGGAGAATCCA
The DNA here is from genome assembly GCF_902713615.1 of Scyliorhinus canicula. NCBI lineage: Eukaryota > Metazoa > Chordata > Chondrichthyes > Carcharhiniformes > Scyliorhinidae > Scyliorhinus > Scyliorhinus canicula. Next base: position 167,341,931 of record NC_052152.1, on the reverse strand, counting down.
GCCCGTTATCTTTTTTCAGATAGCCTGTTAAATAATTTGTTGACAAAGGTATAACTACTCGGATAATATAAGGGTCCGGGGGCCTCTCTTCAAAATTGTTATCTTCCCACTTTCAGAAAGTACAAGAAAGGTGCGTTCTTGTACTGCATGGAAAAGACTACAAGAGATGTTATACTTTACCAATTTATTTACAAGTTTATTACAGAACTATTTAACACACAATATACTTTCAAGTGCTCAGTGATAAGTGCAATCACAGCATTAAGGACTGTAAAAGATAAAAAACATAGTGTTAGCACTAACACAGAATCCAATAAAACTTAAAAATACAATGCCACAGCTGATATTAATTTAAGAATACCTAGCAGTATTAAAAGTAATGTTTACCTGAATCCCCGAATGTATCAGTTGTTGCATAGTTGGATGCAAAAGCTGTCTGCTTTACGATAGCCAGCTCCTTGACAATTGAAGAAATATTGCAGTGCATCTCTTCCTTCTACAATATTCTTGATTTTCTGAAAGAAAACTGAAACAGTTATACACCTCTAAACCAGATTACATAATTATTTCGCAGCAATGGGCTTTACCTCGTTGATTAAGTCCTCCTCTTAGAGGTGTCCTTATTATTCACTATAATTTAATTAATAATAATGATCTTTATTAGTGTCACAAGTAGGCTTACATTAACAGTGCAATGAAGTTACTGTGAAAATCCCCTAGTTGCCACACACTGAGGGAGAATTCAGACTGTCCAATTCACCGAACAAGCACATTTTTCAGGACTTGTGGGAGGAAACCACTAATTGTTAAAATAGCTTTATTATCCACATTTTGAGCTTGATGTATGGTCATCATGTTTTTTGTATCTTTTCTGTTTATCTCCAATTGTTTCTTTTTTTATTGAAGTAATTTTATACTTTTAATTGAGGGATAGACTTTTTTAAGTCTGTTTTTCTAATTTGCTGAGGTAAGTTTGAAAAATGCCTTCTGAATAAATAAGGTGAGACAATACAATCATAAAAGCTTTTAAAATTCCTTTGAAAATGACTTTAGTGATTTTTATTACCTTCCCTTCGTGTGAGAAGAACTTGAAAGGCCCTGATGTTACTTTTAACGTGGTACAGATGGTATCTGTTTAACACCTGTTAAAACCAAAGCTGTCAGCTAGTGCTGCCCATGTATATGCTTTAAGGGTTCTGGGTAAAAATGGCTACCAATGAATATGTGTCCACATTCTCAATTATGAAGAATAAGTTGGGGGGGTGCAGTTTCTGTGGAAGGCACGGAGGGTGTGCAGGAAAGTGTCGGGGAGGTGCAGGGGGGTTGTGCAGGGGAGGTGGGTTGTCTGGGTGTGTGGGGAAGGTGGTTAGGTTGTCTGGAAAAGGGGGAGAGTGGGTTAGAGGGTAGATTCAGTGGAATCAATGATGGACTCCTGTTCGGGGGAGGGAGGGGGTGAACCCAGGGTATTGATGGTAGGAAGGAACAGTTACGGTCACAGGGAGAAGTGGGATGCCGATGAGGCAACCATTTTTTGCCCATCCCTAATTGCATATGAGAAGGTGGTGGTGGGCTGTCTTCTTAAACCATTGCAGTCCAGGTTTTGTAAGTACATCCACAGTCCTGTTAGGATAGGATTTTGGCCCAGCGACAGTGAAGAAATGGTGATATATTTCTAAGTCAGAATGGTGTGTGGCTTGGAGGGGAACCTATACGTGATGGTGTTTCCATATGTCTGCTGCCCTTGTCACTCTAGTTGGTAGCCGTCATGGGTTTCGAAGGTGGTGTTGAAGGAGTCTGAGTTCTGCAGTGCATCTTGTAAATGATACACACTGCTGCTGTTGTGCATCAGTGTGGAGGGAGTTTGTGCCAGTCAAGTGGGCTACATTGTCCTGGATGGTGTTGAGGTCCTTGAGAGCTGCATTCATCCAGGCAAGTGGAGCGGATTCGATCACACTCCTGACATGTGCCTTGTAGCTGGAGAACAGGCTTTGGGGAATCAGGAGGTGCAGGATTGGTAGTCTCTGACTTGCTCTTGTAACCACAATATCTATATGGCTCATTCATTTCAGTTTCTGGTCAAAGATAACCTCCTGGATGTAGGAATCCTAGGGAAGGCCCACTGCTGGGCTGCTAAGTGTCCAATAGGCACTTAACACTATGGGCCCCACAGCAGAGGTGACACAGGTCTCTCACTTGCTTTCCAACCACAAGTGACCCTCCTGTCACCGGAAATAAATTCCCCCCATAGTCACTATTGTAATGTTGGCAAAAACAATAGTCAATTTGTACACAGCCATGTCGCAATAAAAGTAACAAGAACATTGACCAGCTATTTGATTTTTTTTGGTGGCGTTTGAGAGTTTAATGCTGACCAACATACTGAGAAAAATCCCCTGCTGGGGATAGTGACGGGGGATCTTTTAGTTCCAATGAAAGAGTAAACAAGACTTCAATTTGACGTCTGAGTGGCAAATGGTACCTCCCAACAATGTGGCATTCCTTCTTCTGATGTGATAGCCTGGTTTGTTTGCTGAAGCTTGATTGTAGAAGCTCTTGATTCACAGACAACATTTCAATCACTGAGCCAATAATGGCTTAGATTACAGGATACACTGAAGCACTGAGCTATGAGAACCACCCCACCTCTGTTCTCCAAAGGCTGTTAGTTTCAGTTTAGGTGTGGCCTCACCACAACACTCTAAAGCTTTGTTCGCCTGTAGGTTGGTTTGGGGGATGGACTCAACCATCTATTGTAAAAGTTATTGGGTTGGTCCTTGGGCATTGAAAGCCCATCTGATATAATTTGAGTAGGCTTGTAAATAAGCAAGCAAGAGTGGCAAAATGTCTGTTTCAGATGTAAGGCTGTTCTAACAGGTAGATTTTTGCCCTATGAAGATTATAGAATCTTGTTTTCAATGGGAAGAGAATGTGTCTTGCATAGTCTGCCATTTGTACCATGTGATAAGTGGTCTAACCAGTGTTGCTTAAACAGACCATTGGTGGGCACTCAAACGTAGGCCCAGCATGTTTTATTTTTGGGAGGAAGCTGCGGCAAGAGGGGCAGGTGTATAGTCTGGTACTATATTTGGGGCATAACCAACATGGATGCTTTATGACTTTCCTAGTCAGCGATACTTCATTGGATTGGATTGGATTTGTTTATTGTCACGTGTACCGAGGTACAATTAAAAGTATTTTTCTGCAAGCAGCTCAGCAGATCATTAAGTACATGGGAAGAAAAGAGAATAAACGGAAATACATAATAGGGCAACACAACATATACAATGTAACCACATAAGCACTGGCATCAGATGAAGCATACAGGGTGTAGTGTTAATAAGGTCAGTCCATAAGAGGGTCATTTAAGAGTCTGGTGACAGTGGGGAAGAAGCTGTTTTTGAGTCTTTTTGTGCGTGTTCTCAGACTTCTGTTATTCCTGCCCAATGGAAGAAGTTGGAAGAGTGAGTAAGCCGGGTGGGAGGGGTCTTTGATTGTGCTGCCCGCTTTCCCCAGGCAGCAGGAGGTGTAGATGGAGTCAATGGATGGGAGGCAGGTGTGTGTGATGGACTGGGCTGTGTTCACGACTCTCTGAAGTTTCTTGCGGTCCTGGGTCGAGCAGTTGCCATACCAGGCTGTAATGCAGCCCAATAGGATGCTTTCTATGGTGCATCTGTAAAAGTTGGTATGGGTTAATATGGACATGCCGAATTTCCTTAGTTTCCTGAAGAAGTATGGGCGCTGTTGTGCTTTCTTGGTGGTAGCATCGACGTGGGTGGACCAGGACAGATTTTTGGAGATGTGCACCTCTAGGAATTTGAAACTGCTAACCATCTCCACCTCGGCTCCATTGATGCTGACAGGGGTGTGTACAGTACTTTGCTTCCTGAAGTCAATGACCAGCTCTTTAGTTTTGCTGGCATTGAGGGAGAGATTGTTGTCGCTACACCACTCCACTAGGTTCTCTATCTCCCTCCTGTATTCTGACTCGTCGTTATTCGAGATCCAGCCCACTATGGTCGTATCGTCAGCAAACTTGTAGATGGAGTTGGAACCAAGTTTTGCCACGCAGTCGTGTGTGTCCAGGGAGTAGAGTAGTGGGCTAAGTATGCAGCCTTGCGGGGCCCCGGTGGTGAGGGCTATTGTGGAGGAGGTGTTGTTCATTCTTACTGATTGTGGTCTGTTGGTGAGAAAATCGAGGATCCAATTGCAGAGTGGGGAGCCAAGTCCTAGGTTTAGGAGCTTTGATATGAGCTTGGCTGGGATTATGGTGTTGAAGGCGGAACTGTAGTCAACAAATAGGAGTCTGATGTAGGAGTCCTTGTTTTCGAGATGCTCTAGGGATGAGTGTAGGGCCAGGGAAATGGCGTCTGACGTGGACCGGTTGCAACGGTGTGCGAATTGCAGTGGATCAAAGCCTTCTGGGAGTATGGAGGTGATGCGCTTCATGATCAACCTCTCGAAGCACTTCATTATGACTGAAGTCAGGGCCACCGGACAGTAGTCATTGAGGCACGTTGCCTGGTTCTTCGTTGGTGGTATTCTTGAAGCAGGTGGGGACCTCGGAGTGGAATAGGGACAGGTAAAAGATGTCTGCGAATACCTCTGCCAGTTAGTCCGCGCAGGCTCTGAGTGCACGACCAGCGATCCCATCCGGGCCCATCGCCTTCCGAGGATTCACTTTCAGGAAGGCCGATCTGACTTCGGAAGCTGTGATGGTGGGTGTGGGTGAAATATGGGCTGCTGGGGCATTCGACAGCGGATTGTTGGTTACCTGCTCGAACATCTGCAAACTACTGCAGTACTTTGCCAGACATAATCATGGACCAATACAATGGAAGGCCATGTTCACCAATGCTCTCATCGGTCATGGTACCTGAATACAGAGGATAGTACATTCTACTGTTTGGGCTTTATATTATACTTACTTTTTAATTGCTTGTTAAATTGCGTTATTACGATCCCAAACAGGACCTCAACGGTGACTAGGATATTGGATCGAAACATCAATATTTTAGTTTATTTTAACACTGTGCAGAAAGAATGATTCACTGCAGGAGTGATTTCATTTAAAAAATGGGGCTTTGGTATTTTTAAAACAAAAACTTTATTATAAGTATAATATTAAACTTTTAACTTCACACCCGAAAAAAAATAGCTTGCAATTATCTCTTAACACTACTTATCAATTTCTCATTAATCAGCAAGTAAAGAAACATACAGCTCTCGATCCAGCTGTGACATCATCTCCCCAAGCTAAAAAAAAAACAAATTAACTTTCCCAGGTACTGCAAGCACATTAACTCCCCAGGGACTTCCCCAGGCAAACCACTATGCATTAGCCCAGACTGAAAAACACATTATTTCGTGTTCCTTTGGGCGGCATGGTGGCACAGTGGTTAGCACTGCTGCCTCATAGCGCCAGGGACCCAAGTCAATTCCAACCTCGGGTAACTGCCTGTGTGGAGTTTTTATGTTCTCCCATGTCTGTGTAGGTTTCCTCTGGGTGCTCCAGTTTTGTCCCACGGTCCAAAGGTGTGCAGGTTACGTTCATTGGCCGTGCTAAATTGCTCCTTAGTGTCCAGGAGGTTGGATGGGACGGGGTCTGGGCCTGGGTCGGGTGCTCCTTCGGAGGGAATGTGCAGACTCAATGGGCCGAATGACCTCTTTCTGAATTGTAGGGATTCTATGATTCGTCAATTTCACTTGCTGGCTACTAAACCACCCAGGCCATGTAGAACAGAATTTGTTTTAAATAAACATGACCATTTCATTCAAGCACGTTTGAACCCCTGGCTTTTAACCCTTAAATTGCCCAATACATTTAAAATCCAATTTTCCTAAAATCTTCCAGTTATCAAAGCATGTTCACCAGTTATATCTATTACATTCCAGTATTTTCTATATCTCCTTCTGCTAATGTAATACTATTCATCTCTCCAGTTACTTCATGTTTATTAATGTCTTTTCACCTTGATGCCTTTGTTTTGAATTCATCCTAGGCCGATGAGAGGCAATTTCTGGCTTAGGGTCTTAAGTGAGGTTAGTTTGAGACCAAAGCTTTTTGCAACTTGGCTTTAAATTGTTAGTTCCATCAGTTGACAATTAGGCCGTAGGCTGAGGGGAAATAGAATGATCGCATTGGTGTAGTCAAAGATGCTTTTCTGAGATTTGAGCTCAGATATGTTGTTGAGTTGATGTAGAGGAGAGCTTTAGGTGAAAAACAGGCATGTTGCTTTACCTGTCCACAGCCTGACAATCACATGCTCAGGAGGTATATTGGTTACTGTGTTCCTTAGATGTCTCAGGTTCGTCCTTAAAGCAAGTGATGTTCCAAATCCCATTTCAGGCCCCTTTACAAAATTAAAAAATAAATAAATTTAGAGTGCCCTTTTTCCAATTAAGGGACAATTTAGCGTGGCCAATCCACCTACCCTGCACACCTTTGGGTTGTGGAAGCAAAACCCACGCAAACACAGGGAGAATGTGCAAACTTCACACGGACAGTGACCCAGAGCCGGGATCGAACCTGGGACCTCCCTTTACACAATTAGATTGCAATTGATCATGGCACAGTAACCTTCACAATCCTTTAAGTAGCCAAACCAACAGTCTTTAAAGCGACCATGGGAGAGAGCTGCCAAAAATGTAAATAAGTAATCTTACCTGAATATAGAGTCAAGGGAAGCTGGAGTTACCAATGTAATTCCATGAAACACAAAATAAACACCAGTAGGATGTGTGAGTATGGTCAGCACACTACTTAGATGATGGGGCATGGTAACTAATCTCTTTATTCACAGAGGACCGTGAAACAGCATATTTTTATTTAAGCTTTACTTTGACAGATTTGGAGTGTCTCAGAAGTAAAGCTAATATGAATTTTGCCAGTAAAAATCTTACTGTGGTGCCTACACCAACAGATTAAAGAAGATAATTTGAAGATAACCCAACTGGAACCCTTTAGCCTAATTACTTAGATGCAAATATTACTTCTTATTATCTCCAAGAATAATTGTCTCATATTAAAAGATGTTAGAAATGAGCATGACAACTTAAAATGTGTAAAGTTTTTTCCTGAACTACCACTTGAAAAAATTAGACCTCTGTATATTTCCCAATTTATATGATTTATTTCACTGTGGTACATAATTAATCATTTCTTTCTGACAGCAGTGATCATTTATTGTGATCACTGACATGGTAGTAAGGATCTAAGAGTAGAAGCTGCACCCACAGAGAGGCTGTAGGTCTGTGGGTCAAACCAAATCATTCATGAACTGCACATCTTCTAAAACACTTTGCAGCTAAATAAAGTATTTCTGAAGTGTAGTCACTGTTGTAATACAGGGAACAGGGCAGCCAATTTATACACAGCAAGCTCCACCAAGCAACAGTACAATTATCACCAGATATTGTTTTTGTGTTATCGATTGAGATACATATTGGCCAGGACACTGGAGATAACTTCCCTACTCTTCTTTAAAGGAGTATCATGGCATATTTCTGACCACCTAAGAGGGTAGACAGGGCCTCAGTTTAATATCTCAACTCCAGCACCTCTAACAGTGCAGCATTTCTTCAATACTGCACTTGAATGTTAGCCATGATTTTCTGCTCGGGTCCGTGAGTGGGGATTGAACCAAAAACTTGGTAAGAAGTCTTACAACACCAGATTAAAGTCCTGGTCTTCAGGATGACCTCATTCACCTGAGGAAGGAGCAGTGCTCCGAAAGCTAGTGATTCGAAACAAACCTGTTGGACTTTAACCTGGTGTTGTAAGACTGTATACTGTGCGCACCCCAGTCCAATGCCGGCATCTCCACATCAAAAACTTGGTGACTGAGAAGCAAGCATGCTTCCAGCTGACCCAAGAGTCAGAAATGTTGAAATAACTCATACAACGAAAATGGCAAATAATGATGACCTTTGACCCAGAAGCAGTACAATAAAGAAAATTTGTAATTTCTTTCAAAAGTCTAAGGAATCAGGGCAGCACGATGGCGCAGTGGGTTTGCCCTGCTGCCTCACGGCGCCGAGGTCCCAGGTTCAATCCTGGCCCTGGGTCACTGTCGATGTGGAGTTTGCACATTCTCCCCGTGTTTATGTGGGTTTCACCCCCACAACCCAAAGATGTGCAGCGTTGGCCACGCTAAATTGCCCCTTAATTGGAAAAAAATAATTGGGTACTCTAAATTTATTTTTTTTAAGTCTAAGGAATGTGTAATTGTTTTTAAGAATGTTTGACCAGGATTTTTAAGAGGTTGCTTCATCGTAAGGATATCAATTGTATCTTTCGCTTTTTATTCTTTCACAGGATGTGAGTGTTGCAACTAGGCCAGCATTTCTTGCCCGCCCCAATTGCCCTTGAAAAGGTGGTAGTGAGCTGCCTTCTTGAATCACTGCAGTCCATATGGTCTAGGTACATACATAATGCTGTTAAGGAGGGAATTCCAGGATTTTAACCCAGTGGCAGTGAATGAACAGTAATATAGTTCCAAGTCAGCTAGTGTGTAGCTTGGAAGGGAAATTATAGGTGCTGTTGTTCTCATAAATCTGTTGTCCTTGTCCTTCTAGGTGGTAGAGGTCATGGGTTGGGAAGGTATTGTCAAAAAAGTCTTGGAGAGTTGCTGCAGTGCATCTTGTGGTGTTTCTTGGCATCTGTGGTAGAGGCAGTAAATGTTGAAGATGGTGGATGGGGTGCCAATTAAATAGGCTGCTTTATCCTGGATGGTGACAAGCTTCTTGAGTGTTGTTGGAGCTGTATTCATCCAGGCAAATAGAGAGTATTCCATCAAAATCCTGACTTGTGCTTTGTAGGTGGTTGACAGGCTTTGGGAAGTCAGGAGGTTAGTTAATCACCACAGAATTCCAAGTCTCTGACATGTTCTTGTAACCACAAGTTTTATGTGGCTAACACTCAGGATATTGATAGTGGGGGATTCAGCGATGGTAATGCCATCGAATTTCCATTGTAGGTAATTAGATTCTCTCTTGTAGGAGCTGGTTATTGCCTGGCAAATGTATGACACAAATATTACTTGCTGCTTATCAGCCCAAACTTGGATGTTGTCCAGTTCTCATTGCATATGGACATGGACCATTTCAGTATCTGAGGAGTCGCGCATGGTGTTGAACATTGTGAAATCATCAACGAACATCCCCATTTCTGATCTTATGATGGACGGAAGGAAATTGATAAAGCAGTTGAAGATGGTTACACCCAGGACAGTACCTTAACGATACATCGCAGTGATGCCCTGGGCCTGAGATGATTGACCTCCCCCCCCCCCACTGCCATATTCCGCACACCCCCTCTTCCATTGACTCCAGTTTTGCTAGGTCTCCTTGATACCACACTCGGTCAAATTCCACCTTGACATCAAGTCTAGTCATTGTCATCTCACCTCTTTCTTTCAGTTTCTTTGTCCATGCTTGGACCAAGGCTCTACTGAGATCAACAACCTTGTGGTCATGAAGAAACCAAACTAAGAGTCAGTGAGCAGGCTATTGACAAGTACGTGTCACTTGGCAGCGCTGTCAGTTGCACCTTCCATTACTTTACTGATAATCGAGAGTAGACTGATGGGCTGCAATTGGCCATATTCTTGGATAATCAGAAATACTGGTCCATGTGGCCTGGTGACCCTAAACCTGGAAGCAGTACCAAGAAGAAGGAAGTTAGGATACAGACACTGTGTGGCCAGATTCAAAGGGTGGAATTCTCCAACCCTTCCCACCGGTGGGATCCTCCGGTGCCACCCCTACCATGGTTCTCTGATGGTGGCATGGACGAAAGATATAAATCCTGCCAATAGCTATTGGCGAGCTGCCTCTGCTATGGAGAAATCAATGGTAGGGGGCTGGGGAATTTCACCCTAAGAAATAGCAACAGGGGAAGGGTAGAAAAGGCAGATTTACAAGGAACTGCATTTATAATACTGTTAAAAGGGACAGAAAGATGAAGACAGGGTTAGAGCAGTATGCTATGCTTCGATTTTGCCAGAGCTGACCAGAGCGTTTAGCGATGTTTATTAAAGGCTTCAGCCAAAGGAATCTCTGGGGAATTTGTTCCATCAAGACCTTCATACCCCTAACTAATGAGGTTTTGCAGGAGTGTGGCATTTGGGTGACAAGAAGCTCTGGGAAGCTCGAATCGAATATGAAGTAAATGTTACAACAAGAAGTTCTGTTGCAAAATACTTCATTTGGGAGACATTTGATGAATTTGGTCATTTTAGTTTACTGTTCCCCCATGGGGATCGTAATACAAATAAAGTCTCAAAAAACTTCAGTCATTGCAATCCTTTAAAAGCAGGTGCACAAACCACAAAAACTTCTCCGGTATCGCTGACAGGTCATGTGAAAAGTGCCTCTCTGTTTCAGGTTCGTCTACTAATTGCAGAAAAAGGTGTGCAATGTGATGAACGAGATGTTAGTTTACCATTAACCGAACACAAAGAACCATGGTTTATGCGGCTGAACCTTGGCGAAGAAGTGCCAGTGATGATCCATGGGGACAATATCATCAGTGATTACAACCAAATTATTGATTACCTAGAGAAGACCTTTGTGGAAGGTAAAGTTTTATTTTATCAAGTGTTTACAGAGCAAAATATTAAACTTGCCTTCTGAACATTGTTAAGGTAAAATGCATGTGAGGAATCACCATTTGACTTTTGTTTGTTTCATTCAGAACAATGAGTGAATTAATTTTTTAAATGGTTTTATTTCTGATACTTTATCTCTCAAATTAAATCTTAATTCCAGGCACGCTTGACTAGGAGTCCAACAAATTAAAAGAATTGTTTTGTCATGTATGACTGAAAACCAATCCGTATCTGTGAATTAATAGAAACTAAGGGCGGGATTCTCCGGCCATGTTCGCCTGGTGACCGGAGAATTCCGCCCGAGGTCATAGATTTTCCTATTGTCGGCATCTCGCCCGTGGCATTCTTGTGGTGGGCAGGGCGGAAGAGTCCAGCCCTAAATAAGTACAAATTCTCTTTTTTTGTCCATGTCCTATAACAATGCCGCAAGAATTTTAGTGCCTGTGTGAAGGGAAAGTAGGCAAGCAGGAATGATTCCTTTGACTAAGGGTGGGATTTTCCGACCCTTCCCACTGGCGGGATCTTCCAGTCCTGCCAAATGCGACTCCCCTACAGTGGGATGGGTGAGCCACGCAAAATACTGTAGACATCAATGGGACTGGAAGATCGCACTGATGGCCAATGGTGAGCCTCCCCTGCTGCCGCAGGTGAGTGAACAAATCCTGCCCAAGATGTGTTGTTGGAAAGTAGGGCGAGTGAGGCTTTTAGTACTGGGTTCAACTAATACTGCAGCGACAACTTGTATTTGTTCAAGATGGAAACTTTTACCCACAGTATTTCAATCTACTAAAACAGTGCCTTTCATATAGAAAAATATTTTAAGGCACTTCACAAAGGATCAAGACAATTTGAATGGCATGGCAAACAAGGTGACCAAAAGCTTGGTTGAAGAGGTGGAGATTAACGCGGATCTTAAAGGGCAAGAGGAAGGTAGAGCAATAGAAGTGTTTTAGAAAGAAATTCCAGAGCACGGTGCTAGGTGCCTATGACATTTGTCATATAATAATAATGTCATTGGAAATAGTTGCTTCAGGGTTGCTATGTGATTTACTGCTCGTGGACCACTAAGTCAATCCTAATTAAAAATCATGGGCGAAATTCTCCGACCCCCACGACAGGTCGGAGAATAGCGGGAGGGCATTCCCGACATTTTTCCCGCCCTCCCGTTATTCTCTCCCCCCCCCGCCCAACTCCCGACACGAATCGCTGCCGCCGTTTTTTTACGGCCGGCAGCGATTCACAGCTGTTCGATGGGCTGAAGTCCCAGCCCTTTACGCTGTTTTTACGAACGGCAAACAGACCTGGTCTGGCCGTTCGTAAAAACGGCGGGAACAACTCGCTTTTTATAACCATGGCACCGATTGGCACGGCAGTACCACGGCCGATCGCGGTGGGCACCGATCGTGGGCAGCGGGCCCGATGCCCGCGCACTATTTGTCCTTCCGCCGCCCCGCAGTATCCATTCGCGGGGCGGCCGAGGGGCATCCCGGCCCGCGCATGCGTGGGTTTCGCGCAAATACGCGATGATGTCATCCGCGCATGCGCGGGTTGGAGTCTTCCAATCCGCGCATGCGCGGCTGACGTCATATGACGCGTCAGCCGGCGCTAACTCCGGCAAGCGGGCTTAACGAAATTCGTTAAGCCCGTGATGCCGGAGCTTGCGGCGTCGGGCTGCTAGCCCCGACCGGGGACCAGAATCGTTTCCCGGTCGGGAAGGGGCGCGCTGGCGTCAAACCCGCCCGGGTTTGACGCCAGCCTTACGATTTCTCCCGTTTTGGGAGAATCGCGCCCCATAATCTTTGAACTGTTTTCCGTTAAAATATACACAATGGTAGTCTTACTGTGAAATATACTTGTACTTTATTCTAGATATGCATGTTACTATAAAACATCTGGGAGTAAATTAACACTGTAGCCTTTCCATAACCCTAACAGGATGTGGCGGAATGGCCATAAAAGAGGCAAAGACCTGGCTACATCAGATCACTGCCTTTCCCAGGAGTTTCTGTATGCCTAATAGGGAATGAAATTGCCATCCTGCTCTAAACAAGGCCATTCATGAAGGAAGGGTATGCAGGCTGCATGTTCTCATATCCCAACTTGGTGCACATTTCGGCCCCTTGAAAGGATTCAAAGAAATACTTTCCATTGGAATTGAGCCAACAACCATTTTCAACCCAAACCATTCATTGCCAACATTTGGAAAAGAGTATTGAACCTCCTCAACTCCTTCCCCCACCCCACCTGATTTCCACACCGAATTTCAGCCACTCGATTTTGGATATTCAATTTCTTTCAGTGGCTTTCATTATTTTTTAAGAAATGGAGAAACAAACTTTAAACACATTTGCTTAATTAAAAACAAACAGAAGCAAACAACTTTTCAATATTATAGTATTCAATAAGCCTTCATGAATCAGAACTACTTAGCCATTTATTCAGAAACAGAAAATGCAAGTGTTAATTTTTCCAAGTTCACATAGCTGATTGTGAGCATTACAGGGAATTATTTTTTAACCATTTAAATTAATGGCCAGAATGAAGATCGTGTGGTGCCCTGGGTAGCATTCCTCCCTCTGAGCCAGAAGCTCTGGGTTTGAATCCCACTCCAGGACTTGTTGGCCACGGAAGGACAGTTCATGATGTGTTTCAAGCAGGTTAACAATTGGCCTGCTAATTCTTCCAGCACTTTCCCACTATTCCTTAAAGGGAACAAAGTGTGCGTCAAGATGCAAAAAAAGACAATGGCCAAAACTTTGAAAACACAACTTTCTGATATTTGCTCCTGCCAACCAGGCTCCCTCCCAGCAGTTTGAAGTCGGAGAGTCAGGTATAAAAAAAACAAACTGACTTGTTATTGACAGGGGACAAGAAGTAAACTGAAACCCTTGTGCCCTTTCCCTTACTGTCTGTTGTTTTGGAGAGGACAATACTTGTGGTTCTTAGCCCCTGGAGTGTGTGGGCAATTTAGAAATAACAGCAGCAAGCTTTATGGGTTTAAATAAATTCATTCACACACACACACCCAGAAAATCTGAACGCTATGACATTCATACACCACATGCTCAAATAGCTACAATTAAAGAAGTTAGTGCATTTCTACAATTGTTAAACCAAAAGAATTGTTAACAGTTCACATGCTTGGCTTGTTGAAGAAGAACCGTTGTGGAGCCGAGTAAGGAATAAGTATTTTTCCACTCTTAAATTGTAGTCAAAACTCGGCTCGGAATCAAATAGCTTAATTCAGATATCTGCATTATTGCAGGATTCCCTCAAATAAATAAATGTTCAGCAGGACACAAAGCTAGACATTAGTGGTTTTCGGATATGGAGGTCAAATTTCTTTACAGATGACCTTGAAGTTTTGGAATTAGACTGGAGGGATCTCTTAAGATATTATGTGTTCAGGTCCTTAAAGGGAAAGATGACACATCCTTTTACTGCAGCTGCTGTCTCCTTCGGTGTTCTTTGCTAAATGTCCAGGTCTTTCTGGGTCTTCCGATAAAACCTCGTTATTTTCAACTGGTTTTGCTCATGTGACCATTACAGGTTTTCTCCACCCAAAATTGCTTAGCTGAAAGCCATTGCTATTTAATGGAGATAATTTATGAATTCTGAACACTTACTTTTTTTAAATTTTAATTTTAGAGTACCCGATCATTTTTTCCAATTAAGGGGCAATTTAGCATGGCCAATCCACCTAGCCTGCACATCTTTGGGTTGTGGGGACGAAGCCCATGCAAACACGGGGAGAATGTGCAAACTCTAAACGGAGAGTGAACCAGAGCCGGGATCGAACCCGGGTCCTCGCCGTCGTGAGGCAGCAATGCAATTCTGAACACTTACAAAGGATGAATTGCTTTCTTCCCAGCTCTTGGGTTTCCCACTGAGTCTTGACTTGTATCTCAGGTGAACCCCCAGACAATAGCATGTGTGAATTTCACAGATAGTATCTACCTGACCCTTGGCAGCCATCAGAGTCACCTCATGAATGTCCATTAAAAAAAATATAAAAGACAGTTCCAGAAGCTTCCAGATGTTTTGGGTATGTCTTCGTTGGTCAAAACAGACTGGTTAAGGTCAAAGTTGAATTTAATATTTTGTTGAACCACTAATAAATTAAATTTGGAAACTTAAAGCTTTCGGTTCTAATTATGATGATTTTTATGAGCTCTTCCAGTTATGCAAGCTGTCCCCATTATGACCTTTAAATGGCCCGTAGAGGGCAACCCTGCCCCTCCCCCTCCCCTCACCTCAAATGGGTGATCTTACTTTAGGGAATACACAAACATAAAGAGAGGTAAAAAGAACTGAACGATCTTTGAAACCACGGAACTTGCACAGTTTAGTTCTTCATTTCTGTAATGTACACCAGGGCTATTGGCAGACTTGACCTCTTGAAAATCGTTACTGAAGGATTTATTTCACAGCCACCCTTGAGTCCTGAAAAATATAAATCAATAGTTAGGAAAGATGACTCGAACATAAGCATTAAGTTCCATCTGATACCCAGATGGTAGCACAGAACAAATGAATAATTTGTTTAGAGAAGAACACAATTCTTTGATCAAAATAATTCACTGTGCTGCCAAAAGGTGCAATTTAACCACTGCGTTGCATCCAGCGCTGATCTGCACATGGCGGGTTAAATAGTGGGATAGGCCAAAATTGAGATTCACGCCACTGGCCCGCTCCCGATAGCATGTTCTGGGTCTCGCCCAAATATGGCGTGCTGATCATTAATGCCAATTTGCATTCATTTCTAACTCATTAGAGAGTGTGGTAGTATGACTAGGGTATTACGGTACCTGGGAGTGTGAGCTGCCATTGGTGCAGAGGGCTCGCTGCCCATTGGCCCAAGTATCGTGTTCTCCGTATTCCTATTGGCTAAGAGTAAGGTAGCTCCACCTATGAGGCGGGGTATAAGAACCCATGTTCCCCAACAGCCAAGCTATTTCTGTACGTCTGCTGCCGGGCTCACTTCTTGCTGATTAACGCCTTTCGTTTCGGACTTCACCTACGTTTCGTGTCCATTGATTGTGCATCAGAGAGATTGAAGTCAAATGTAATGGCCTCCTGGGAATTAACCGCCTCCCCAGTGAGAAATCACGGGAGCGTCGTTTAGTACTCCTTTTTAAAAACGTGAAGCTGGTGCAATGACCGCTAAGGGACACTGAGGAGGTGAGTAGCCATTTTTATCTTTGGGCATGCAGCTCAAGTGTGTAGAAGATTGCGTGGCAAAGAAGGTAGTACGTATGTTCCCCAACCGGAAACCATGGTTTAATTGGGAGATTCAGGCCAGGTCTGAGGCTTTCAAAACAGGCAACCCTGACTGATATAAGAAATCCAGGTACAATCTCCGCTAAGTCATCCGGGATGCCAAGAGACAATACCAGACTAAGCTAGAGTTACACACTAAGGATGCGGTCTCTCATCGGTTGTGGCATGTCTTAAACAACATAACAGGCTACAAAGCAAACCCAAGTGGAATCTCTGGCTGCAGCGCATCCCTCCCCAATTAACTCAATGCATTCTATGCTCATTTCAAGCAGGAAACCAACAAATCGGTGTCAACTGCCCCAGCAGCCTCAGACACACCCAGACCTGTCGTCACAGCTTCCAAAATCAGATCTCCTTCTTGAAAGTGAACCCTCGGAAAGCGACAGGTCCTGACAGAGTCAGTGCTCGTGCACTCAGATCCTTCGCGGACCAACTGTCAGATGTGTTTGCGGATACCTTCAATCTCTCCCTACTCTGTTCCGAGATTCCCACCTGCTTCAAGAAGACAACTATCATACCAAAGACGAACGCGGCAATGTGCCTCAATGACTACAGCCCAGTGGCCTTGACATCTACCATTATGAAGTGCTTCGAGAAGTTGGTCATGAGACATGTCAACTTCATATTCCCAGAATGCCTTGATTCACTGCAATTCGCATACTGCCACAACCGGTCCACAGCAGACCCCATTTTCCTGGTTCTACACTCATCCCTGGAGCATCTCGACAACAAGGACTCCTTCATCAGATTCCTACTTATTGACTACAGTTCCCCTTCAACACTATAATTACAGCCAAGGTCATATCAAAACTCCAAAAACTAGAACTTGGCTCCTCCCTCAGCAACTAAATCCTCGACTTCCTGACACATAGACCACAATCAGTAAGGATAAACAACACCTCTCCACGATACCCACGATAGTTCTCAATACCAGGACATAGAACATACAGTGCAGAAGGAGGCCATTCAGCCCATCGAGTCTGCACCGACCCACTTGAGCCCTCACTTCCACCCTATCCCCATAGCCCAATAACCCCGCCTCACTTTTCTGGTCACTGAGGGCAATTTATCATGGCAAATCCACCTAACCTGCACGTCTTTGAACTGTGGAAGGAAAGCGGAGCACCCGGAGGACCCCACATGGCTGCATCATTGGTCTTTTGAGGAAATGACAGACAGCGGGCGGGATTCTCCATTAGCTGACGGCGAAATCGGGGCATGCGATCATGCGGAGAATACCTTTCGAGGCCAAAATAGCGGTAAGTGCCGGTTTGACGCCAAATCGTGATGCTCCTCCACCTTGAAAGTGGTATCAATGCGATGCACGCCCCGCGTACTTTAAACACTGTTTGCATATCATTATCAGGTGCACCCACGATTCTCCGACTCTGATGGGCCGAGTTCCCAACAGCGCGGTCCAATGCTCTCAAACATCGTGAGCCTGGTGTGCTGGTTACTGAGAGAAAGAGAGGGTGTACAGACAGTGTCCAACACAGCCATAATCCACCGACGGTCGTGCCGCTGGCCGGTGGGCTTCTGCCAGGGCTGGGAGGTGGCCAGGAGGTAGGCAGTGGGGTCAAGGTGGACAGGTACACAACACCATAACCACAGCTGGCAAGGCAACCATGCAGCCTCGCATGCCACTGACAGCCCGCTTTAAATCTGGTGCCTTGGGTCTTACAGGTGATTCCCCCGGGGCACCCCCGTGGGTGACCTCTGGACCCAGCTGACCCATCAGGTGTATGGACGTTCCTCCACAATCTGTCCCATCTATTTGACTGAGATAAGTGTGTGTGGGGAGTATGTTTATGCGCGGCTGCAGCTTGTCAGCCCTGCGAGTGCCGATCATGGACCCGGCGAATCCCGCATCTTTTTTCAGGTGAACCAATGGTGTTCCACGTGGAACCAGTGCTAGCCCTTCACCAGTAGTGGAATCGGTGCAGGTGCGGCGCCGATTTTCCTGTCCTAGAAGTCCACGGATTCTCCGTTTGTGTCAAAACCTAGTCGCAGAAACGGAAAATCCATTACAACACGTGACACAAGAAACTGCCTGTCAACAAAGAGACAGAGCGGCAATTGTGCCAGGTTCTTGTGGACCACAACCTCCTGATCATGCACGGGTGTGCACGCTTCCCAGGGTGTGTGCATGACAGCTACATCCTGGGACACTTGAAGATCCCTGGCATCTTTAAGGACCACCCTAGGTTAACCGGTTGGCTCTTGGGCACTAAGCAGCACCTGCTGATGTCTGGCTGATGACGTCAGTGCGGAGGCCGGAGACTGAGATGGAGACACGATATCACAAGCTTCATGTTGCACCTGTACTGTCATTGAGCGGTGCGCGGACTGCTCAAAAAGCGGTTCCTATGACTTGACCGCTCTGGTGATGCACTGCAGTACAAACCCCCCCCCCCCCCCCCCCCCCCCCCTCCCCGAGAGGGCTTTCCGCTTTGAGGTGGTCTGCGGTGCTCTCCACAACCTGGCACAGCAGTGGGGCGACATGCTGGAGGAGGAGGGACATAGTCCTCTTATTAGGATAAGGAGGAGGGGGACCAGGAGGAGATGGAGGATGGGCTAGGGGAGGACCCACAGGATGAGCTGGAGGATGGAAGACAGGCGGTGCCGAGGTTCCGGTATGCTCGGACGACCAGGGAGGCCCTCATCCTCCCCCGATTCTCATAGGATCAGGTTTTGTTACCCTCTCCCCCCCCCATTCTCTTCCTTCCTCCCCCCAACATTCTCCTCCACCCGCCATTCCCCTCCCCCCCAGTACCTCCTTCCTTCCCCCCATTTCACCTTCCCCCCACCGCCCCACCATTCCCCGACCCTCCCGCAACACACCCCACCCCCACCTTACTACCATGTTCCACCTTCCCAGGGTGTTATAACCTGCCTGCTTACCATTGGCTGGGGACTAATGACAATCCCACAATCCTGTGGGAGTATGAGCTTCCCCAATGAGGGGGGGGCGGAGAAATCATTAGCAGACTCCCTGCATAAATAGAGCTGGCCAGTGACAGAAGCTACACATGTATCAGGTGTGACATGTATTAATGGTGAACATTGGACATTTCCATCTGCCCAAGCTACACATAGTGAACCTTCTTGATCTTACGTGGCCTAGCTCTATGTCCAGGTGTGTCCCAGGATAACATCAGAGGTGGAGGCAGCCTGCTGCTTTTCACGCCCTGTTACCTTTGATGCCCTTGGTGGACGTCCTCTGAGGGGCTTTGACATGGCACCCTGTTTTGCTTGCTGCCCTTGCGAAGCGCCAATGTCAGGAGGGGGGATTTGAAAGAACTGGAGACCACAGCCGTCTCCTCAGTGGCAGGCCTCAAGTTGGCCTCCGGTGATTCCTCATCTCTGATGGTGCCTGTGGGGCCCTCAGGAAAGCAATGCTCCTCAGTGAGTAAGCCACGCTCTGCAGTGCCTCTGCAACAGCCCCTGCATGTCCACCTGCATCTGGAACACATCCTTCAGTGACTGGGACATGCTCTGGAATGCCTCAGCAATGTCCACCTGTGTCTGGGACATATCCCTCAGCTGCTAGGACATGATGCTGAGGCCTCAGCCATGGTTGTCACAGACTGAGCTATGCCTTAGACACCTCCACTCAAGATGCTGACCTCATGCAGGCTCTCCATTGCAGTCACCACCCTGGCAGTGTTGGCCTAGGTGCATGCATTATTGGCATCATCTCCTGCATCCATACCCTTTGGGACTCCTCCAATCGGCTGCACACTCGCTGAAACGTCGTTGCCTTCCTTGAATCTTACGTCTGTGTCCTATCATCTGCATCCATTCTGGGATAACCCTATCCATAGGCTCGGCATCTGTCTGGGACTCAGCGGAGTTCTGGGATCCAGAAGACTACTGACTGCTGACTCCCTTGACTGTACCTCCCTCCATCTGATGTGCATCAGCAACAGTGTGGTGCTCACCAGCTTGTGCCCCAGAAGTCTGACCACTAGTGTTTCCCACTGAGGTGTGTGTCTCTGCGCTAGTGGAGGGTGGGAGTGATAGCTGTGACACTCGATGGTGGTCTCCTCAGAGCTCTCCTCTGAGGTGGTCTCTAGTGTAGTGATCTCTGTATGTGCATGTAGACAAGAAGTTAATGAGTAATCAGCAGCACCACATGATCACTAGAGGGCCGGACCAATGGGGGTGTAAAAGACAGCCACATTGGGTCTTCAGCAGTCTCTCTCTCTCCCTCGGGTGCACTGTGATCAGGGCAATATCAGAATATTTCAGATAGTTAGTGGGGTTACGTATAGTCACTGTTGTTAGATCTTGTTAACTTATCACTAGTATCAAAGTTAAAGTAAAGAACTCATGCACTTGTTGTTATAGTTACTCAATAACCTTTGTTGTTACTGGACGTGTTTGAGACTTGTTCATAGAGATTCAGAAGACCTCACCATCAACCAAGGATTGAGTAGCACGAGTTACCCACCACACAGGTAACAAGACATCTAGGGTTACGGGGAGGGGGGTATGGATAACTCCGTAAGGCCTGGCCCCACCAGTAGCAGATCCTTTGAGAGAATGGACATGTGGTCATTGAGAGCGAAGGAACATTTTGTCTGACATGAACAACTCACTTGAGATAGATCATCTGGGTGAAGAGCAGTGGCTCCTCACCTCTGCGGTGCAGTCCAACCTTTCTGTTGGTGACTGCTCTCTCCTTGGTCAACCCTGAGATATTTAGTGCCCTTTCCTCAAAGTGGATGAAGATTTTAATCTCTAGTACTCCGCCCACCATCTTGGCCCTTTCCTGCTTATTATGGGCTATCTTCTCCTGCAGGGACAAAGAGAGGGCTTTGTCAGCCACATACTTGATGGATCAGAGAGGGTCTTGCATTTGTGGGCACTGCAACTGGACATGAAGTGGTTGTGCTGATGGATGCTGGGGGTGTTGAGGAACAAAACACAATGATCGGATGTGGGGAGGGAGTAAGGAGCCAGCCAGCGATTTGTGGGCGGGGTTATGAAGTTGAGGGATAGCAGACAGTAACCTATCCTTGCAGTTCGGTGAAGGTCGTTGGTCTTCTTCCAACATTGGATGCTGGTTCTCTTGGTCATTCTGCCTGCACTGAGAACTGCTGCCACTGTCTCGCAGGCAGTATTGTTGACCCTGCTGCTGGTCCTCGGGTGAATAGGCTGTCCCATTTTGCATCGGTGGCATCCAGAAACCTTTCCCAAAGGGGTAGGTCTGTGCGCTGCCATGTTTGTTGACTGGGAGTGACTGGCGAGGGAGCGTTTAAAAGCAGCTGCCTTTTGCTAGTGGCGAGACACTGAGGCGCGAGTCTGGTGAATCAGATGGCGAGGCAGCCAGTAATGGTAAGAAACTTGGGCTAATTTTCAGCCCTAATAATACAGGCCACGATCTCACTAATGTGGCCGTCAAGAAATACCCCACCAACCCAAATGACATTTAGAAATGTTTCTGTTAAATCGGGCCCAGAGTAATTTTTTAATCATTCAGTACAAAATTAATGACTGAATGGCTATATATAGTTCACATTTATCCCAGCATAATAAAGAGGATAAGTTCAAAAACAAGCAACCAAACATAGCAAAGGAAAAATAATATTTGTTAAATTATTTAGATGCCTATGACTTGTTATCAGTTCCTGAGATATTGCTTCACATTAATGGATATTGTAAATTGGAATATTGATAAGGATAAGGCATAAGAAGATTTTATTTCCCTGATAAAAATGAAATGATAATCTAATAGAGGTCTATGAGGGTGTTTCTTGTGATAAAAGAGATCATTCCTAACCGTGAGCCTCTATTCCCAATTCCCTGCATATTTTATCTCCCCTGCTATTGCCTCCTATATAAACCTTCAGTTCATCCTCCAACTCCCAATCCTATGTTCTGATCCCCAGCCCCAGCTCCATCCGCCTTTATCCTTGGCACAGGAATTCCAGGACCCAGCTCAAACTCTAATCCCAGACCAGCAGTCATGATCTGGCCCCCAGTTCAGATGCCGGTCTCTGATCCTTGACCTGACGCCATGATCTACTTATTACGTGTCTCTGTGCTGCTAAAAATGGCCCGATCATGCACCTCTCTTCACTGGTTGGCCCGATACCCGCATCGCATCAAATCTCACCAGTCAGTCAGATTCCCTGGCACATCAACAAATGCCCTATAGCAGGGGTGGGCAAACTACGGCCCGCGGGCCGCATGCGGCCCGCCAAAGGTATTTTTGCGGCCCACCAAGTCATTAAAAAAAAAAAAAAAAAATTTTTTGATTTTTTTTTTTTTTTAATTTTTTTTTAAGGTTAATAGGGGGGGGGGGCTGTTGGGTTACTTACTGGTATAGGGTGGATACGTTGACTTGAGTAGGGTGATCATTGCTCGGCACAACGTCGAGGGCCGAAGGGCCTGTTCTGTGCTGTACTGTTCTATGTTCTATATGAGGCGCCCAGAACCATAACCGGGTGAAGTAATTATTTTACTTAATATACTATGCGGCCCTTTGTGAATTGTGAATTTCTGAATGTGGCCCTTGCACGGAAAAGTTTGCCCACCCCTGCCCTATAGCCTTCATTTTAGATTTGAAGTAGCCATTGATTCCATTAATGGAAATTAAAAGCTGAATTGCAAACAAAGGCAGCTAAATCAATAAAAAAAAAGAAATACCCTTTGTATAAACATGCTAAATATACATCAAATGGAATATATGCTAAATACATACCTTTCAAACCCACGATCACTACCATTTTGAAGGACAAGAGCAGAGATGCATGGGAATGTCAACCTTTGTTGCATTTCTTATAGTTAAATATGTTGTCTGTTACTTAACTTGGTGCAACATTTCAATTTCCAATAGCATATAATGAAAAAGCTGTTTTTAAAATAGAGTGCACATGAAGGTGAGTAATATCAGTACCAAGCACTTATTATAATATGGCTAGAGGGTCTCTTTTTTCTGCCCAATAACATTAAGTAATAAACTCAGAAGATTGTTCTGAGCAATGTGCATTTTTCCACTTCCGGCATCGGCTGTCCTCATGTCCTTTCCATGTACACTCATATTTCTGTGCTGACTTTAGGAGAGCGATAGGATAACCAACATTCTCACTGCTGTCCCCATTTCACACTTCCAGTGATGCCATTTTACATCAGGGGCTGGATTCTCCCAAAATGGGAATATGTCCCCACGCCGGCATTAAAATGCTGGTGTTTCATCCGGAGTTTCCGACAAAAAAGATATGCTACCGTACTTTCCGGACTATAAAGCGCACCTGACTATAAGCCGCACCCACTGATTTTGAAATTTTTTTTTATTTTGAACATAAATAAGCCGCACACGTATATAAGCCGCAGGTGCTTACCGGTACATTGAAACAAATGAGCTTTACACAGGCTTTAACGAAATACGGCTTGTAACAAAAATAAAAAATTAGCGGTAAAGAATAGCCTACCAAGAAAGTCATTGGTCACTGTGGAGCGAAATCAATCCGATTAAGCTCTTAAGATTAACATAGAATCATCAGTTTGAAACATTAAAAATAAATAAATCATGTGTAAAAAGAAGTATTTTATTACTGATCGTAATCAAGATATCACCAACCCAGGTGATCAGAGTCACTATCCTCCTCTTGTGCACTGAAACCACTGAAGTCATCTCCTTCAGTGTCAGAGTTGAATAGCCTCAGAATTGCTTCATCCGATGTTGGATTGTTTTCATTGTCGCTCTCATCACTTTCATCCGGAGGCAAATTTCCCGCTGAGCTCATGCTGCCCTCTTCAACACGCAGCAATCCAGCTTTTCGAAACCCGTTGATGATAGTGGATTTTTTAACAATGCTCCACGCTGTCAGGACCCACTGGCAGACTTGACCACAAGTTGCTCTTCGCATGCGGCCCGTTTTAGTGAAGGATTTCTCCCCACTTGTCATCCAAGCCTCCCACTGAACACGAAGCGCCACCTTAAATGCACGATTTAAACTGATGTCGAGTGGCTGTAAATACTTTGTTGTGCCCCCAGGAATCACAGCTGGAATTGAGTTTGTCCTCTTGATGGCTTCTTTCACAGAATCTGTTATGTGGGCCCTCATGCTGTCCAAAACGAGCAATGCCTTGTTCCTGTGAAAGAATCCTCCCGGTCGCTTGCCGTAGCACTCCGTATGCCATTCATGCATTAGGCTTTCCGTCATCCATCCTTTCTTGTTGACTTTCACAACAATTCCTGTAGGGAATTTTTCTTTTGGTATCGTCGTGCGTTTAAAAATCACCATCGGTGGAAGCTTTTCTCCCGATGCCGTGCAACTCAGAACACAGGTGAAGTGCGTTTTTTCATGCCCAGTTGTTTTCAGCATGACGGATGATTCACCTTTCCTGTTGACAGTCCGAGTGAGAGGTAGGTCAAATGTCAGAGGAACCTCATCCATATTTATGATATTGTGTGGGCCAATGGAATGCTCTGCTATCATTGCATCAGTGAATTTGCGGAAGTTTGAAATTTTTTCCTCGTAGTCGGGAGGGAGCTGCTGACACAAACTCGTCCGTACCCTGATGGACAGGCCTTTACGTCTCATAAATCTGAGACACCACGATGGTCCACCTCTAAAATTCTCAAACTTCATTGCGGTGGCGATTGTTTTGGCTTTCAGTCGGATCTGTACAGTTGAAACACCTCGGCCGTCTGCTCTCTGCATGTTGACCCAGTCTTCGAGCTCATTTTCTAGTTCGGGCCATCTGCTTTTCTTCCCTCTGAAAGCTTTAGTTGTCTTTTTGCACTGAGTCAATTTCTCACGCTGCTGTTTCCAACGTCTTATCATCGACTCATTAAGACCAAGCTCTAGTGCAGCAGCTCTATTTCCTTTCCCAACAGCCAGATCGATCGCCCTCAACTTGAAAGCTGCATCATATGCATTTCTCCGTGTCTTTGCCATGATGAGGGTGACAAAATGACTACCGTAATCAGAATGATGGGATGTTTGAGCGCGCTCGATTTAATCTAAACAGTAAACTAAAAAGTTACATTGTTTTACCTTGACCCGTTACGCAATTTCATTGGTTTAGTGAAAAGAAAGCGGGAAAAATCCATAAATAAGCCGCGTCGTTGTATAAGCCGCGAGGTTCGAAACGTGTGAAATAAGTCGCGGCTTATAGTCCGGAAAGTACGGTAATTCACTCACCTGCAGGGGGCTAGCAGGGACTCAGAGTGATTCATGCAGCTTTATCTGCGGATACGGGTCGCCGCACTTCCGGCTTTGATTCCGCGCATGCATACGGTGGAGGCCTCCAGCGGCCGCTCCAAGCGGCATGGTGGACTCGAACCACAGAGTCAGATGAAAAATGTATGCCCCACCAAACAGCCACACGCCTGAAGATCCGACCGCCCCAATCGCCCGGCCACCTATAAAGTGTCCCCCCCCACCCCCCGGTGTCCAATCCCTCCACACCCCACAAGGGCGGCTGCGGACTGAGTCTGTAGCTGCCACGCGAGCTTCCCGATAGGCGACAGGTGGTTAGAACCAGACAGTCGGGAACTCGGCCGGTCGGGAGTGGAGGATCGCTGGGCTTGCCTCTGGCAATGGCCCCCCAGCCGCGTGGAGTACTCCGCGAACACGCCGATTCCCGGGTCCCGGAGAATCGCCGTACAAGCATCGGGCCTGATTTCGACGTGAAATTGGATTCTGCGGAGAATCCAGCCCCAGGTGTGGGAAAAAGCAGAGATCTCGGTCTGGGGAAGTCAGCAGCAGCTTACACCCACTTAGAAGAAGGTCTTCACTGCACTGTGGTTACAAGAGGTTAAGTCAGGAGCACTTTGATGATGTGCAGTTTCATACTTTGACAAAGGGTCATCTGGACTCGAAACGTTAGCTCTTTTCTCTCCCTACAGATGCTGCCAGACCTGCTGAGATTTTCCAGCATTTTGTCCTTTGTTTCAGATTCCAGCATCCGCAGTAATTTGCTTTTATAAGAGGGTAAGTCATCAATATTATGTAACCAAATGTAGCTGACCATACCTGAATCGCGGATCTGCCAACCGCCGCAATTTGGAAATGTAAAATCGTCTTTTGCTAATTAAATGCAGTGTGTGCTGTAGGCAAATGAGAGCTATGGGCATGTGCCCACTGGGTAATATGACAAGTCTGGGTAAAACATTTGATGTAGAACCCTCCCAACCATGCATTATACTATAACAGTATGTACTCTGATTAAATCCATGCCTCGGTCCCAATATTAGTGAGTATTTGAAAAGTATGAAACTGCACATCATCAAAGTGCAACCCGATAGCTGAAATTGTTTTCATTTGGGGACAAATATCTGCCAGCAGCCTCTGTGAATTGATACAACTAAATCCGGCTCCCATCTCAATGCCAGGCTCTGAATAAACCTGAACAGCAAGTCTACCACTGGGATAAGGGAACGAGAGTTAGTGCATAGATGAGAACTGAAAAAAAGCATAACCAGTATAAGATTGGCTTTAACATCTATCCTTCAGTGTCAAATAATTTTTGGACCAAATTTACTTTGAGTCCCACTACATTATAATATGAGGAAGGTTTGATTATATAATTAGACTGAATGATCATAAAAAAATTTTTTTTTTCAGTTTGATTGGAAAATAACTGGCAGGGAGAGGTCTTATTTCTAGAACAGAATGACTGCATATCCGGGAGGACTGCATATCAGCCACTCAATAGAGGTTATATCAGGTCACATGACCACAAAATATATCAATAAAGCATTTATTATGCGTAGAAAATAAGAATCAAGTTTAGTGATAAATGAACTGTTCGATAACAACAGAAATCTGGCTTCTTGTCTTCACATATTGAGTTGCAATATTAATATGAGTTATCAGTGGCTCTAAAATGAAGGGATATTTTACCACCATGTCCCTCGTTCATGAATAATATTCACTTTTTAATGTCTGTTCATAGTAGCTACTTCATTGCAAAGAGGCGGATTTAGTATATTAGGAAAATTAGAAATTTTCATTGAAACAATTCAGAAAAGTCCAGTGGCAGTTTTTATTTCATGTTTTGTGACAGCGTTAATGTTCTTACAGGCTCAGGTTGTAGATTTTCCAGGCAGCTGAAATGAGCACCACTCTGGCGCAATGACAACCCGTTGTCCTAGAGTGACTCCCACTTCAGTTTGAAAATGCAGCCCTTGCATTTTTGGATGTAATCGCTCCGAGGTACATGAAGGAATCATCAGAAGAGAACAGGAGACCTTTGTTGAAGATTTTCATGCTGTCAAGAAAATTGATGTATTTATGAATACGTCTGACAACGTTTTTTGAGTCTATTTCCTCTGTAAAATGGGACAGTACTTTTGAGCAAATAATACTTTCCAGGATTTTTTTCCTTTCATCACCTGCTTCCTACTGTTAATTTGTCAAGGAAAAAAAAATGTTGTTCATTTTTAATTTCCAAAGCATTCAGAGTAACTGGTTGGTACACTACTCATACTAATTTCCTGTTTAAAATAGTAGATTTTGCAATAGACTAGATTAATTACCTTTCACCGTTGGTATCTGTGATTGATTTCAATTTAAAGGGTTGGGTTGAACATCTGCTATGTACAATTCTTGTGAAACCCCGTAGGTGGTTTCAATAAAAGGACATCGTTTCACAGTACAAAACAGTCCAATTTAGCTCAAAAGACTACTAAAACCACAGTCTTACTCAGTAAGGCTACCTTGGTTGACTAGTCTCAAAAACGGAAACTTCCACACAGATACAGTGGAGCTGAATTTAAAATTAAAACATGCATTGAAGCTGAATCTGAATTGTGCTTCAACTGAACTGGAAGTGGTGCAATTAATTTTTTCCATGCCCATAATCCCCTCAAATATAATTTCATGGTTTTACCTAGACTACAGGGACCATTAGACACTCAAGCACCCCCCCCCCCCCCCACACACACACACACACACGGGAGAAAAGATAATTAGAAGACAAATCGGGTGACAGAGATTGTACGGTCCGGAGTCGGTCCACTTGCGCACTGGCACATGTACCTCGGGATACGGCATCAGGGAGCTCTTTGAGCTTACCGGGGCGATAAAAAATCTCGTAGGTGGAGAGCTCAATCCTCCACCTCAAGATTTTATCATTTTTGATCTTGCCCCGCTGTGTGTTGTTGAACATGAAGGCAACCTTGTTGGTCAGTGAGGACAGTGCATCTCCTTCCGGCCAAGTAATGCCTCCAATGTCGCACAGCTTCTACGATGGCCTGGGCCTCCTTCTCGACAGAAGAGTGCCGAATTTCGGAGGCATGGAGGGTGCGTGAAAAGAATGCCACGGGCCTGCCTGCCTGGTTGAGGGTGGCAGCCAGAGCGACGTCTGATGCATCGCTCTCGACTTGGAAGGAGAGCGTCTCGTCGACCACGTGCATCATGGCCTTGGCAATGTCAGCCTTCATACGGTTGAAGGCCTGGTGAGCCTCGGCCGTCAGTGGGAAAACGATGGAATGAATGAGTGGGCGGGCCATGTCCGCATAGTTTGGGAACCACTGGGTGTAGTACGAGAAGAACCTCAGGCATCGTTTGACGGCCTTGGGGCAGTGGGGGCTCCATGAGGGGGCGCATGCGGTCGGGGTAGGGCCCTAGAACTCCATTTTGCACCACATAGCCGAGGATGGTTAATCGGTTAGTGCTGAACGCGCACTTCTCCTTGTTGTACATTGGATTGAGAAGTTTGGCGGTGTGGAGGAATTTGGAAAGGTTAGCGTCGTGGTCCTGCTGGTCGTGGCCTCAGATGGTGACGTTATCCAGGTACGGGAAGGTGGCCCACAGTCCGTGCCAGTCAACCATTTGGTCCATCTCCCATTGGAAGACCGAGATCCCGTTAGTGACGCCGAATGGAACCCTAAGGAAGTGGTAAAGGTGGCCGTCCGCTTCAAATGCAGTGTACGGGCGGTCCACCTTGCGAATGGGGAGCTGGTGTAGGCAGATTTCAGGTCCACTGTCGGAAAGACCCGGTACTGTGCAATCTGATTGACCATATCAGATATGCGTGGGAGGGGGTGCGCGTCGAGTTGCGTGTACCGATTGATGGTCTGACTGTAGTCAACGACCATGCTGTTTTTCTCCCCAGTTTTCACAACTACCATTTGGGCTCTCCAGGGGCTGTTGCTGGCCTCGATAATGCCTTCCCGCAGCAGCCGCTGGACCTCAGACCTGATGAAGGTCCTGTCCTGGACGCTGTACCGTCTGCTTCTGGTGGCGACGGGTGAGGTTTGCAAACAGAAAAGGCGGGTCGACCTTAAGGGTCTTGAGGCAGCAGAGAGTAAGGGGTGGTAGGGGTCCGCCAAATTTCAGAGTTAGACTTTCGAGGTTGCACTGGAAGTCCAGGCCGAGTAGCAAGGCAGCGCAGAGGTTGATGAGGACGTAGAGCCAGAAGCCGCTGAACTCTTCGCCCTGGATGGTGAGGGTGGCAGTGCAGTACCCCCAGATCACCATGGAGTGGGATCCAGAGGCCAGGGAGATTTTCTGGTTAATGGGGTGTACCGTGAGGGAGCAGTGCCTTACTGTATCGGGGTGGACAAAGCTCTCAGTGCTCCCGGAGTCCCGAAGGCATGATGTCTCGTGCCCATCGACCTTCACTGTCGTCGACGCAGTCGTGAGGTTGTGCAGTCAGGACTGGTCGATCATGATGGGCGTGAGACGCGGCTGGTGTTGGAAGGCCCCTGGCTGGTCGGCGGCGGTTGCAGGCGATGAAGGGCCCAATGAGGTGCCCGACGAGCAGGGGTCCTGAGGCGGGGAAGATGGCGGCGCCCATTGGGCGCAAGTGGCGGGCGGTGTTAAAGATGGCGGTGCCGACGGGCCGCACGTGTCTGAGGCGAGCAAGATGGTGGCGCCCATGGGATGCATGTGGGGGTGCAGGGATAATGGGTCTGGTTGCAGCGCCGATCAAGCGGGCCTGGCACACAGCAGCAAAGTGTCCTTTCTTCCCGCAGACCTTGCAGAGCGCGCTCCGCGCCGGGTAGCGCTGCCGGGGGGTGCTTTGTTTGTCCGCATAAGTAGCACTTGGGTCTCAGGGGGTTGGTTGCTGCCGCGCAGCGCAGGCTTGGGGTTGGCTGGAGGCAGTCGCTGGTGGGTCCACGATGGGGTGTTCGCTGGCGAAGTCCATGATGTCCAGGATGAGGGCGCCGTGCGGCCGGGGACATACGCCTGTACATTGCAGGAGGGGACTGTGAGTGAGATTGCGAGTTTCTTGGTCGCCGTGAGGTCGAGGTTAGCCCCTTCTAAGAGGCGCTGGCGGATGTACGTATTGCCCGTAATGAAAGCGTTCCTAATTAGGAGTTCAGAATGTTCAACAGCCGAAAAGGCCTGGCAATCTCAGTCCCTCGCCAGGGCGTGCAGGGCACACCAGAAACCTTCCACAGAGTCACCGGGGAGTTGATGCCGCGTGGACAGGAGGTCTGCTGAGTATAGTTCTCCTTCAGTAGTGCCATGGCCTCAGTGTAGGTAGACGCGTCACGGATGAGGGGAAAGATGTCTGAACTCTGCCGCGTATACAGGATCTGGAGCTTCTATGCCACTGAGTGTGGTTCTGTCGCAGATACGATGTATGCTTCAAAGCAAGCTAGCCAATGTGCGAAGGCTGACTTGGCGTTGTCTGCTTGAAGGCGCAGCTGCAGGCGATCAGGCTTGATGCTGAGATCCTTAGTTGTAAAATCTCTGCTAAAGCCCTGCAGCAGGGTAGCATGGTGGTTAGCATAAATGCTTCACAGCTCCAGGGTCCCAGGTTCGATTCCCGGCTGGGTCACTGTCTGTGTGGAGTCTGCACGTCCTCCCCCTGTGTGCGTGGGTTTCCTCCGGGTGCTCCGGTTTCCTCCCACAGTCCAAAGATGTGCGGGTTAGGTGGATTGGCCATGATAAATTGCCCGTAGTGTCCTAATAAAAGTAAGGTTAAGGGGGGGTTGTTGGGTTACGGGTATAGGGTGGATATGTGGGTTTGAGTAGGGTGATCATGGCTTGGCACAACATTGAGGGCCGAAGGGCCTGTTCTGTGCTGTACTGTTCTATGTTCTAATAAATTGATGCACTATCAATTACGATGAGATGAGGAGTAGAGTGTAATTGAGGCTTTTTTATGCAGAGATGTGTACCCTCCTGCAGCTGCTGCTGAAATGGCTGCAGCTCGGAGAGCCCACACATTTATACTCCGCTTACTGGGCGGAGCCAGCAGGCAGGGAGCTACCCCCCTACCTGTAGTACAGGGGCCTTATCATATGCGATAACCGGCCAAGTTCCCACCGGCGTGGGTTCACATATGGT
The DNA here is from genome assembly GCF_902713615.1 of Scyliorhinus canicula. Classification (NCBI taxonomy): domain Eukaryota; kingdom Metazoa; phylum Chordata; class Chondrichthyes; order Carcharhiniformes; family Scyliorhinidae; genus Scyliorhinus; species Scyliorhinus canicula. The sequence continues at coordinate 167,310,781 of NC_052152.1, read as the reverse complement.
TCCGTCGTGGCTGCGGTGGCCATCCTGGTGGGGGAACAGGGGGATCAGTTTCTGGGGGGGGGCCTGCACGACGGCCAGGCCCGTGCTCAGGGGTCACTGATCCGATCCAGGGGGGGCTACCTTCTTCCGCGCTGGCCCCCTGTGTGGCTCTGCCATGTTGCGCAGCGCTGGCACGCAAGCGGCCGCCACGTGCATGCGCGGACATGCGGCGAGCAGTGCAGGGCCGCGTACGGTAGCTGGAGCAGCGTGGAGCACTCCAGAGCATGTTGGCCCCCTCTGGGCAACAGAATCGCTGGACCAAGAAGCCCGTTGACGCCGACATGAAATACTCCAGCGTTTACGCCGGCGTCAACACTTGGCTGCATTTTCAGAGAATCCCAGCCACTATGTTTCATGAAGGAAGGAAATCTGCTGTCCTTGCGTGGTCTGGTACACCAGATCCACAACAATGTGGTTGACTCTTAAATACCCCCTCAATGGGAATAAGAAAAACCTAATTGGGCTTCTCTCAATATTATGGTTTGTACAATAGTCACATTTAGAAGATATCCAATGTATTATTTTATGAATATCACAGAGAACAGTGGGTGGGGTATGAGGTGTGATAATACCATAAGTGCTACGAGAAAGATTCAAGTAGTTTATACTCATTAGACCTCCAAAAAGTAACTCTGCTACAGTTATGGTCTTTTTTTTGTGGATATGCAACATCAGCTTGTACTTGAATTTTACAGCTTGTTGGTCAATGTTAAATGCAGGTTCAATTCATGTTGTGACTAAATATACATTACTGCAACATAATCACATGAAAAGGAAGGCACACTTCCACATGAAAGCAAGAAAGACACTATGACAATGTAATTGTTTAGAACATAGCAAATAGGAGCAATATTCAGGCTTATGGTGGTTTGAGCCTGCTGTTATGTTCAAGAAGAGCATGATTGATCTTCAGTGTCAACTCCAATTTTCTGCCAGATCCCCATATCATTTGATTCACATAAAGTGCAAAAATCTGTCAATGTCAGCCAATGTCAACTGAGCCCTCTGGGAGAGAGAATTTCAAAGATTCAAAGCCATCTGAACGAAGACATTTCTCCTTATCCCAAACCTAAATGGCCAACCCATCCTGTTTAGCCCCTCTATTTCTTGATTCTCTAGCAAGAAGAAACAGGCTCTCAGAAACTACTCTGCCTACAGCCACCGGGCCTTGCTTCATAGCGGATGCAACCCACGGACCCGGACCGCAAAAATAGTTCCCCCTTCGGCTGGTTCACGTGCCCTGGACTGCCCCACCCACAGTGCCCCCAGCCCCAAATAATGCACCCCTGCCCGCGATCGGCCCTCCCCCGACTGTGGCGGCGCTGGACGGAGTCCTCAGCCGCCATGCAGGGTTCCCGACGGATGAGACCACACATGTCCCACGCCGTCAGGAACTTGGCCGGTCGGGGGCAGAGCATTGCGAGGCGGGCCTCAGGCAATGGATACAGTGCGCGGCGTCCTCCTAGAATACATCGCTTTTCAGGGGCGGAGCATCGCGAAAGCAGCTCTGCCCTCGCTTCTGTCATCATTGGGGATATTCCGCCCCATCGCCGAACGCGATTTCGGCGTCAAGGATCAGAGAATCCAGCCCCACATTTCCCTCGTTATATTCCATTTGCCACCTTTTTGCTCACTCACTTAACCGATTCATATCTCTTTACAGGCTTTGAGTCCTCCGAACATATTTTTCCACCAAGCAAATCTGAATATATTGCACTTGGTCATTTCATCTAAATCATCTAAATAAATTGCAAATAGCTGTAACTCCACCCTTTATCCTTGTGGATGACTACAACAACAGTCTACCAACCTGCAAGTGGCCCATTTATTCCTGTTCTGTTTCCTGCCCTCCAACAAATCCTCACCTATATTGCCCAAATCCGATGGACCATTATCTTGTGTAACAATCTTTAATGATGCACCTTATCAAATGTTTTTTGAAAATTAAAATATATTACATTATTTGGGCGGCACACTGGCTGGCACTGCTGCCTCACAGCGCCAGGGACGAGAGTTCAATTCCGGCCTTGGGTGACTGTGTGGAGTTTGCACTTTCTCCCCCTGTCTCCGTGGGTTTCCTCCGGGTGCTGTGGTTTCCTCCCACAGTGCAAAGATGTGCAGGTTAAGTGGATTGGCCATACAAAATTGCCCCTTAGGGTGAGGGTTACAGGGTGGGGGAGACGGCCCAGATAGGGTGATCTTTCAAAGGGTTGGTGCAGACTCAATTGGCTGAATGGCCTCTTTCTGTACTGCAGGGATTCTATGGTTCTGTGACATCCGCTGGTTCTCCTTTAGCTATCTGGATAGTTACATACTTAAGAACTCTTAGCAGATTTGTCAAAAAGAGAGAGGGGAAGTAAGAAAGACTTGCATTTATATAACGCTGTTCAAAATCATTGGTCATACTGAAGTAGCTCTCAAGTGTAGTTCTGTTGTAATGTAGGAAATGGAGCAGTCAATTTGCAAAAAGGAAACTCACAAACATCACTGTGATAACTATGAGATAATCTGTTTTTGGCTTTGTTGATTGAGGTATAAATATTGGCCAGGACGTTGGCAATAACACCCCTGCTCTTCTTCAAAACTATAACGTGGAAGCTTTTACATTCGCCCAATCAGGAAGATGAGACCACAGTTTAAAATCTCAACCAAAGGATGACACCACCAGCAGTAAATGTTCCCTCAGGACTGCTTTGTGTGTCCGCTTTGAGTTTTGTACTTTAGCTCTTGGGTGGGATTTGAACCCAGAATGTTGTGACTCAGTGTGCTATCAACTGAGCCATGGCTGATATGTTTCCCTTTCATAAATTCATGTTGACTCTGCTTAATCATATTAGAATTACCAGTTACGGTTTTCAACATGTTTCCAACAAGTGATAGCAGGCAAACTATCCTGCTCTCTCTGTGTCCTGACCTTTCTGAATAGTGATCTCACATTTTCTACCTTTCCCTCCACTGGGACTATTCCAAAATCGAGGAAATTTTGGAAGATTGCAACAAGTGCATTCACTATTACTGAAGCCATCTCTTTTAGAACCCGAAGATGGAAGTCATCAAGGCCAGGGGATTTGTTGTCTTTTAGTCCCATCAATTTCTTCAGTATTCCTTTTTCTCAAAATTAATTACTTCCAATTCTGCACTCTCAGTCTCTTGGCTCACCTTATTTCTGGTATGTTTTTTGTGTTTTCTGTGTGAAGGCTGGAACCAAAGCTCAGATCTTCCCAACTGGGTCGTGGCTGAGAGATGGGAGGATTCCTGGCTCTGTGAATCTGACCTTTAAACATGGCTGCCTGAAGTTGGATTTTTGGTTTGTGTCGGTGGGCTCAATTAGAAGTTCGACCACGCGATCCCAAAGAAATGAGTAGGTTGCAGGATGTGGAGGCAGGCTGGACAGAAGGCATGCCGAGTGACACCGACACTATGTCCACTAATTTTTTAAAAAGAATAGAAAATAAAACATTCCCCTTCTGGGAATTGTGTTCTTGGAGTCAGTGGTGCAGTGAAGCGCTCTGTGAACAGAGTCCTTGCAGTCAGTGTCACAGTGAAGAGGTCTGTGAACAGTATCCTTGCAGTCAGCATCACAGTGAAGAGATCTGGGAACAATGTCCTCGTAGTCAGTGTCACAGTGAAGTGGTCTATGAACAGTGTCCTTGCAGTCAGCGTTGCAGTGAAGCGGTCTGTGAACAGTGTCCTTGCAGTCAGTGTTGCAGTGAAGCGGTCTGTGAACAGTGTCCTTGCAGTCAGCGTTGCAGTGAAGCGGTCTGTGAACAGTGTCCTTGCAGTCAGCGTTGCAGTGATGCGGTCTGTGAACAGCATCCTTACAGTCAGTGTCACAGCAAAATAGTCTGTGAACAGTGTCCTTGCAGTCAGCGTCACAGTGAAGAGGTCTGGGAACCGTGTCCTCGTAGTCAGCATTGCAGTGAAGTGGTCAAGTTTGTCTGAAAGTGTTTTTTTTTAAAAGAAGGAATTAACCGAGAAACAACACAAATAAGTGAAAGTCAGGGTAATTATAATAAAATAATATAAGTAAGCAAAGTAGGGTAAGGAAGTAAAGTTAGTGTAAGGGAGGTAAGTTAATAGTATCCTTGTACAAATATAATGTTTTGTTAAAAAGGGAAGTAAATAAGGGGCTTAAGTGTAGTCACGGCAAGATAGCTCGCACCCATGATATGCTCCTCCTGTGCTATGTGGCAAATCATGAAAGCTTCAGTTGTCTCTGGTGTCCACCTGCAGCATGGTGGTTAGCATCAATGCTTCACAGCTCCAGGGTCCCAGGTTCGATTCCCGGCAGGGTCACTGTCTGTGTGGAGTCTGCACGTCCTCCCTGTGTGTGCGTGGGTTTCCTCCGGGTGCTCCGGTTTCCTCCCACAGTCCAAAGATGTGCGGGTTAGGTGGATTGGCCATGCTAAATTGCCCGTAGTGTAAGGTTAATGGGGGGATTGTTGGGTTACGGGTATACGGGTTACGTGGGTTTAAAGTAGGGTGATCATTGTTCGGCACAACATCGAGGGCTGAAGGGCCTGTTCTGTGCTGTACTGTTCTATGTTCTATGTTCTATGTTCTATATTTCAGAGCTGGAACTAAAGACAAATTCACTGTGGAGCATCCACAATGCTGAGCAGGTCGTAGATAGCATGTCCAGTGAGGTAGTCGCACCGCAGGTGAGGATTAAACAGGCAGAAATGCCATGGGTGACCACCAGGCTGATTAGAGGAAGGCAGGTAGTGTAGGATTTCCCTGTGGTAATCCCCCTTTGTAACAGAAAAACTGGCAGGATTCTCTGATCCTAAGGCTATGTGTTGACGCCGTCGGAAACGCCATTGCATTTCTCAACGGCGTCAACACGGCCTCAGGATTAGCAATTCTAGCCCCTACAGGGGGCCAGCACGGCACGCTTCAGCTGCTGATCCCGGTGTCAACTGGGCACCATGGCGTCCGTGCATGCGCAGTGGCTCCGGCGCCAAAGCGCACATACACAGTGGCTCCCTTCTCCTTGCTGGCCCCAACGCAACATGGCATAGGGATAAAGGGGCCAGCATGGAAGAAAGGAAGCCCCCAGCCAGAAAGGCCGGCCCACCGATCAGTGGGCCCCGATCGCAAGCTAGGCCACAATGGAGGCCCCCCCGGGGTCGATCCCCCCGCCCCCCCTCCCCCGGACCCATCCACGCCAAGGTCCCGTCGGCTGAGAGCAGATTAGAATGCCGCCGGCGGGACTTGGGTTTTTTGCTACGGTCGCATGGCCCAACCCGGGCCGAGAATTGCCGGGGGGGGGGGGGGGGGGGCCGCGATGAATGGTCCCTGACTGGCACCACGCCGACCACGCTGTCGCAAATGGCGCCGATTCGCCGCATTGCAGAGAATCCAGTCAGGGCGGCTTTGCTTGATTCGTACCTCTCGCGGGGATTTTCCGGCCCGGCCCTGGGCCATCGAATCTGCACTGACCCTCAGAGGGAACAGCCTACATTGGCCCACTGCCCTGCCCTGTCCCCATAAACCCACCTAACGTGTACATCTTTGGACAATAAGGGGCAATTTAGCACGGCCAATCCACCTAACCTGCACAACTTTGGATTGTGGAAGGTAACCAGAGCACCTGGAGGAAACCCACGCAGCCACAGGGAGAAAGTGCAAACTCCACACAAGACAGTGACCCAAGGCCAGAATTGAACCCAGGTCCCTGGCACTGTGAGGCTGCAGTTCTAACCATTGTGCCACCGTGCCACCCCATTACTTATCCCATTACCACTCTCTGGCACAATGGGTAACTGTCCATGTGGAGTTTGCACTTTCTCTCCGTGTCTGCGTGGGTTTCCACCAGGTGCTCCGGTTTCCTCCCACAGTCCAAAGATGTGCAGGTTAGGTGAATTGGCCATGCTGAATTTCCCCTTAGTGAACAAAAGGTGAGGTGGGGTTACTGGGTTCCAGGGATAGGGTGGAGGTGTGGGCTTAAGTAGGGTGCTCTTTCTGAGGGCTGGTGCAGACTTGATGGGCCGAATGGTCTTCTTCTGCTCTGTAAATTCTATGAACCTTGCACCATCATCCTATTGTCATTTTTTGTCATTTAATCTTCTGGGCTTCCACCCAATTGGAGATATTTAATTGTATTAATTCTTCCATTATTCACCCTTAGCTTGCTTAAACGTATCAAATCTCTAACTTTACCAATTCTGATGAAAGATTATAGTCCTGAAACGATAACTCTAATGTTTACTTTTTCCACAGATGCTGCCAGTTCTACTGAGTATTTCCAATGTTTCTTATTTTTATTTCAGATTTACTGTATCTGCACTACTTTGCTTTTTACTCTCTCCCTATTCTTAAATCTAATAGTTAATTACATATATAATAATATGGATCAATTGTATTTTGATTGATCAATGCAGTTCTAGGGTAGTAAAAAGTTTTATTTAGATATAGGTAAACATAGTTTAAAAAAGTCACCCAATTAACAAAAAGGACAATATATAGAATCATGGAATCATAGAATGGTTACAGCCCAGAAGGCCTGTTGTTTCTGCGTTGTCCCTCTAAAGAAGCAATTCACATAGTGCCACTCTCCTGCCTTTTCCCTGTAGCCCTGCAATCCCTTTTCCTTTTCAGATAATGATCCTTTTGAAAGCCTCAGTTGTCCCGACCTCCACCTCACCCTCAAGCAATGCATTTCAAATCCCAACCACTCACTGCATGAAAACGATGTTTCTCTTGTTGCCATTGCTTCTTTTGCCAATTACCTTAAATCTGTGCCTATGGTCCTTGATCCTCCCATCAAAGGGGACAGTTTCTCTCTATCTACTCTGTCCTGACACGTCATAATTGTGAATACCTCTATCAAAACTCCTCTCAGCTGTGTCTTCTCCAAGAAAAACAGTCCCAACTTCTGCAATCTTTCTACCTAACTAAAGCTTCTCATCCATGGAATCTCGTGAATCTTTTCTGCACTCTCATTCTCCATAAAGTGCCTTCACATCCTCCATTACGTGTAGTGCCCGGAACTGAAAATCATACTCCAGTTGAGGGAAAATTAATGTTTTATACAGGTTTAACATAACGTACTTGCCTTTGTACTCTATGGCCATATTGATAAAGCCCAGGATGTCATTTTCTTTATTCATTGCTCTCTCAACCTGACCCACCATCATCAATCATTTATGCACATATACATCCCTCACCTCAGGCATCACCTTTAGAATTGTACCCTTTATTTACATTGTCTTCAGATTCTTCCTACCAAGAATTCTTCACACTTTTCTGCATTATGTTTAATGTGTCACTTGCCCGCCCATACCAACAACCCATGTTCTTTAGAGGCTCTACACTATCTCCCCCCCCCCCCCCCCCCCGTGGTTCACAATTCTTTAAGTTTTGTATCATCTACACATTTTCAAATCATGTATCCTGTACATCAAGGTCTAGGTGATGTATATAATATGTATAGTATATCAATTAGTAAGAAGTCTTACAAGAAGGTTAAAGTCCAACATGTTTGTTTCAAACACTAGCTTTCGGAGTACTACTCCTTCCTCAGGTGAATGAAGAGGTATGTTACAGAAACATATATATAGACAAATTCAAAGATGCCAGACAATGCTTAGAATGCGAGCATTAGCAGATAATTAAGTCTTTACAGATCCAGAGATGGGGTAACCCCAGGTTAAAGAGGTGTGAATTGTCTCAAGCTAGGACAATTGGTAGGATTTTGCAAGCCCAGGCCAGATGGTGGGGGATGAATGTAATGCAACATGAATCCCAGGTCCCGGTTGAGGCCGCACTCATGTGTGCGGAACTTGGCTCTGCTCGGTGATTCTGCGTTGTCGCACGTCCTAAAGGCTGCCTTGGAGAATGCTTACCCAGAGATCAGAGGCTGAATGCCCTTGACTGCTGAAGTGTTCCCTGACTGGAAGGGAACATTCCTGCCTGGTGATTGTTGCGCGATGTCCGTTCATTCGTTGTCGCAGCATCTGCATGGTCTCACCAATGCACCACACTTCGGGATATCCTTTCCTGCAGCGTATGAGGTAGACAACGTTGGCCGAGTTGCACGAGTATGTACCGCATACCTGGTGGGTGTATCTCGTGTAATGGTGGTATCCATGTCGATGATCTGGCACGTCTGACTCAGCCAAGGCAGAATCGCCGAGCAGAAACTTGTAGCCAAGTTCCGCACACATGATTGCGGCCCCAACTGGGACCTGGGATTCATGTCGCATTACATTCATCCCCCACCATCTGGCCTGGGCTTCTGAAATCCTACCAACTGTCCTGCCTTGAGACAATTCACACCTCTTTAACCTGGGGTTACCCCTATCTCTGGATATTTAAAGACTTAATTACCTGTTAATGCTCGCATTCTAAGCATTGTCTGGCATCTTTGAATTTGTCTATATATATGTTTCTGGAACATACCTCTTCATTCACCTGAGGAAGGAGTAGTACTCCAAAAGCTAATGTTTGAAACAAACATGTTGGACTTTAACCTGGTGTTGTAAGACTTCTTACTGTGCTCACCCCAGTCCAACGCCGGCATCTCCCCATTATATCAGTTAGAGCAGGGGTCCGAACACCATCCTCTGGAGAACTCCGTAATAAACAGTCCTGCAGTCTGAAAAATATTGATAAACCATTATCTTGTTGTCTGTCACTCAGCCAATTTCTTATCCCTGTTGCTACTGTCCCTTTTATTCCATGGGCTCTAACTTTGCTCGAAAGTCTCTTATGCAGGACTTTATCAAATACTTTTGGAAACCCATGTACACCACAGCAACATTAGTCTTACCCGCTCTGTTACCTCATCAAAAGCTGAAGCTAGTCAGTTAAACACAATTTTCCCTTAACAAATCTATGCTGATTTTCCTAATTAACCTGCATTTGCTGAAGTGACTAAATTTTGCCCCAAATTATCAATTCCAGAAGTTTCACCACCACCAAGGGTAGACTGACCTGCAATTACTGAGCTTTCCTTCATAACCTTTTTTTCAACAGGGGTGTAACATTTGCAATTCTCCAGTTCTCTGGCACCACCCCTGAGTCTAAGGAAGACTGGAAAATTATGGCCAGTTCCTACTTAATTTCCACTCTCACTTCCCTCATTATCATTGAATGCTTTTCATGTGGCCCTGGTGCCTTTTCACCTTTAAATATAAACCAGCCTATTCACCTTTAAGTACTGATCAAGTGCCTGAGTTACCTCCTCTTTTACCATGACCTGGAAAGCATCTTCTCCCTTGCTAAAGGCAGATGCAAATAATTAATTTAATATCTCAGCCATGCTGACACAAAGTACTGTACAAACCCCTGTCTGCATCAATGGGGCCGAGGTGGAGATGGTTAACAGCTTCAAATGTCTGTGTGGAGTCTGCACGTCCTCCCCCTGTGTGCGTGGGTTTCCTCCGGGTGCTCCGGTTTCCTCCCACAGTCCAAAGATGTGCGGGTTAGGTGGATTGGCCATGCTAAATTGCCCGTAGTGTCCTAATAAATGTAAGGTTAAGGGGGGGGTTGTTGGGTTAGGGGTATAGGGTGGATATGTGGGTTTGAGTAGGGTGATCATGGCTCGGCACAACATTGAGGGCCGAAGGGCCTGTTCTGTGCTGTACTGTTCTATGTTCTATGTTAAATTCCTAGGGGTGCATATCACCAAAAATCTGTCCTGGTCCACCCACGTTGACGCTACTACCAAGAAAGCACAACATTGCTTGTACTTCCTCAGGAGACTAAGGAAATTCAGCATGTCCACACTGACTCTGACCAACTTTTACAGATGCACCATAGAAAGCATCCTATCTGGCTATATCACAGCCTGGTATGGCAACTGCTCGGCCCAAGACCGCGAGAAACTTCAGAGAGTTGTGAACACAGCCCAGTCCATCATACGAACTTGCCTCCCATAAAGTGACTCTATCTACACCTCCCTTTGCCTGGGGAAAGTGGACAGCATAATAACCTCCCACCCAGCTTACTCACTCTCCCAACTTATTCCATTGGGCAGGAGATACAAAACGCAAAAACAGATTCAAAAACAGCTTCTTCCGCTGTTTCCAGACTCCTAAACAACCCTCTTATGGACTGACGTGATTAATACTACACTTCTGTATGCTTCATCCGATGCCGGTGTCTATATATTTACATTGTGTTCCTTGTTTTGCCCTATTATGTATTTTATTTTTAATGTACTAAATGATCTGTTTGAACTGTTTGCAGAAAAATGCTTTTCACTGTATCTCGGTACATGTGACAATAAACAAATCCAAATGCTCCCTGTCTCCATGTGTCAATCCCGCTTTTGGTCCCCGATAGACCCCACTCCTCCTCTTATCTCCCTCTTATTAATAGTACGCCTACAGAAGACTTTTGGTTCCTTTTCTGTTAGTTGCCGGTCTCGTCTCATATCTTCTGTTTGCTTCACTTATTTGCTTTTTAATCCTCCTTACATTCAGCCTAATTCTGTCATAAACACCACTTTTCCGCTTCATTTTAATCTTGATCTCTTTTGTCATCCAGGGATCTCTGGATTTATTTGTCCCACCTTTCCCCTTGGTGGGAATATACCTGGACTATCCTCAAACTCTCTCTTCTTTACAGGCAGCCCATTGTTTAGTTACAGTTTCTCCTGTTAATCATTGATTCCAATTTATCTGGGCCAGATCTATTCTTACCCCCATTGAAATTGGCTTTCTTCCAATTAGTTATGATTCAATTTGGAAATGTGAGGCATTAACTTTTATCACTTTTCTGAGTAGGTGTTTATTAGATGAAATTTTTATCGCTGTAATTCACGGGGATTAATTTTCTTAGCCTAGGCTGACTGCAGTCAGAAGATTGTTGTTCTGTGTGGGTGCATTGTCAAGCGGCTATTAAATTGCTTTACATGAAAGACGTTTTTATTCATTGAAATACTCATGTTGTAATTATAAAATTTCATTGTTTAATAATTATATAATCTTGGATGAATTGAAGAACCCGGATCTTCTTTGGCAATCTCTGACAAATTATTATTTCATCACCAGAAAACTTCCCAAGATTAATTCCAGAAGCAGAGAGCCTTACTTATTCCAGAATGCAGCATTTTAAAGACTTGTTGGACTCACTTCCCATGGATGCCTACACTCATGGCTGCATCCTACATCCAGAATTGACCACAGAATCCATGATCCCAAAGTATGCCACAGCTGAAATCCGCAGTAAGTTGATGCACAAGTACAAAGAATAATACACTTTAGAATGGATTTAACATTGTAACTTCTGGGTATTGTAGCCTAATAATTATAGTGCTGGATTGTCAGCTCAACAATCGTTAGCTCAAGTGTTAAAGGAAAAAGTTATGAAATTCAATTAAATAAATTTGTCGATTAACAGGCTTGTACCAGAAAATAAATATGGAATAGATCTAGATTGTTGTAAAAACGCAACTGGTTCATTGTTTTCCTCTTTTTCCTTATTCTTTCATGGGAAATGGACACCCCTGGCGAGGTCAGCATTTTTTGCCCACCCTAACTGACCTTCAACTGAATGGCTTGCTAGGCTATTACAGAGATATTTAAATGTAAACCACATTGCTGTGAGTCCCATGTGGACCAGATCAGGTTAGGATGGTAGGTGTATTTCCTTCAGGATCATTAGTGAACCAGAGAGGTTTTTATGACAATCAAAAGTAGTTTCATGGCCACCATTGCTGAGACTAGCTTTATATTCCCGATTTATTAACCAAATTTAAATTCCACCAGTTCCCTTGGTTCCCTTGGTGGCACTTGAACCCATGTGCCCAGAGCATTAGCCTGGGCCTCTGGATACTCAACCAATGACATTACCATTATCATCTTCCCCTATCCTTCATGGAAGGGAACCCGCCACCTCGAACTGGGCTGACTTGCATATCTTCCATAGGGGAGGACGTGGCGTAGTGGTGTTACTCTCTAGTAATCCAGGGTAATGCTCTGGGGACCCTGGTTCAAATCCCACCATGGCAGATGGTGAAATTTGAAATCAATAGACATCTGGACTTAAAACGGTCTAATGATGACCATGAAACCATTTTCAATTGTCGTAAAAACCCATCTGGTTCACTAATGCTCCTTTAGGAAAGGAAATCTACTGTCCTTTTTTTTTTTTTAAATTTAGATTACCCAATTATTTTTTCCAATTAAGGGGCAATTTAGCGTGGCCAATCCACCTACTCTGCACATTTTTGGGTTGTGGGGGTGAAACCCACGCAGACACGGGGAGAATGTGCAAACTCCACACGGACAGTGACCCAGAGCCGGGATCGAACCTGGGACCTCAGCGCTGTGAGGCGGTTGTGCTAACCACTAGGCCACCGTGCTGCCCGAAATCTACTGTCCTTACATGATCTGGCCTACATGTGACTCCAGACCCACTGAAATGTGGTTGACTCTTAAATGACCTCTGAAATGGCCTAGCAAGCCACTCAGATAAAAGGCAGTTAGGGATGGATAATACATGCTGGCTCAGCCAGTGACACCCACATCTACCTGAACAAATAATTTTTGAAAATCACAATTAAAGGAATGTCAGAGGAACATTGACCAAAATGGAGATCTACTGGTGAAAACAGAAGGCAATGCTGTGGTACTAAATGATTACTTTCCTCAGTGTCAACCAAAAAAGAGCTCCATGACTATTCTAAACAAAGTGGTTCTTGGCGTATTAGATGAAATAAAAGTAGGTAAAGAAGAGATACTGGAAAAGCTGGCAGTATTACAGTGGATAGGATACTCTTGTCAGGATAAGATGTGTTGCAGGACACTGAGGGAAGTAAGAATAGAAATAGGACTCACATTCTTCCAATCTTCCATGGATACAGGTGTGATGCCGAAAGACTGGAGGATTACAAGTATTTGAAGGTAGTAGGGCAAGTTAACAAAGCAGTTAATTTAAAGTATATAGGATTCTGAGCTTTATAAATAGGGCCATGGAGTACACAGGTTAGAAAGCAATGCTAATCCTGTATAGAACAGTAGCTCAGTCATCTGGAGTATTGTAGCCAATTCTGGGTACCAGATTTTTAGAAGGATGTGAATACTTTGGAGACGGTACATAATAAATTTACTGGAAGTAAAATGCATAGAATTGGGAAACTGGGTTCTTCTCCTTGAATCAGAGGAGATTTAAAATCATGGGTTCAGATGAATTATATAAAGAGATATTTCCAATGGCTGACAGGTCAAAGTAACATTTGTGCCACAAAAATGCCAGGCAATGACCATCTCCAGCAAAAGAAAATCTAATAATCTCCCCTTGACATTCAATGCCATCACCATTACTAAATCTCCCACTATCAACATCCTGGGGTTGACTATTGACCAGAAACTGAACTGGACCAGCCATATAAATACTGTGGTGATGTAGTGGTATTGTCACTGGACTGGTAATCCAGAGACCCAGGGTAATACTCTGATTCGAATCCCACCATGGCAGGGAAATTTGAATTGAATAAAAACCTGGAATTATATAGTCTAATGGTGACCATTAAACCATTGTTAATTGTTGTAAAAGCCCATCTGGTTCACTAAAGCCCCTTTAGGGAAGGAAATCCACTGTCCTTACGTGGTCTGGTCTACGTTTGACTTCAGATCCACAACAATGTGATTGACTCTTAACTGTCCTGTGAAATGGCCAAGCAAGCCACTCAGTTCAAAGGCAATTAGGGATGGGCAACAAATGCTGGCCTCGCCAGAGATTCCCACATCCCATGAAGGAATAAAAATGTTTAAAACCTTCAAAACCCACCTCTACTACCTAGAAGGACAAGATAAGCAGATACATGTGAATACCACCATCTTCAAGTTCTCCTGCAAATACTCACCATCCTGACTTGGAACTATATTGCCATTCCTTCAGTATCACCGGGTCAAAATCCAAGAACTTCCTTCCCACCAGCACTGATTCAAGAAGGCTGTTCACCAGCAGCTTCTCAAGGGCAATTAGGGATTGGCAATAATTGCTGGGCTAGCCAGCCATGCACATATCCTATGGACTAATAAATAAAAAGAAACTGGCGGACACAGATTTAAGGCACTTGGCAAAACAACCAAGGGCAATGAGGAGAACCCTTTTTACACAATGGATGATTAGAATTTGGAATCTATGTCCTGGTAGGGTGGTGGGTATTGATTAAATATGAGCCTTTGAAAGGGAATTGAATGAATACTTGAAGGCCCATTAAGTCTTCACTGACCCTCTGAAAGAGTATCCTATCTAAGTCCACTCCCCTGCCCTATCCCCCTATCCCTGCCTACCCTGCACATCCTTTGGACACTAAGCAGTAATTTAGCATGGCCAATCCACCTAACCTGCACGTCTTTGGACTTTGGGAAGAAATCAGAGGACCCGGAGCAAACTCCACAGACAGTCACCCAAGGCCAGAATTTAACGCGGGTCCCTGGCACTGTCAGGCAGCATGCTAACCACTGTGCCACCCTTGATCAAACTTCTAGTTTATTAAATGGTTATAATTTAGAATTCTCAGTCACTAGATTTGTCACTCTGTCTGACCCTTGGAAATATTAATATTTGTCAGACTAACTTTAAAGGATGGGCAATCCTCACTCGACTTCATCATATTCGAATTTGCATTGAGTTTATTCCCCTTAGACTCACTGGAGGAGTGAACATCTAGGTCCAACAAGAAATCCTTGAGCCTTCTGTATCCTAGGCGTTCTGTCCCCAGACACCCCTGCCCCCCCCCCCCCCCCGCCCCACCCGTGCTACCAGTCAAATAATCCAGCCCACATTAAATTCAAGCCTGCCAATTTTCAGATGAGGCGTTAAGACAAAGCCCCTACATGCCTGTTGAAGTGGCACTATCCAAAGGTGAACAGGGAAGTTATACCACATGTCCTGACCAACATTCATCCCTGAATGAAACATCGATATGAACAGATTGACTGATCACTACCTCGTTGCTTTCTCTGGATCTTTGCTGTGTGAAAATTGGATGACTCACTCACCTACAAAACAATAATGATTACACTTCAAAAGTGATTAATTAGCTGCAAAGTGCTTAAGGATTGCCTGAAGCTGTGAAAGGCACTGAATCAGTGTAAGTTTTTTCTGTGGCTCAAGCACTTATTTCAGGTTAACTCTTTACAGCATACATCACAAAATTATTATGTGCAGAAGGATGCCATTTGGCCCATCATGTCTGCACCAGCTCTTCAAACGAGCATCATGGCTTAGTGCCATACCCTTGCCTTTGCCCATACACCTGCACATTGTTTCTAAGAATCCAAGAGTGAAAACTATTTTTTTGTTCTCCATTTTGTGTAGCACGCGATGACATAAACTGTTAAAAATGCTTCTGTTTAAAATTCTCATCAGAGTTATAAGTGTGGAACACTTTATACAGAGAGTCGTGAAACCCGCCCAGTCTATCACGCGAACCAGTCTCCCATCCATTGATTCTGTCTACGCCACCCGCTGCCTTGGGAAAGCGGACAGCATAATAAAAGACCCCTCTCACCTGGGTTATTCTCTCTTCCATCGGACAGGAGATACAAAATTCTGAGAACACTTTCTGAGAACACGCACTAACAGATTCAAGAACAGCTTCTTCCCCTCTGTTATATTGCTTGAAGAATTCTATGTTACTCATTCGTTTATGCTTAGGAGTTCTTAACTTTGATGATGATGAATACTCAAAGTCGTCCAGTGATAATAAATAATTTATTGAGTAACTAATCAATTAACTTGTGAATTCGATTTTTCAATACATTTACGAGCAGTTAAATTAAACAAGGTAGAATTAGACTAACTATGAATATTATACTTGCATTCTAGCTAACTATACACTTCTGTTCTCTCGTCACAACACATCCGAAGAGAGCGGGAAAACAGATTGGCCTTTTATTTATACCCCCTGTTAGTGTAGCCCTCTAGTGATCATCTGACTGCACATTAACCCTTTATGTATATACATATACATAGATCACTACACCCTCTGTAATCAGAATCTTGAATGGTCCTCTTATGGACTGAACTGATCTCTCTACACATCTTCTCTACTGTTGTAGCACTATACCCCGTATGCTTCACCCAATGTCATGTCTATGTATTTACATTGTGTATTTATCATATGTCCTGTTTTTCATGTATGGAATGATCTGCCTGGACAATAGTTTTCACTGTACCTCGGTACACGTGACAATAAATCTAAATCTAAAACATCTTGTAATGGGGGTGCTTTGCATTTAATCTCTGGATAGATTTAATGGAATCTATTTTGATTGTATGTTGTGTGTTCAGTTCAAAATTAATACTGGCCTTTGTGTCTTCGTTGGTAAATGACATCACTTCAGTTGAAATGAGGCCACACAGAACAACCAAAACTCAGGGTTCAATTCCTAAATCCATGCCAAGCTAGTTCAATTGACCCCAGCACCTTGGGTGGAGGAAGGGAAGAATCAGGCAGGGTTCCTACTCCTGGTCACTATGTAACAACTATTGCAATGTCAACAGATCACAGCAAATGTTTTTGTATTTGATTGTGATGCTACCTTTCCTCGTTGAGCATTCTACCCTGATTGATATCTGGGCTCACACATGAGAATGGCTAGCAGGAGGTCCAATACAGCCAGCTGAAGAGGGTTATAAAAAAGCTGTAACTCACCAAGCTGTATAATTGCTTACAAATTGCAGTGACACAGTGGTCAGCACTGCTGCCTCACCGCGCCAGGGACCTGGGTTTGATTTGCATAATGGGTGACTGTGCGGAGTTGTCTGCGTGGATTTACTCCAGGTGCTCTGGTTTCCTCCCACAGTCCAAAGATGTGCAGGTTAGCTGGATTGGCCATGTTAAATTGCCCCTTTGTGTCCAAAGATGTGTATGTTAGGTTACAGGGGTAGGAAGATGTATTGGGCCTGGGGGGAGTGCTCTTTCAGAGGGTCGGTGCAGACTCAATGGGCCAAATGGCCTCCTTATGTGCTGTATGGATTCTATGATTTACATTGTTTATTGAGACTTCATTATTATTTGCACTGGCCATCAGTATTGGCCTGAAATGTATTTTTCTTCTCTGTACGTGGCCTCTGGGAAGAATGAAGAATTTAGTACACTTGCCTTAATTAAAAATCCACACTTCTGACCATGGTGATTCTACACAGCCAATGGAGCCTTGGAAAATTGGTTCTGTAACAGCAACTCAGCAATCATAGATTCAAAGTCTGATTTTGAAATTGCCAACTCACCTCTACTTGTAATGGTAGAAAATGCTCTTCTGTTACAAACCTTTGTTTGCGAGCAATGTGTGAGCCGTTACTGATCTAATGGCCGCACAGTGCCTGACTCGGGCTGTGACATGCCCGGTAAATCTCACGAGAAGCCTCTCGTGAGATTTACCTGGCTTGTTATGCCTCGTGAGGTCTAATGGGATATCACGAGGCGTCACAACCTGAATCCCACCGCAATGGATGGACTAAGATTTGCATATTAGGGGCTGATTTAGCTCATTGGGTTAAATCGCTGGCTTTTAAAGCAGACCAAGCAGGCCAGCAGCACGGTTCGATTCCCGTATCAGCCTCCCCGGACAGGCGCCGGAATGTGGCGACTAGGGGCTTTTCACAGTAACTTAATTGAAGCCTACTCGTGACAATAAGCGATTTTCATTTCATTTCATTTAATTTCATATTCAAGTGAGCAGTTTGTCTCACTTGAATATATCTATGCCAGATCTACTCAGAATCCGGGATCGAACCCCTTGCCTCAGGTGACCCCAAGCTTCCGTCGTTTAGTGTTGGTCTCCCCAAACATGAACCAGGCAGAACGGAACTTGGGGGACTGTCCCTGGCGATCACAGGCCCCCGGGTGGTTGGCCTCTGGCAGAGTGGTATCCTGGCATTGCTGATGCCACCGAGGCATCTTGGCAGTGACCCTGACAGCCTAGCAGTGCCAACACTATGCCACCCTGGCAGTGTCAAGGTGGCATCTTGCCTGGGATAAGGCCCGGGGTACCTTCCCTTATGAGGTGGGGTGAGAGGGGGCTTGAGGACCTCCCAATTGGTAAGTTGGGGTGATGGGGGTTCTGGGGTAGTGTTGGGAGGTTGAGAGATCGGGGCGCCAGTTAAAAATGGCAGTAAGTCCAGCCTCAGTGGGCCTTCCTTGCCAAGGCTTGAAGGAAGAATGCCCGTTTGATAGCGGGATCGTTCTCTGTGCCACAAGCGCCCAGAAACACCCCGTTAGACGCCTCCAACATGGGACTCTATTTTTCCCATCAAAACCTGCCTATTGTTTTTAAACTGCATCATAAGGGACAAGAGAAAGCCGGAGAGGCAAATTATTTTGAGAAGTAAATTCCAGAGCTTTCGGCCAAGACAGCAGAAGGAGCTGTCACCAATGGTGGGGCAAAAGAATTGGGAAAGGCACAAGAAACGCAGTACGAGCAACACAAAGATCTCTAAGAATTGAGCGATTAAGGTAGTTGGCAAGATCGGGTTTGATGAGGCCATGGAGGGATTTGAACACAAAAGGTAAGAATTTTAAATTGAGGCAATGACAAACCGAGAACCAGTGTTGATCAACGGACACAAGGGTGTTAGTGAATGGGCCTTAGTGCACAAAAGATATAGACACAGGCATGTTGGATTTTTGTATCAACTACTTAAGGGAACTAAAATCATAACAACAGCACTTGGCAATTTTGAGCCTCGTAAAATACTTTTCATTAAGCATACTGTCTGATGAAGGTATAGTGGTTATTTTAAAATCAGCATTCGTTCAATAATAATAATCTTTATTATTATCACAAGTAGACTTACATTAACACTGCAATGAAGTTATTGTGAAAAGTCCCTCGTCGCCACACTCCGGCGCCTGTTCGGGTACACTGAGGGAGAATTCAGAATGTCCAATTAATCTAACAGCACGTCTTTAGGGACCTGTGGGAGGAAACTGGAACACCCGGGGGAAACACACGCAAACACGGGGAGAAGGTGCAGACTCCACACAGACAGTGATCCAAGCCTAGATTCGAACCCGGGTCCCTGGCGCTGTGAAGTGACAGTGCTGACCACTATGCTACCGTGCCACCCAATAAACTGCAATAGCACCACATTTTGCAGATTGTATGATTCTGCTCCAATGTAAATTAGCATAAGTTGATGTTAGTCATTCATGTTCTGTGATACAAATGAGTATTCAAATATGGTAAATTAATTTTCCCCTTTTCATTCATTGGATATGGGCATCACTGGCTAGGCCAGCATTTATTGCCTGTCCCTAATTAACCTTGAGAAGGTGATAGTGAGCTGTCTTCTTGAACCGCTGAAATCCATGTTTTGTGGGAACATCCACAGTGCTGTTAGGAAGGGAGAGTCATCATTTTGACACAGCCACAGTGAAGGAACATCAATGTAGTTCGAAGGTGAGAGGGTGTTTGACTTAGAGGGAAATTTGCAGGTGCTGGTGTTCCCTGCATCTGCTGCCCTTGCCTTTGAGGTGGTAGAGATCTCAAGTTTGGAAAGTGCTGTTGAAGGAGCCTTGGTGAGTTGTTGCAGCGCATATGATGAATACTGCTGCAACCAGACTTTGGTAGTGGATGGACTGAATGTTTAAAGTGATTGATGGGATGCCAATCAAGCAGACTGCATTGTCCTAGATAGTGTATGTGGTGTTCTTTGTGTTGCTAATACTCAGGATGGATTCTGGATGTAGTGTATACAAAAACCTCAAAGCTAAATTAACAAATCATTACACTACTTATTGTACAGTTCGAACACTATTCCTAAATCTAGCAATATTCTAAACTATAATTACAATCTACACTATATACTATCTCTACTTTTTCTCTGCTCTTCCCTTATTCTCTCTCACCTTCTCCCGCTTTCTACCAGAAGTCTGAGAGGCATTCCTTTTTACAAGTCTTCTCGCCAGCTCCATCTGGTGGTAGAATAAAACATTACATTAACTCTTAATGTGCTAGACTAAATAAAAATCGTTTATTGTAGGCTTCAAATGAATTTACTGTGAAAAGCCCCTAGTCGCCACATTCCAGGGCCTGTTCGGGGAGGCTAGTATGGGAATTGAACCCGCGCTGCTGACTTTGGTCTGCTTTACAAGCCAGCTATTTAGCCTGCTGTGCTAAACCCATTATACATAATGTCGAGCTTCTTGAGTGTTGTTGAAGCTGCACTCATTCAGGCAAGTTGAGAGTATTCCATCACACACCATGGGCGAAATTCTCCGACCCCCAGCAGGGTCGGAGAATCGCCTGGGGCCGCCGAAAATCCCGCCCCCGCCGTGGCAGAGATTCTCCGCCACCCGGGAAGTGGCGGCGGCGGAATTTCGCCACTCCAATCGGCGAGGCCCCTGCGGTGATTCTCCGGCCCGGATGGGCCGAAGTCCCGCCGCTGGGAGGCCTCTCCTGCCGCCGAGGTTTTAATCACCTCTGTAACGGTGGGATTAGCGGCGCGAGCGGGCCCCCGGGTCCTGAGGAGGGGCGGGGGCGATCGGACCCCGGGGGGTGCCCCCACGGTGGCCAGGCCCGCGATTGGGGTCCCCTGCTCAGACTCCGGGCCAGTGCCCTGGGTGCACTATTTCTCTTCCGCGGCCGCCACGGCCTCCGCCATGGCGGAAGTGGAAGAGAAACCCACATCGCGCATGCGCCGGTGGTGATGTCAGCGGCAGCTGGCCGCTGACGTCACCGCCGGCGCATGCGCCGACCGGCGAAAGCCTTTCGGCCAGCCCCGCTGCCGGGGGCTCCGGTTTTTTGCGCCAGTCTTCTGGTGCCAACCGCTCCGGCGCGGGGCTGGCCCCCAAAGGTGGGAAGAATTCTCCACCTTTGGGGAGGCCCAACCCCTGAGTGGTTGGTGCCACTCCCCTACGCCGGGACCCTCCGTCACGCTGGGTAGGGGAGAATCCAGCCCTGACTTGTATTTTGTAGATCATTGACAGACTTTGGGGAGTCAGGAGGTAGGTTACTCTCTTCAGAATTCGCAGCCTCTGACCTGCTGTTGTATGCACTGTTTTTATTTTTTTATTTTTTTTTTATAAATTTAGAGTAGCCAATTATCTTTTTCCAATTAAGGGGCAGTTTAGCGTGGCCAATCCACCTACTTTGCACATTTTTGGGTTGTGGGGGCGAAACCCACGCAGACACGGGGAGAACGTGCAAACTCCACACGGACAGTGACCCAGAGCCGGGATCGAACCTGGGACCTCAGCGCCGTGAGGCGGTTGTGCTAACCACTAGGCCACCGTGCTGCCCTTGCACTGTTTTTATATGGCTAGTCCAGTTCATTTTCGGGTCAATGGTAATACCCAAAATTTTGATAGTGGGGGTGTCAGCGATGATAATGCAATTGAATGTTAGCAAAGATGGTTAGATTCTCTCTTGTTGGAGATAATTATTCCCTGAATATTATTCAGGTCTTGCTGTACATGGACTGGGTCCGCTTTCATATCTGAGGAGTCGTGAATGGTGTTGAACATTGAGAAATCATCAGTGATCATCCCCACTTCTGATCTTGTGATGGGAGGGAAGTCATC
Source organism: Scyliorhinus canicula (assembly GCF_902713615.1). NCBI lineage: Eukaryota > Metazoa > Chordata > Chondrichthyes > Carcharhiniformes > Scyliorhinidae > Scyliorhinus > Scyliorhinus canicula. The sequence goes on along the minus strand of NC_052152.1, from coordinate 167,289,252 downwards.
GATGAAGCAGCTGAAGATGGTTGAGTCTAGAACAGTAGCCTGGAGTAACTCCTGCAGTGATATCCTGCAACTGAGTTGATTGACCCCCAAAAACCATAACAATCTTCTTTTCTTCAAGGTATGAGAGGCCAGTGGAGTGTTTCGCCCATTCCCGATTTCCATTGATCCCAGTTTTACGAGGGCTCCTTGATGCCACACTCAATCAAATGTTGCCCTAATGTTTAAGAAGGATAGAAAGCATAATCCAGGTAATGACAGGCCGGTGAGTCTTACGACAGCGGTAGGGAGATTATTGGAGAGGATTCTTCGAGACTGCGTTTACACCCACTTGGAAATAAGTGAACATATTAGCGAGAGGCAACGTAGTTTTGTGAAGGGGAGGTCATGTCTCACTAACTTGATCGAATTTTTCAAGGAAGTGACAAAGATAATTGATGAGTGTTGGGCAGTGGCTGTTGTCTACATGGAATTCAGTAAGGCCTTTGACAAGATCCCTCATGGCAGACTGGTACAGAAGGTGAAGTTGCACGGGATCAAATGTGAGCTGGCAAGATGGATACAGAACTAGCTTAGTCATACAAGACAGAGGGTAGCAGTGGAAGGGTGCTTTTCTGAACGGAGGGCTGTGACTAGTGGCATTCCTCAGGGATCAGTGCTGGGACCGTTGCTATTTATAATATATCTAAATGATTTGGAAGAAAATTAACTTCTTCGATTAGTAAGTTTGCGGATGATACAAAGGTTGGTGGAATTGCGGATAGCAATGAGGGCCGTCAGAGGATCCAGCAGGATATAGATCAGTTGGAGACTTAGAGCAGATAGATGGCAGATGGAGTTTAATTTGGTCAAATGTGAGGTAATGCATTTTGGAAGGTCTAACACAGATGGGAAATATACAGAAAATGGCAGAACCCTTAAGAGTTTTGATAGAGGGATCTGGGTCACTGAAAGTGGCAACACAGGTGGAGAAGGTAGTCAAGAATGCATACGGCATGCTTGCCTTCATCAGCTGGGGCATTGAGTTTAAAAATTGCAAAGTCATGTTGCAGCTTTATAGAAACTTAGTTAGGCCGCACTTGGAATATAGTGTTCAATTCTGGGCGCCACACTACCAGAAGGATGTGGAAGTTTTGGAGAGGGTACAGTAAAGATTTACCAGAATGTTGCCTGGTAAGGAGGGCATTAGCTATGATGAGAGGTTGGATAAACATGCTTTGTTCTCACTGGAGTGGCGGAGATTGATGGGTGACCTGATAGAAGTCTACAAGATTATGAGGGGCATGGACAGAGTGGATAGTCAGAAGCTTTTTCCCAGGGTGGAAGAATCCATTACTAGGGGGCATAGGTTTAAGTTGCGAGGAGATGTACGAAGCAAGTTTTTTTTACACAGAGGGTGTGGGAGCCTGGAACTCACTGCCAGGGGAGGTGGTGGAAGCAGACACAATAGTGACTTTTGAGGGGCGTCTTGACAAATACATGAATAGGATGGGAATAGAGGGATATGGTCCCCAGGAGGGTAGGGGGCTTAGTTCAGACGGGCAGCATGGTCAGTGCAGGCTTGGAGGGCCGAAGGGCCTGTTCCTGTGCTGTAATTTTCTTTTTCTTTGTCAAGGGCAGTCACTCTCACCTCACCTCTTGAGTTCAGCTCTTTTGTCCATGCTTTGACCAAGGCTGTAATGAGGTCAGGACCTAAGTGACTGTGGCGAAATCAAATTGACCATGACTGAACAGATTACTGATGAGTAAGTGCCAATTTATAGCACTGTTGATCACTTTGCTGATAAAAGGAGACTGATGGGGCGGTAATTGGCTGGACTGCTTTAGGACATATCTGGGCAATTTTCCCCAGGTAGATACCAGTGTTGAAGCTGTACTGGAACAGCCTGGCTTGTTCTGGAGCATATGTCTTCAGAACTATTGCCGGAATGTTGTCAGGGACCAATCCCTTTGCAGTAATGAGTGCCTGCAGCCATTTCCTAATATCATGTGGGATGAATCAAATTGGCTGAAGACTGGCATCTGTAAAGCTGGGGACCTCAGGAGGAGACGGAGTTAGGTCATTCACCCAGTGCTTTGAGCCGACGATAGTTGCAAAAGCTTCGGCCTTCTCTTTTGCATTAATGTTCTGGGCTCCCTCATCATTGAGGACGAGGATATTTGTGGAGCCTCCTCCTCTTGTTAATTATTTAATTTTCCATGACTATTCACGACTGGATGTGACAGGACTGGCAAGTTTATATCTGATCCAGTAGTTGTGGGATCGCTAAGCTTGGTCTATATTTTTTTTATTTGTTCATGAGGCATTGCTAGCTAGTCCAGCATTTATTGCTCATCCCCAATTTTCCTGGAGACGGTTGCAATGAGCTGCCTGATCCACTGCAGTCCATATGTTGTAGGACACCCTTAGTGCTGTCTATAATGGGTTTAGCACAGTGGGCTAAATAGCTGGCTTGCAAAGCAGACCAAGTCCAATAGCATGGGTTCAATTCCTTTACCAGCCTCCCCGAACAGGTGCCGGAATGTGGCGACTAGGGGCTTTTCACAGTAACTTCATTTGAAGCCTACTTCAATAGGCTGTGACAATAAGCGATTTTAAGGGCAGCACAAGTGGCTAGCACTGTGGCTTCACAGCTCCAGTGTCCCAGGTTTGATTCCCCGCTGGGACACTTTGCGGAGTCTGCACGTTCTTCCCGTGTCTGCGTGGGTTTCCTCCGAGTGCTCAGGTTTCCTCCCACAGTCCAAAGACGTGCAGGTTAGGTGGATTGGCCATGCTAAATTGCCCTCAAGTGTCCAAAAAGGTTGGGGGGGGGGGGTTATTGGGTTAAGGGGATAGGGAGGAAGTGAGGGCTTAAGTGGGTCGGTGCAGACCCAACGGGCTGAATGGCCTCCTTCTGCACTGTATGTTCTATGTTCTGTTCAGAACGGAGTTCCAGGATTTTGACCCAGTGACAGTGAAGGAATGGCAATATTGTTTCAAGTCAGGTTCGAAATTTGTAGCTTGGAGGATAATTTGCAGGTGGTGGGGCTCCCATACATCTGCTGCCTTTGTCCTTCTAGGTGGTAAGGGTCAGGAGTTTGGGTATTATATGCTGCTTCAGCTGTTTGATATGCAAGTAGTCCTGTGTTGCAATTTCACCAGGTTGACACCTCTTTTAATTTAGGTATGGTTGGTGCTGCTCCTGGCATGCCTTCCTACCTTTTTCAGTGCACCAGGGTTGATCCCTTGGTTTGATGGTAATGGTAGAGTTGGGGATCTGCTGGATCTGCTGGTTACAGATTGCGGTTCTATACTGCTGCTGATAGCCCAGAGCACCTCATGGATACCCAGTTTTGATTTGTCACATCTTTTCAAAATCTATCCAATGTAGAGACATTCAACACAATGGATGGTATCCTCAATGTGAAAGGCAAAACCTTGTGTCCACAAGGACTGTGCAGTGGAGAGGTAGGCTTTTCCTACTTGCTTGTTCCCTCAGCATCTTCCGCAGACCCAGCGAAACAGCTATGTCCTTTAGAACTCAGTGAGCTCAGACAATAGCGATTCTACCAAGCAACTCTGGACAATGTACATTGAGGTCCTCCACCCAGCGTGCATTCTGCACCATTGCCCCCATTAGTGCTTCTTCCAAGTGTTGTTCAACATGGAAGACTAATGATTAATGAGCTGAGGGACAAGCTTGGTGTTAATCAGCAGATGGTTTCCTAGCCCATGTTTAACCTGATGCCATGAGACCTCATGGGGTATGGAGTTAATATTGAGGATTCCTGGGGCAATTCCCTCCTGAGTGTATAGCACTGTGCCACCAGATCTCATGTGTTTTGTCCTGCCGGTGGGACAGGACATACCCAAGGATGGTAATGGTGGTGTCTGGGAAATTGTTAGGTATGATTCAGTGTGTAAGACTATATCGGGCTGTTCCTGGGACAGCTCTAACAATTTTTCGCACAAGTGCCCAAATGTAAGCAAGGAGAACCTTGTAGTGTTGACAGGGCCCAGTCTGCCATCAACATTTCCAGTGCCTAGGTCAAAGAACAAAGAAAAATACAGCACAGGAACAGGCCCATTGGCCCCCCAAGCCTGTATCGGTCATGGTACCAACCTTTGCCAAAACCTTCAGCTTCCTTGTGCCGTATCCTTCTATACCCATCCTATCCATGTGTTTGTAAAGATGCCTTTTGAATGCCGTTAATGAATTTCCTTCCACAACTTCCCCTGGCAATGCGTTCCAGGCACTCACCACCCTCTGCCTACAAAACCTGTCTCGCATATCTCCTCTAAACTTTGCCACATGGAACTTAAACCTATGCCCCCTGATGACTGACCCCTCCACTCTGGGACAGAGTACCTGCCCATCCACTCTACCCAGGCCCCTCATAATCTTGTAGACCTCTATCAGGTCACCCCTCAACCTCCATCTTTCTAATGAAACCAATCCAAGTCTATTCAGCCTCTCCACATAGCTAACACCCTCCAGACCAGGCAACATCCTGGTAAATCTCCTCTGCACCCTCTCCAAAGCCTCCACATCCTTCTGGTAGTGTGGACACCAGAATTTTGCACAATATTCCAATTCACTGGTTTAGCACACGGCTAAATCGCTGGCTTTGAAAGCAGACCAGGGCAGGCCAGCAGCACGGTTCAATTCCCGTACCAGCCTCCCCGAACAGGTGCAGGAATGTGGCAACTAGGGGCTTTCACAGTAACTTCATTTGAAGCCTACTTGTGACAATAAGCGATTTTCATTTTTCATTTCATTTCAATTTCGGGTGATTCCTCCAATTTCATTTCTTTTAGGCTTTGTAGTAGTTTGATACAACTGAGTGGCTCGCTAGGCCATTTCAGAGGGCATTTAAGAGTCAACTACATTGCTGTGGGTCTGGAATCACATGCAGGCCAGACCAGAGAAGAACAGCAGATCTTTAAAAGGGCATTATTACGACAATTGGCAATGGTTTAATGGTTGCCATTAGTGAGACTAGTTTTCAATTCCAGGTTTATGAATTAAATTTAAATTCCACCAGCTGTGCTTCTGGATTGCTAGTCCAGTGACATTACCACCACACCACTGCCTCGCACCCACAAGGGGGAAAAATACACATTTCATTTCAACATTACATAGTCAAATAAACTCAACTTGAGCGATTCCTATTGTCACCAATTTTGCTTTTAGAATAATTGCCAGAAGATTTTATTTAGAAGTGCAGCAGTTAATATGAGGAAAAGAAATGACACCAATTCAAATATTTAACTTGCGTTGTTTCAATTTTACATGGTACAGTTATGATTACAAACCTTGTCAGAACCTTTGTGATAAAATCGAAAATAGAAATCTTTTACGAGACCAAAGATTGTACCAAACGAGGAAACAAGTTCTGATGCTTCTATGTACCACTTATTACTTTGTGTTGTACAAGACATAATAGATATGAAATCATGTTTCTTTGTCTTTCCTTCTGACAGGACATTTAGTAAATACTGCTGCAGAACTTCTGAAGCTTGACCAAGAACAACCGCAACTCACAGAGCCATATCTTTCCAAACAAAAAAAACTAATGGTAATACGAATTCAGTTTCCTTTCAACTTGATTCTAGAAATGAGACATGTCAAGTTTCACTTCAGGTGAAGTATTTTTGCTGTTGGACCCGAATTGGAATACTGTACTATTTGATCTCTAAGCTTCGCAAAGACAAAACTCTATCCCGGGAAGCGATAGAGCATTTCCCACCTTACCTTTCTTCCCAAGTGAATCAACATTGGATAATCAGCTCGCAGAAAGTAATGTGAGTTCAAGGAATCAGTAAAAATGAGGATAAAAAAGGACAGAATATTCCTAGCCAGGTATAAGTGGCAACTGGGATATTGAGGGGATGGGGGTGAGTGTAGGGAATCAGAAAAGCGTCAGGCCAGCTCTTTGTGGTCTTCTGCTTTCTTTTACCTATCTGGAGGTGGATTCACAGCTGCACAGCTGCAATGACAACTTGTCCAGCAGCAGCAGGAATCCACTTGAGGCATTTAATCAGTCAATTAGCACCAATTTTACCATTGTAATGCAACCTTTTATGACTCACATAGTACTCAATATCAGCACTTTAGAAACTCTGAGAAAGTAGCTGGGAGGTCAGAGATGTGATTGATTTGAGTTTAGAACATAGAACATAGAACAGTACAGCACAGAACAGGCCCTTCGGCCCTCAATGTTGTGCCGAGCAATGATCACCCTACTCAAACCCACATATCCACCCTACACCCGTAACCCAACAACCCCCCCCCCTTAACCTTACTTTTATTAGGACACTACGGGCAATTTATCATGGCCAATCCACCTAACCCGCACATCTTTGGACTGTGGGAGGAAACCGGAGCACCCGGAGGAAACCCACACACACAGGGGGAGGACGTGCAGACTCCACACAGACAGTGACCCAGCCGGGAATCGAACCTGGGACCCTGGAGCTGTGAAGCATTTATGCTAACCACCATGCTACCCTGCTGCCCCTGAGAAAAACAGGGACAGTGCACATCTGTTAAGAGAGCAAGATTTTGTCCTTCCAGGTCAGAGGCATGCCATTCGACAGGTTCTGCTGAAGATTTATGTCGCCAACAGTGTTGGGACGAATAAAGTGGCATCCACCCTCCTCTTGTAAGGAAGGTGCTTCCATTGAGATCCTGTCACTCCTGCTGCTTGAGCCACAGCATCACTTACATTGGTGAGACAATGAAGGCTGCTGGCCACCAGAGCAATGGTCCATGATGTGTCAAACTCCCGCCTCTGGAACCCACCCACCATTCCCAATTAGAAGACAAACTTGGAAGTGGCTGCTAATTGGTCACCTCCTGCAAGATTTCACCAATTGGCACACTGCTAGAATGATCAGGTTCAGAATCTGGAAATGGTCCCAATACTCAAAAGTTTTCCAGGAACACAAGATTACCTCACCATTATCCAGAAACCTAAAATTCATTATAGAGAATATAACTTCTTAAATATCTGTCAGAGAAATATATTTTGTAACAACACATGGTTAAAACTATGAAAACAAGAAAGAGTTGGAAGCAAATCAACACAGTTCTGATGTGATGCCAGGTACATAGGCTACAGGTACCAGTGTTAGGTCGATTGAATCAAACAATATGTTCCTTTGGCTCTTTGTAATAGGCAAAAGACAAGCCATACTCAACCGGCTTGTACTTGCAAAGCCAAAAGATAATAGCTGCTGCTAGATGTGATTCTGAGATTGGGCAGCACTCACCGAACATCCTGAGTGTGCTAATAGCTACGCTAACAATAACTAAGATAATGGGCTGGATTCTCTGTTCCCCAGCCGCATGTTCCTCAGCACAGCACCATTCACTGGATTCTCTTCTCCCGCCGCTTGTCAATGGGATTTCCCACTGAAGACACCCCACACTGCTACGAAACCCATGGGAAAAAGAATCCTAATGACCAAAGATTTCAGATCAATTACTTGAGCTTGTGTCATGGTTTATTTATGTTTGATAGAAGCAACATACATTCATTCTCTGCAGACAAAAGGAATATATTTGAGCTTTGTGCCTTTTTTTCAATTACCCCCTGGCTTAGGGAACCTATAGTTCCTTGTTGCTTTCTCCATGACAATGCCTCAGCCAACCAGAGTCAACTTGCCAAGCAATCTGCATCCTTTTTCTGCTGTATTGCAAGTAGTGTGATCATTCGAAACTTGGCATTCTTGTGTTTGTGCTGATGTGTGAAAGCTAAAAAGCTTTGGCAATATGTTTCTCTTTTCAGCAACACTCTAGTTGTAGCCTAACTAGAGCTGCTCAGCTAACTCCCCTTCTTTTGTACTCAATACCTCTGATTCCACAGTTTTCGGATCTTTAACACCTCTTCTCAGAATGAAGCACACCATGTCCACAAACAGCCAGACCAAGGCAATACCTTTTCTCGGCTGAAAGTGATAGGTATCATTTGCAACACCCAAGTGGCAGGTAATCACCATTACAAACACAAGAAAGTCCAGCCCTCACCTTCCACAATAACAGCAATAGCAGTGACAACTTATATTTTACATAACACCTTTAACATAGCAAGGATGGTGACGCCATCACCCAAGATCTCACCATCAATATCTTGGAGTCATCATTATCCATGAACATATTTGGACTAGCCTGAACAAAACCATGTCTGCAAGAAGAGGGAAAGCACTAATCTTTATTATTGTCACAAGTAGACTTACATTACCACTGTATTGAAGTCACTGTGAAAATCCCCGAGTCGTCACACTCCGGCACCCGTTCGAGTTCACTGAGGGGGAATTCAGAATGTCCAGTTCATCTAATAGCACATCTTTCGGGACTTGTGGGAGGAAACCGGAGCACCTGGAGGAAACCCTTGCAGACATGGGAGAATGTGCAGACTCCACACAGATAGTGAGCGAAGCTGGGAATAGAATCTGGGACCATGGCGCTGTGAAGCAACAGTGCTAACTGTGTTACCATGCCGCCCATTAGATAATCTGCACCAATTAGCTTACTTCTAGCTCCTTCAAATCCTCTCCATCATCCAGAAGGCTCAATTAGGGGTGCCAGGGAATGCTCTCCAATTCTCTATATGAGAGCAGCCTTAAAAACACTCAAAAGTTTGAACATTTTCGAGAACACAATTATTGCTAGATTAGCATTCCAGACACTGGATTCAATAACCTCCTGCATCAATGACATACTGTATTTGTTGTACACTACTTGTAGTATTCCATCAAAGTTGCCTGACAGCATCTCTCCACACTAGAATCTCTATGACTGAGAAGGATAAAGGCAGAGATGCCATTATTAAGCCAACAGTTTTAAGATCTCCTCAAAGTTGTAGCTTCTTGACATATACATATATCAGCATTCCTCATTGTTGCTGGGCCAATATCCTGGAATTCCTCACTTAGTTTTGCAGGAGAGCAGTCATCACAAGGACTGCAATGGTTCTAGTTGAAGACCTGACACCATTGTTATAGAATGTTATTATTATTATGCATCTTCTTATTTAAATCCATTGCTGATGTCATCAGTAAGTGCTGTAATGCCATTAATCGCTGTTACCCATGTCTATTCGTGTTTAACTGTCATTTGTTCTAATTCTATTCAGTTACTGTTATTTCAATGTTTAACCAGCTGCTCCCATTTTTGAGTCTAAACTGTATTTGAAACCTTGTTATATTTATATTAAAGAAGGTTAACTTTATTAACATTATATTAAAGAAGATTAATTTTATTCACGTTTCAGCTACCTTTTTGTGGTCAAATTACCACAACCACCTTTTTAGGGCAATTAAGGGATAGCAGTAAATGCAGCCACGTTGGGAACATTCAAAGAGTAAAAGCGGCATATTTTGTTTGAAATATTTTGATATGTAGCCTGCACAGATTGCAAACTTTATGGTTTGGTCCCACTTTGCCAAGTCATTACCCAAGAATTTTCCACTGTTTATTTCATATATTTAGGAATTTGCATTGTGCTGCAAGGCATGCCTAACAAATGTTCACTGTTCATTCCAAGTATCGCATTGCCCATATATGTCCAGGTTGCTGGCAAATAAGATTCAATTTATTTATTCAATGGACGTGAACATAAACCACTTTGTATTTTAACTTTTGTCGTTAAATTTGTAAATGACAAGTCTGATTCATCTGTAAAAGAAGTTCAAGGTAGATCAGCATGGTGGCACAGTGGTTAGCAATTCTGCCTCACGGCGCTGAGGACCCAGGTTTGATCCCGGCCCCGGGTCACTGTCTATGTGGAGTTTTCACATTCTCTCCGTGTATGCGTGGGCCTCACCCCCACAACCCAAAGATGTACAAGGTAGGTGGATTGGCCACGCTAAATTGCCACTAAATTGGAAAAAAAAATTAACAAAATCACCAGGTAATGTCACACTAGAATCATAGAATTTACAGTGCAGAAGGAGGCCATTCGGCCTATCAAGTCTGCACCAGTTTAAGCCCACACCTCTATCCTATCTCCGTAACCCAGTAACCCCATCTAACCTTTTAGACACGAAGGGCAATTCAGCATGGCCAATCCACCTAACCTGCACACCTTTGGACTGTGGGAGGAAACCAGAGCACCCAGAGGAAACCCACACAGACACGTGGAGAACAAAAATGTGGCAGGGGGATGGGAACCAATGCAGGAAGTCAGAGTATAGTAAAGAGGGGATAGAAACAAAAGCTAGTAAGGAGAAAAGTGGAAGGCAGATTGAGCTGCCTAGTATGGCAGGGGCTGGGAACCAGAGCAGTAAGTCAGCAGGAGAAATAACCAAGGGAGAGCTACAGGTTAAGGCCAGTCAGATTAAGAGGAAGAGCAGGCAAGGAGTGGTTGTTCAACGCAGCGGAGCTGGTGGGCTGAAGTGCATTAGTTTCAATGCGAGGAGTATTTCAGGTAAAACAGATAACTTAGAGCTTGGATTAGTACGTGGAATTATGATGTTGTTGCTATTACAGAAACTTGGTTGAAATAGGGACAGGATTGGCAACTAAACATTCCAGGATTTAAATGCTGCAGGCAGGATAGAGGAGGATGCAAAAGGGGTGGGGGAGTTGCATTATTGGTTAAGGAGGATTTCACAGCTGTGCTGAGGGAGGACACCTTGGAGGGTTCAGGGAGTGAGGCAATCTGGGTAGAGCTCAGGAATAGGAAGGGTGCTGTCACAATGTTGTGGTTTACTACAAACCTCCTAACAGTCAGCGGGAGATAGAGAAGCAAATATGCAGACCGATCTTGGAGAGATGCATAAACAATAGGGTTGTTGCGGTGGGTGATTTTAACTTTCCCTATATTGACTGCGGCACATTTACTGCTAGAGGCATGGATGGAGCAGGATTTGTGAGGAGCATCCAGGAGGGTTTCTTGAAATAATATGTAAATAGCCCACTCGGGAATGGGCCATATTAGACCTGGTGCTGGGGAATGAGCCTGGCCAGGTGATCGAAGTTTCAGTAGGAGATCAATTCGGGAACAGTGATCATAATTATGTAAGTTTTAAGCTGCTTATGGATAAGGACAAGAGTGGTCCTCAGGTGAAGGTGTTAGATTGGGTGAAGGCTAATTACAACAGCATTAGGCAGGATCTGGAGAGTGTTAACTGGGCGAGGCTGTTTGAGGGAATATCAACATCCTGCATGTGGGAGGCTTTCAAATGTCAGTTGATTAGAATTCAGGACCGGCATGTACCTGTGAGGATGGCAAGTATAGCGAACCCTGATAACGAGGGATATTATGAACCTTGTCAAAAAGAAAAAGGAAGCATTCATAAGGTCTAAAAGGCTTAGGACAGATGAAACCCTTGAAGAATATAAAGAAAGTAGGAAGGAACTTAAGGTAGGAGTTAGGAAGGCTAAAAGGGTTCATGAAATGTCATTGGCAAACAGGATTAAGGAAAATCCTAAACCATTTTATACATATGTAAAGAGCAAGAAGGTAGCCAGAGAAAGGGTTGGTTCATTCAAGGATATTGGAGGGAATCTATGTATGGAACCAGAGGAGATGCCTCAGTATCCACCAAAGAGAAGGACTTGGTGGATGACGAGTATAGAGTAGAGTGTGTAGATATTCTGAGTCATGTTGATATTAATAAAGAGGAGGTGTTGGGCATTTAAAAAGCATTAAAATAGAAACGTCCCCAGGGCCTGATGGGATCTACCCCAGAATCCTGAGAAGGCAAGGGAGGAAATTGCTGAGGCCTTGACAGTAATCCTTGTATCATCATCGGCTACAGGTAAAATTCCAGAGGACTGGAGAGTAGCCAATGTTGTTCCATTGTTTAAGAAGGGCGGTAGGGATAATCCAGGAAATTATAGGCAGGTGAGCCTTACATCCATGGTAAGGAAATTATTGGAAAAGATTCTTAGAGACAGGATTTACTCACATTTGGAAACAAATGGACTAGTTAGTGATGGTTTTGTGAATGGGAGGTCATGCCTCACTAATTTGATGGTGTTTTTCAAGGAAGTGGCAAAGATGATAGAAGAGGGAAAGGCAGTAGATGTTGTATACATGGACTTCAGTAAAGCCTTTGACAAGGTACCTCATGGTAGACTGGTACAAATGTGAAGTCACATGGCAAGTTGGATACAGAACTGGCTTGGGCACAGAAAACAGAGGGTAGCAGTAGAAGGGTGCTTCTCTGAATGGAAGGCTGTGACTAGCGGCATTCCACTGGGATCATTTCTGGGACTTTTGTTGTTCATAGTGTATATAAATGATTTGAAAGAAAATATAGTTGGTCTGATTAGTAAGTTCCCAGACGACACAAAAGTGGTGGAGTTGCGGATAGTGAAGAAGGTTGTCAGCAGATACAGCAAGATATAAACTGGTTGGAGTCTTGGGCAGAGAAATGGCAGATGGAGTTTAATCCGGACAAGTGTAGGGTAATCCACTTTGGAAGATCCAATGCATGTAGGAATTGCGCAGTAAATGGTAGAACCCTTGGGAGTACTGACAGGAAGAGAGATCTGGGCGTGCATGTCCACTGATCACTGAAAGTGGCACACATATGGATAAGGTTGTCAAGAAGGCATACGGCATGCTGGCCTTCATCGGTCGGGGCATTGAATATAAAAATTGGCAAGTCATGTTGCAGCTGTACAGGACCTAAGTAAGGCCTCATTTGGAATATTGTGTACAATTCTGATCGCCACACTACCAGAAGGATATGGATGTTTTGGAAAGGGTACAGAAGTGGTTTACTAGAAAGTTGCCTGGTATGGAGGGCATTAGCTATGAGGAGAGGTTTGATAAACCCGGTCTATTCTCACTGGAACAATGGAGGTTGAGAGGTGACCTGATAGAGGTCTACAAGATTATGAGTGGCATGGACAGAGTGGATAGTCAGATGCTCTTTCCTCGGGTAAGAGAGTCAAGTACTAGAGGACATAGGTTTAAAGTGCGTGGAGAAAAGTTTAGAACAGATGTGCGAGGCAATGTTTTTACACAGAGGGTGGTAAATATATGGAATGCGCTGCCTGGGGAGGTAGTGGAAGCAGGTATGATTGCGGCATTTAAGGGGCATCTAAACAAATATATGAATAGGGTGGAAAGCGAAGGAAAAGGACTCTGTAAGTGCATACGGTTTTAGTTTAGGTACCATGGTCGGCGCAGGCTTGGAGGGCTGAAGGGTCTGTTCCTATGCTGTATTGTTCTTTGTTCTTTGTGCCGCACAGTCACCCGAGGCGGGAATTGAACCTGGGTCCCTGGAGCCATGAGGCAACAGTGCTAACCACTGTGTTACCGTGTGTTAAACCATAGTTGCTGTATCAGTATGGCCAGTGCCAAGCTTAGATTTTGAACCTTAAAATTTGCAGACCAAAGATATTCAGATGCTTCACAACACCGATAAATTCCAAATTATAGAAAATAATTATAGAAAATAATTGACTGTACCATCAGCAATCTCGAATATTAAAACTGTCATAAAAAGCGTGAGGCCAACAAGTTGGGTTCCATGCTTATCTGTGTAGGCAGAATGATGCTTTGCCCAGTTCAACAGCAGGCTAATTCCATTCTGCATGCTCACACTACTGGCCACATTGAGCACGAGCATGATGTACAGTTCTGTTGTGACCAAATAATATTGAATCACACTGACATCCTTTCCTCGAATTCTTCCTAGGCTAAGATACTGGATCACGATGATGTAAACAACTTGAAGAAAATTCTTAGTGAGTTAGGGAAAGTTTTAGATCAAGTGGAAGCAGAGCTTGAACAGCAAAAGCACGAACTGGCAGGTATGGAGTTCTTAAAAGATGTTTTCAATGATACAGCAATATGTGTTTGTGCAACTTAAAGTTCAAAATACATCAAGAATGGAAAACTTTAAAAATTACGGTGTTCAGACTGGTAAAATACACTTTTTGCTGTTGTTTCAACTCCACCCACCCAGCTAACCATGTGTGTAGGTGATGCAGGCTCAGCCCACCAGTCTGAGGAGGATGGGCGATAAACCACTGTCCCACTCCAAGGGATGCCCACCCTATTTCAATGCGATCAGGTACTTAAGGGCTATGGGGAGAAGGCTGGTAGGTGGAGTTGAAATGCCCATCAGCCATGATTGAATGGCGGAGTGGACTCGATGGGCCGAATGGCCTTACTTCCACTCCTATGTCTTATGGTCTTATGGTCTTAAGTGGATAGTATCGAGCCTCTGACAGAATAGTCCCCAGTTTGACAGAAATCTCACTCCCAGGGAGCTGCTCGCTAATCAGAGGCTGGAAGCCTCTCCATTTCAGGCAGTGCCAATGGAAATGGAGTTTACTGACACCAGTAATTCAATGAGGCCTTAATCAGTGATCCTCGCTGGATCCCTGGAGACAGGTGTGTGGCCATCTTGGGGGTCGATGGGGAAGAGGGTCAGTGCAAGGGTAGGGGAGTAAAGTAGCCAACAGCAGGCAACCCTCATTCCAAAATCTGGTCCTTCAATCGGGCACTAAGTGCCTTTGAAAGAGGGATCACTCATAGAGCCAACAGGATTTGCTCAGCAGTCTTCAGGAGACCCACGTGAGTTAATTAAAATTCCTGAGCCACCATTTATCTTGGTGGGCTCAGAGATGATGGCCTTTCAATGGCTCAATAATGAGTCTAATTAGCCTAGATATTACAAGGGGTCCCTGGGGAGGGGTCTACGTGTTACAGGGGTCCCTGGGGGAAGGTTTCCCTATTGTAAGTGTCCCTGGGGGGTCTCCCTATTACAGGGGTCCTGGGGGAGGGGGGGTCTCCCTAATTCAGGGGCTCCAGAGATGTCTCCCTATTGCACGGGTCCTGGGGAGTGCAGGGGGTTGGTCTCCCTATTACATGAGTCCTGTGGGGTGGAGGGGGGTGGTCTCCCTATTACAGGGGTCCCAGGCAGGGAATCTCCACTTGCAGGTGAGCTTGGGGAGTCTCCCTATTCCAGGGGTCCCCGGGGGCGGGTCCCTATTACAGGTGTCCCTGGGGGGTCCCCCTTTTTCAGGTGTCCTTGGGAGGGGTCCCTGGGGGGGAGGGGGGGGTTCCCTATTACAGGTATCTCTGAGAGGCCTGCCCTATTACAGGTGTCCGGGGGAGGGGGAGGGGGGGGGAGAGTCCCGGGCAGTGGTCTCCCTATTACAGGTGTCCCAGGGCGGGGGTAGGGGCATAGGGAGAGTCTTCAATTGTAAGTGAGCTTGGGGGGGGTCTCCCTATTACAGATGCACCTGGGGGAGGGGGTCCCGGGGGGGGGGGGGGTTCCCTATTGCTGGTGTCCCTGGGGGCTATCCATATTGCAGGCGTCTCTGGGGGCTTGCCCTGCTACAAGCGTCCTGGAGTGGGGGGATGTCCTGGGCAGGGGTCTCCTTATTCCAGGGGCCCCAGGGGGGAGGGTCTCCCTATTAAGTGGGTCCCAACGAAGGAAGGGGAGGGGAAGTGGGGGGAGAGGAGGGGGGACCTCATGTAAAAACCATTGTATCTAAGACACTAACTTGATTGTAAATATCAGATACACATGAGCTGTTACTCTTTAAAAAAAATGCAAAACACCAATAAAAATATTTTTTTTAAAAAGAGGGTCCCTGGAGGTCTCCCTATTAAGGGGGTCTGGTAGAGGAGATGTGGGCAGGCAGTGCATTGTGGGGGAAGAGGGCAGCCCTCGGATTGAGGAGTTACCCCCTTGGCCCACCGTGAGGTCCACCACATCAGGGTCACACTGGTAAATACCAGAAGTGATCCGCGCCCATGTGATTTCTGGCACAGGGGACTGAAGAATCACGGAAGGCTGGCGAATAGGTGCCGGACACATTAAGTAGATTCAAATGGGTGATTAAGACCCAGCTGCACTCATTTACATCCTTCCGCTGGCATGCGGTTGTGAAACTGGATCCCGGCGCTAGCGGGGCGTCAGAGCATCGCGCTCTGATCGGCACCCAGCACAATCCCGATTTTCCTCTGACACCCGATTCTCTGTCCCATTGGGAAGTGTGCCTCAGGCATTGTGGGATGGAGAATCCAGCCCATTAACTCTGTTTCTCTCTACTGATCCTGCCAAGCCAGCTAAGTTTTTCCAGCACTGTTTTTATCTTAGATTCCCAGCATTCACTGGATTTTGCTTCTAGTTGAGTTATTCCTGGTGTTCTGGCCAATATTTATCTTACAGTGAATATCACAAAAACAGATTATGTACCCATTATTATCTTACCGTTTATGGAAGCTCACTATGTGCAAATTGGCCAAGCGTTTTATATATAACAGCAGTGACCACAGGCGGAATTTACCAGAAACATTTCTGAGTTGATTTGTGGCAGGTTTTGCAGGGACTTCCCGTAGGTTCTGCCAGTGAGTTCCCCACCGCTATCAAATGACACGTAGTCACTTTTGTGGGCCCTGGGGAGTTTCTCACCTGTTTAGCCCACACTCAGCACTGGGACGCTGAACTCAGAGATCGAGCCATCATTTTGCATGGGTGCCCCGATCTCTAAGTGAGCATGTGGGTCCCCCATACTCCCCACCTATGGGCAATATCACCCCCAACACACATGGGCATTACCCACACCCCTTCAAGAGAGGACACCCCACTATAAGGACCCTGGGGATCCCCCACCACTTCAGGCCTCCCAACACTCCCTTACAGGCCCCCCTCCAAGACCGTCACCCCGCTAACCTCCCAGAGGCCCCTACTTACCTGCCCTGCACCCCCCATATCATACCCCATCTCCACCCTCCTTTCATGGGCATAGCCCCCCTCGGGTCCTGACCCATGGCAGTGCCACCCTGGAACCCGGGCACCCTTGCACTGCCACCTTGGCACCCGCAGTGCTCATGCCAACTTGGCAGTGCCAGCTTGGCACATAAGCAGTGCCAGAGTGGCAGTGCCAATATGCCAACTGGGCAGTGCTAAGGTGCCCACATTCCAGGGGAAGGGCTTGGGGGACAGCCTGCCCTTTACCTGGCCATCCAGGAGCCTCCGGTGGCCTGGGAAAGCCCTGGGTGTTGTTCTGCCTGGTCAAACTTTGTGTGGACCAGTACTGAACGGCGCCTGCTACAGCCTCACCGGGGAGGCTGGTAGATTGGTAGAGGCCGGTTGGTCCTGGGTCAGTTTGCCCATGTAGGTTTAAAGCCTACGTAGGCATGCGTCATTTGGTCACGCTTTTTTTGGGTGGGATTCTGATTCTAACGCCTTGCAGGACTTGGGTATATGCCACGAGGCGGAAAGTCTGTTGGGAAGCCCGCGGGAGGGTTTTTCCAGAATCTACCAGCCACGTTGCGTTCCCACTCGAGCGTGACCAGTAGATCATGCCCTACATTTCAAAAGTACTTTGTTGGCTGTAAAGGGCCTTGGTATATCTTGTGGTCATGAAAAGCACCATATAAATGCAAGTCTTTCTTTTTCTGCTCCAGAACACAAACTATGACAGCAGGATGTAATATTTACATCAATTAAACATAATTGATATAAAATATAATTAGATAACACATCTAGGAACCATATGGGTGAGAGCAGCAATGAACAGAGATCATGGATAAGGCATGAGAAGGGCTATATCCCACACTGGGTGAACATAGCCTAAATGATGATGAAAAACAATTGTACAAATGGGACCATGTTCTCTTTTTATCACATCACATAACATTTTTAAATGACTTGTTATTTTATTATTGTTCAATTTAATACACCAAAGTCAAACAGGGGATCACCAAGGAAAAAAACTGAACAATATTCAATTTGTTTTCATATTGTTATAACAAATAAATGGCAGACATAAATGCTACTATATTGTATTGCTGTCACATCATTCAGTCACCACACTGACTCACAAAGTGGACTGTACATAGCACTGAATTTATTGAAGCTGATCGCCAAAAGAACACAAGGACCAGGATTCTCCGGGTCCACCTGTTAAAAACAGGGGGCTGGATTCACTGTTTTTGAGACAAAGTGCCGATGCCAGTGTGGGAACTGTGGTGTTTTACGATGCCAAAATCAGCGGCAGGACCTTCACCAATCCTGCGACCGGTGAGGGGCTAGCAGCGCGCTGGGTAAAACTCCCGGTTCCCATGACATAAACGGTTGGAGAATATCAGGGTGTGGCCATGCATGCGCACGGCGACGACCTGCAGGGTCGCGCTGTAAAACACGGCGCTGGCCGTGCGCGGACCTGACCTGCAAAATATTGTCCCCCTGGCCACTTCCCACAAGTCCCCCCAGCCCTCACAGAAGCCCCCCCCCCCCCCCCCCCCCCCGCCCCGGCCTGTAGCACGGCTCCCAGCCGACTGTGGTAGCACTGAACAGTGCGCAGCCACCACGCTGGGTTTCCAACCACTGAGACCACACCCTCCCCTGCGCGGTTGGGAACTCGGCCCATTGGGGGAGGGCCTTCTTGTGACGCTCCAACGACGTGTGGCGTGCAACGCCATGATGCCTTTTTGGAGAGGGCGGAGGATAGAAAACCGGCGCCAAACCACCGCCGGCCCCGATTTGAGCGTCGGACTGGATTCTCCGTCTGATTGCTGATTCCGATATTGGCGTCGGGTAACGATGAATCCCACCCAGGATTCACGATCGCGGACAATAGCGCGCTGGCCCAAATTCAGGAATCATACGGGCGTCAGATCCATCCCGGGTCTCTGGTCCCACCCCAGAATAGAGTGTGACTGTGATTTGGAAGCCTTCCATGTGTCTAGGGGCATGGAAATTAAACTGAGCAGACCACTTTAGAGTTTTCACAGTATACAGAAAAGGATGATGATTTTGATCCCTGAAATCACCACGCCAAGAGTGATCCCCAGGTTTTCCAGGGCATGAGGGGACAGTCCAGCCAAGAGACCTCTATGCTGGAGGTGAATCCCAAGGTCAACCCCTTGTCACCAGCCTGAGCCAACCAACCCCAGAACCATTGGGGGGCACTTGCTCTGCAACCCGGTAGCACGGTAGCATTGTGGATAGCACAATCGCTTCACAGCTCCAGGGTCCCAGGTTCGATTCCGGCTTGGGTCACTCTCTGTGCGGAGTCTGCACATCCTCCCCGTGTGTGCGTGGGTTTCCTCCGGGTACTCCAGTTTCCTCCCACAGTCCAAAAATGTGCAGGTTAGGTGGATTGGCCATGCTAAATTGCCCTTAGTGTCCAAAATTGCCCTTAGTGTTGGGTGGGGTTACTGGGATATGGAGATAGGGTGGAGGTGTTGGCCTTGGGTAGGATGCTCTTTCCAAGAGCCGGTGCAGACTCGATGGGCCGAATGGCCTCCTTCTGCTCTGTAAATTCTATGTAAAAAAAACAACCTAGCAGCAATAGAGGGACAGATGTGCTTACTTCCTTGACCCCCCCCCCCCCCCCCCCCCCCCCCTTTTCAGGGTCCAATGTACCAGGCCAGGGTGTCAATTCCAGGGACGTAATGCCAGGGAGCCAAGGGGTGTGCACCATTGACACTGCCAAGGGACAGGGCCTGAAGGGGGCGGCCCTGGAGGTGGTCAGATTACCCTCATGCCTGCGTGATGTTGGGGGGGGTAGGTAAGGCGATTGCTATTTTAGTGGTGGGGGTAAGATGCCCATGTTTTCTGATCAGTTAGGGGTGCTCCCCTTGTCAAAGGGAAGTCACCATTTCTGTTGTGGAGGGACTAGTCTGTAAAAGCTGGAATCATGGCATCCTTTAAAAATGATTCCCCAAAATCAGTGAAGGCAGGCTGGCCGGCGTGCTTCCTAATATGCATATTTTAAAATACTAAACGTGGGTAAATCCCACCTGGGAAGTTCTCCTAACGCCAGCGGGAATAACTCCGGTTGTCCTGATGGAGGGAGCACTTCGTCTGCAAAAGTGAGAATCCCACCCAAAGTGAGAATAGGGGGCTAGATTCTCCGATTTCAAGGCTATGCCTCCACGCCGGCGTGGGAATGGTGGCTTTTTACGACCGAAAATTCTGCGTGAAACGGCCACCGATCCTCCGTTTGGCTGGGTGCTAGCAGCCGAGCAGCATAGAGCTCCCATATAGCTGCCGATATGGCCCGTGCAACATGGCGCCGGCTGCTCGCGGGCCCGGCTTGCAAAATAGTGCCCCCCTTTGGCCGGCTCGCGAGCCCCAGACCACCCCCCAACAGTGTCCTCGCCAAGGTCCCCCCTGCCCGCGGATTGACCCTCCCCCAAGTGTGACGGTGCCGTACTGAGTCCACAGCTGCCAAGCCGAGTTCCCGACGGATGATAGAACACGCAACCAAAGCCGTCGGGAACTCAGCTGGTCGGGAGCAGAGCATCAGGGGGTGGGCCTCAACCAACATCCTGAGGCTAATGGTATGCTGCTTTGGAGGGGATGGAGCATTCCAAAAGCGGCACCGCCCCCGATTTGGTCGAAAATGGGTATTCTCCGGCTGATTGCTGAACGCAATTTCGGCGGCGACGACTGGAGAATCCCGCCCACAATTTATTTTACTTGTCCAAAAAGTGGGCAGCAGGTAGAATGCCTATATGATAAATGTATAGCATAAGAATCTATTATAATTCATCAAAGGAAAGATGTAAAGGAAAGGACAGAGGAATTAAACTAAGTGCCAAGCTCTTTGAGCGTTAGCAGAGGCACAACAAGTCAATTTCTACACTACAGCACTCTTAAAATAATAATGGTAATCTTTATTAGTGCCACAATAGGCTTACATTAACACTGCAATGAAGTTACTGTGAAAATCCTCTAGCCGCCACACTCCAGCACCTGTTCGGTTACACAGAGGGAGAATTCAGAATGTCCAATTCACCTAACAAGCACGTCTTTCGGGACTTGTGGGAGGAAACCGGAGCACCTGGAGAAAACCCAAGCAGAAAGCAGACATGGGAAGAACGTGCAGACTTCACACAGACAGTGACCCAAGCGGGAATCGAACCTGGGACCCTGGTGCTATGAAGAAACAATGCTAACCACTGTTCTACCGTGAAACTAAATTCTTAGAACAGTAAAATGTGTTGGATAATATTGGAAGCAATATGAGCACTAGCCAACAGAGTGCAATTTTTACTGAAGGGCAGGATGGCAGGATAAGTAGATCAAGATCACTTCACTTCTAAGACTAAACTTGAAACCAAGCTCACATTTGGTATTTTTCACATCTTTCTCTGACAGTTAAGAGTTGTGAGTAAAGCAAGTCAGGATAATTCAGTTATCAGTCTTATAGGATGGGTGGGCCGCGCGGTAGGATGGGTGGGCGGGGTAGGATTGCACGTTACGGGAAGCGACCGTCATAGAGAGCGCTAAGGTTTTGTCGCCGCTAGATCGAGCGCGGCCCCTTCCAGCAGTCATTGCCGGATGGGGTCCGATGCAATACCCATCACAAAAGCATCTCGCATGAGGAGGTTGGAATGTTCCGTGGCCGTGACGGCCTGGCACTCGCAGTCCCGTACTAGAGGGATAAGGGCCCGCCAGAAGTCCTCAATCGACTCACCGGTTGCTGGACGCGAGTGGAGAGTACATGCCTCGCAAACAGAGTGTTCGCGACTGGACGTAATTTTCTTTGAGCAGTTCCATAGCACGGGCATAGGTCGGCGCGTCCTGTATCAGCGGGAACATGCTGGAGCTCAACATTGAGTGGAGTAGTTGAACGTTCTGAGCTTCCAATGGTGTAGGGTCCGCTGAGGCGATGTAGGCCTCGAAGACAGCCAGCCAGTGGTTAAAGTCTTTACTGGCATTCGGCGATTGCGGATCCAGCTGCAGGCGTTTGGGATTAATTCTGATGTCCATGATTTGGGAAATCTCACAGTAATAAATTGATGCGCTAACAATTGCACACAAAGACACGAATAGGTACAAGAGAGGCTTTATTACCGTGAGATGTTATTCCCTCGACTGCAGCTGTAGAATGGCAGCTCAGGAGAGTTCATGAATATTTATACTGCTCCCTGTGGGCGGAGCTAGCCGGCAGGGGTTTACCGATAAAAATGTAATACAGGTACTGTTGTATATCCCCTAATACAGGCACACACATGTATGTATAGTAGTGGATCACCACAGTGATTGAAAGCATGGAGATCAATGATAGGGTGATGGGGTAAAGAGAATACACATGGAGCCCAATCCAAAGGGACACTGCCTGGGGGTTGGGTGGGAGGAGTTGATGGTAGAACTGGAGGAAGTTACAAAGATGGAGGGAATTGAGCAAAGGGCTAACATATTTTAAACTTGAGGCATTTTCGGACTGGGAGTCAATTTAGGTGAGCGTTGATGAAGCTTTTAGATGATCTGGTTCAATTTAAGAGAGTTGTCAGAGAGACAAAAGGAGTCTGTGGCAAGAGATTGAGTAAGGCAAGAAACAATGGCTTTGGGCGTCCGAAAGTTTGGCTGTTGAAAACTCATCTAGCACTGAAATTTGGACATGCAGTCTGAGAGAATTTAGTTAGCATAGGAGTGAGGAAGATAGTATGGAGGTAGTTATCATGTGGAAATTGACACCATGCAGTTTATCAAGGTGCGGCATATACACGACAAAGAGGGTGAAGGGATGGATGTAATAGGGCCTCGAGGCTGGAGATGTAGAACTGGTCAAGAGAGGCCATTGCTAAAGATGCTCCAGACATGATTGGATATATAAGAGTTGAACCATTCAATGGCAGGCTGAGGAATGGAAAATTGGAACTGGAGGAGAATAATATGGCCAATTATGTTGAAGGTTGCAGTTGGACTGGCAAGGATAATGCACCGCTACCAGAGAGAATGACTAAAATTGAAACTAATGCAGCTGTTCCTATGCTTGAGATGGAAAAAATTCCCCAAGAGATGTAGGTCATCTTCTCATAACATCTGACCCAAGTCAGATGCCTATCTTTACACTTGATAAACTGTGCAGAGGAACAGGAAAATAACCCCTTCCTAGCACTTCAATGATCATGTATGTGCGATAAATATAAGATAAACTGCTTCTGATTTAGCAACCATACTGTAATGCAGCAACCTTATTGAACTGCTGCTTATTATGATTTATAAGTGCCTTTTGCATTTAAATAGAATATAACATATCCTCACCCTCACAAATGAATAAAATCTAGTATTGAACATCTCCTTCTCAATTCCTCATCCTAGAAGCTAACAATAGTGCTTTGAGACTGTTAATTTCACACCCACCTGCCACTCATTTTGATTTAATCAAGTCCGTTGATTGCAGGATTGTGCCATTTTGCAAAAGGGTGGATGGAATTGACACCAAATTTGCTGCAAATATATCAATATTATTTAGGTTCATCAGTAAAGACTGTATTTTATGCCTTTTCATATCATGACCCTGATATTGCAGTAGCAATGATGGCACAAACGGCCAAGCGCCAACCCCTTCAAAACTGACAACAACATCTGGAGTCCACTCATGCACATGTTAAATGTAGAATTTCAGGAGTTGCTATCTGCGATTCTATGCTTCTTCAGAGGGTGCACTGTTGAGGTCTGTCCAGAACGCATTATTTAGAAATCATTAAATTGACTAAGAATGTCCACTGAAAGGCTATTAATCTCACTGTAGAAATCCTTTAGAAGTGACACCTTGGTGAATGGGGTCAAACCAGCCTTTTTCATGGCATGCAACATTCATAATTACTGCCAAACATCTTCACTGACCCTGAAATTTGTTACATGTCAAATTTATCACTGTGATAAGAAAATCTGCATTCTTTTAAATGCTTATGATGATTTGCTTCTACATCTCAATCATTTATTTCACTATCTGCAAATTTAAAAAATAAAAGTGAAAGGATTCAATGATTTTTACTTCCTGGTTTGTTGTCTGTGAGAATGCTTCAGTGTATGATGCCTACCGTGTTATGGAATCTCTGCTGCTGTGTACGCCCGACATAGAATTCCTACAGTCCAGAAGGAGGCTATTCGGCCCATCAAGTCTGCACTGACCCTCCGAAAGAGTACCCTGCCCAGGCACACACCCCCACCCTATCCCCATAACCCCACCTGACAATTCAGCATGGCCAATCCACTTAACCTGCACATCTTTGGACTGTGGGAGCAAACCCATGCAGCCACAGGGAAAATATGCAAACTACACACAGTCACCCAAGGCCAGAATTGAACCTGAGTCTCTGGCGCTGTGAGGCTCAACAGCGAGAGTCACTGTCTGCAAATTCCAACTTAGTAACTATTATATTGTTTTATAATATGATAAGCATTTTACAAGATTGCAAGATGAAATTTTCAATGCAAGATCTCATGCAAGAATTTGCATCCCTCTGTTTTCTAGGCCAAAAGTGTGAAACGTGGTTGTGTGGATCAGTTTTTACCTTAGCTGATATCTCCCTTGGAGCAACATTACATCGCCTCAAATTCTTGGGGCTCGCTAAAAAGTACTGGGGAAATGCAGATCGACCCAATTTAGAAGCCTATTTTGAAAGAGTGCAGAAACGAAATGCATTTCGGAAGGTTTTAGGAGACATACATACCACATTGCTGTCAGCTGTTTTGCCTAATGCATTCCGCCTTGTGAAAAGAAAACCACCTTCTTTCTTTGGCGCCTCATTTTTAATGGGAACCCTTGGTGGAATGGGATATTTTGCTTACTGGTATCTCAAGAAAAAGTATATGTAAAGGAGTAAATGTAATTCTGTGGTCTGTGTAATGTGTGATATTATGGAATGTTTAAAAAATGTGACTAATTTCAGTAGGTGAACTCTGTAGTACTGTTAACATTCCATGCCATATAGAATGGTATATTATACAACACATATACTTTAACTGCTGTTTCTTTTTTAATGCATAGGTTTAGATTTCCCATGCAAACTTCAGGCCAGAACTTTATTAAGCAGTATAAATGCCACCAAATAGTAAAGTTAGAAGTGAACCAACTGACAGTTAGGAAACTGCATTGTATATTACATTTTAAAAGCTAGCAATCCAGCAAAATCCTGCCCTGTTGAAACAAACAGGCTCTGGCGAGTTGGACTAAGCCAATTTTCATTCGTCACATCACAGACTTCCACCAAGTCACTTTGCTCCAGTCATTTTATGATCAGATTTTTACAAAGCCAATCTGGAAGCATTATTTTATTTTATTTTTTGCTGATTTGAATTATAACTCTGCATCAAGGATTGTTAATGGATCATTTAAAATCATACTTTAGGCCAATGCATTTTATTAAACCGTTGGATGAATTACGAACCCATTTCATACTTGAAAAGGATCATTTACAATTGAGTAAAAAATTAAAGTGCACTTACTTGACTTACAGATGAAGTTTTATTTTGAAAACATGTCAATAGGCCCCATTTAGCATTTCTTTGGATCATTCTCTAGTTTAGAGGGAAGCTACGCAGTCTGCTCCTGGGTCTTTCCCAGTCTATATTAAGTGATTTAAGAGATAAGCAATAATGATCGGAGTGAACTTTCCAGGTTATTTTTTTCTGCAGGAGGTTATCTGCAGCTGGAAATATGCCCTATATCCCAGCTAAATTCATGAGTTAACCATGTTGAGAATTACGTGCATTGGTTTATTTTTCAACGCTCACTTCTTGGTGCCACAATGTGCTGTTTTTCCACTTTCCAAACATACCTTTTTCTCTCTTCCAACTTTCCCCTATATTGTATCTGCTTCACCCCCCACCCCCCTCTTCTGACGGCAGCTACTCATGCTGAGGTTCCACTGCCCCTCCAACTGTCACCCAATAACTATTGATGTGCAAGCTAAGTAGAAAGTGCTGCCAGACTATTGAACCCTGGTCCACCACAGCCAAGTCTGAGATTACATTTACTTATCCACCACAAAAAAACTATTAGGAGCAGAAACCCTGACTGAGTAGTCCAGGGATACAGAGGTCAAGATTATACCTGTGCATTGCCCAAAATAAAATCAGCTGTCAGCATAGATCATGGTTTAAACCTGGCAGGTTTCTGGTCCGCATCCCACATTACACAATTCATTTACTTACTGATCCATTGAGGGAACTTAAGTCAAATGTCTCTTAGCAATTAGCGTTTAAGTTAAAAAAAAACAATTGCATTTCCAATCCCTGCTGACGTGATATATTGCACGTGATATGATGATTGCACTTAATAAGGCCGCTCTATGCTGAAGTCAGATGAGCACAATTTTAAATACAGAAACACATTTACTTAACAATAAATGCAAAGAAGCCTCTTCTGGTTCCATCTTCATTCTAATGTTTTAAGTACATGCAACATAATGACCAAAATGCAAAACTGCATTTCAGCATGCCAACGTAGTTGAAACCCCTAAGCAACTAGCACAAAGCTAGTCCGTATCATTACTGAAGCAATATAGATGCCCAGATTTAGACACAGGATGTGTTGAATTTGAAATTCCATAAAGCAGCAATGGGCCCAGAACTAGAGAATGTTTCCAGCTTTGTCATTTTTTACGTTGAAACTATTCCACTTATGTCCAAGATCTGTTGGTACAATCAGAAATTCTAAGAGATAGTTTCACGCAAAACACCTCAGCATTCTGAAATTTCTCAATGAGACAAGAAGATAGTGGCTCATGGCATAAAATTATAATTTTTTGTTAAACCTCATGAGTATTGCAACACTTTAGATGTTCCCTTTGCAACTCTGTGGTTGTGGAAACATGTTACCATCAACAACCACATTCATTCTCACTTAGAGCACTGTTGGTCACATCACAGAGACTAACAAATCATCACGAGGTGAATTATCATTAGGTATTAAATAATTGTTTTCCGAATTACTTCGTCGAGATGGTCATATAAAGGAAAAGGCTTTTGAGATTGGATGGTTAAGTCCATATCCAACACTGGGTCAATTCCTCAGATTTCAAATTATCACTTGGAAACATTATGTTGCGGTTTCCTTTCTTAGTCAGAAATCAAGGTAACAAAGTCTCAGTGGAAGTACAGTCCTTACCTTATACATGACAGAATTCTGTATGGGTTTTTGAAAATTGAACAATTTAAGCAGTCTCAATGTGTTCAAAATTTGCCTTTGAGGAAAATTTCAAAAAAGATGCTTGGCAAAATAAGCCACAGTATCTAAAAATTTGACTTTAATATTACAATACAATGCAGGAGCAAGGGCCTCGTCTTCAATGTTTACATCAGGAATCTAGCCTTCCTGACCACACAGCAGCCTTAAAACGTACACGATCAAAATGGACATCACCTTGAACATTTCTTAAAAACCATATTCTCTACCTACCTGATTGTAAATTTCATAAAAGCATCAAAATGTAATGAGTCATCAATGCTTCAATTTACTGGTAATTATGTGAATAGACAGATTACTAGTTCCAATTTCTCTTTCTATGGGACATACCATCAATATGTGGGATCAAACAGGGTCATTGCGGACACAATATGATGATACTCAAATCAATCACGTAGTCAGCAGATCTACTATGAACACACAAAATTTTGTTTTTGTAATAAATCTTTTTTGAATGGCGAGATACCAGACCAGTTTCAATTTTTTGCCCTGGAAGTAGAATGTGTCCTTAAGAACAAATCAGAAACAAAGGCTAGGTTGAAGAGTAAAGTCTTATGCCTCAGAGATGAATATTACATGTGCATCATGTTTGAAATTTCAGAAATGTATTTTAAAACTTGCTACAAACCCAAAATGGAGGGCATAAAGAGCAAAATATCACATGGCAATATACGCTGAATAAATCTACATTTTAAGCATGCTCATATTTTGATTTGTGGAACCACTGCAATGGCAATTAGTTTGACAAATTCTCTGCTTGCCAGTTCCACTGGCCAAAATCATCCTTAAAGTTATAAAAATAATAGCTTTTATAGTTCTTAGCATAAAATAATTCAGAATAACAGAATTACACATTTCAATCTATCTACCATTAGTGTGGGACATGAGAAACATTTTCATAAACTCTGCAGTTGATGGTCAGTGCAAATATATGAGAAAAAAAAAAGTGGAACCATCAAAGGAAAATTGCTGATTTACAATGGACATCATTTTGAGGGACTATCAGACTGGAATCTGCTACATTCACTTATGAAAATTGCATCTGCATTCATAGTGGAATTTGTACATAGGAAATCTGGCCTATGGCCATTAATTGAAGGACTTTTTTTGTGTAATGATCAAAAAGAAACCGCAAGATAACAAACTAGCACTTCTTTCTTTGATTGTTTTGAGAATCCCTTTTCCATTCTCATTTCCCTAGCGATGGTCAGGGCTTGTGAAACAGCTATCAAAATATCCAACGCAAAAAAGAGCCATCCACAAATAATCCAGGATTGTATTTGCGTCTAATTGCCTGACCATGATATTAGGGCTTGACATAAATCTTAAACTATAAATGATTTGGTGATTGATATCAAGTATGATTAATTGCTGAAAGTTTCACTGAATGTACTGTACTACTGATGATATTCACCTTGCAAACATACTTCATTTCTGTTCAGACACTGAATTGTAAATGATTTATAATAATACACAATGTATGGCAATACTAATATTATGGTTTTACTTTTTTGTGATGACATGCTAAATAAATGACTGGTCACCTTATTTTGGTAACTTCGAGGCAACAACATTTATTAGCTTCCCACAAAACTTTATGTTTCTTGCAGTTAGTCAATTAATAATGATAAAGTATTGTCATTTTTATTTCTGTCTTCCACCAACACTGATGCCTTATTTTATATTGTTCACTGAAGATGAAACATTAATTATCAGTAAGGCCTTAAATTAATGTTTTACCCAATTCTTAGTTCCTTTCCATATAAAATAATGACTAATGTATCTTCTCGTACAGACTAATTTGGTAAAGGAAATGAGTTGAGGAGCAAAATGTTACATAAAGTTCACTGTTTAAAAATTTGTATATTGTTACTGTGGATCTTTAATGTTAAAATCATATTAGCTTGTTTTGCAGGGAGTGTCTCTGATGAGGTACTGTGTCCATGTACAATGTTCTTAGAAGAGCTCCTGGTCCCAAGACCCATCCCAAATACCCTAGCTGCCATTCTATTTCAATAAAAACTATTCATAAGACCATAAGACATAGAGGCAGAATTAGGCCATTTGGACCATCAATTCTGCTCCCCCATTCAATCGTGGCTGATAGGTTTCAATCCCCATTCTCTAGCCTTTTCCCCATAACCTCTGATCCCCTGATTAATCAAGAACCTATCTATCTCCGCCCTAAAGACGCTCAATGATTTGGCCTCCACAGCCTTCTGCGGCAAAGAGTTCCACAGATTCACCACCCTCTGGCTGAAGAAATTCCTCTTTATCCCAGTTTTAAAATATTGTCCCTTCAGTCTGAAGCTGTTCCCATGAGTTCTAGTTTTTCCTACTATTGGAAACATCCTTAATTCATCTTAATTGCAGCTTGTGTAAATCTGCACCCGCAAAGAGGGACTCAGAGACAGACCAATCTATAGGATCCATTGCCGAATTCTCTGGTCCATTGCTGCCAATGGTCAAGGAAAGGGTGAATTACTATTTGTCCGGTTGAATTACTTTGGCTGATTAGTTTCAGTTTGGACCAGTGAGTGGACAGAGTGGGGAGGATAAGTAAGTACTGGCCTAAGGAGCGGTTGTGTTTGAGCGTGATGCCAGTGTTGGCTGTGTATGAATCGGAATCCGGAGACAATAGTGAGGATGCGATAATGCATGGAGTAGAAGGGTTTTAGTATCTGCCTTTGTAACCCTGCAGACAGGGCCCAGTACTTCACTCAATCCTATGATACAGTGTCAGACTGAGGCTAAACATTGCTCTGTGTATATGTATATGTAGATATTGTGCTTCCACACTGTGTGTCCTCAGATTCAGTTTAGAAAATACGGTCACCCTAGAACCTGTTCACAAGGCCAATGCCAAACCACAGTAATTGTATGCACATGTCAAACTATATAATTGTTAAGAAACTGCCCTGTATATGTTACCACAAAAATCTGTAATGTGCGTCTTGCAGTTCCTAGACATCAACCAATTTATCTCCATACAAACACCATAGAGTGCATTCTGGGTGATGAGTGTTTGTTAGCAAGCTGCACAAAATAATATATTGATATTTAGAAAAATAAATCACAATATAAATCAATATAAAGAAACAAAGTCCAGCCAGTCAGTTCACTTTAAAATGAGGGGGTGGGGGGGGGGCAACAAGATCTACAAAACTCTCACTGTGATACCAGACAACATCTTCTGGATTAAGTCTAATCATTTTGAAATTTTTCAAAGCGATTTTATGATGCAGCCCCATATATTTCCTCCAGCCATGCATATTTATCATTGTATTAGACAGATAGATGTTACGATTCTTCAATAACCAAAAATGTACCTCAATACTGTTATAAATCTTTGAATATGTAATACAATTGCAAAGCTAATGAGACTATAACAAGCACTGTTTTAAAAAAAATACACATGTATGAACAAAATAAATTCCATTCAAAGCGGATTTCTTCTCCGTTAATAGATTTAGGACTGCTTGGCTGCTTTAGCTCCATTCCCTTTTGCTTGATCCCTCACTCCTGTCCTAAATTTACATCATTCTGCAACTGCTCCCTTATCTCTACCTTCCCCCAGGCTAACTTTCTACACTTCCTTGTCGCTATACGCTATATTATGAACAGCTTCCTTTCATTGGCAGTGTTCTCCACATCTTTGCAAAACCGCCATTTCTCCCGCTCCTCTAAATGATCCTTCATATTATTCCTGAGGGGTGAATAACTGCACTCACTATTTAATTTTACTTAAAAAATCTAAGTTTTGGTTTGAACTTCATCTGTCATTGCAGAACTGGCTTCAGTACCATCGCATACATTTGCTGTTGGGACTGGATTGTTTTAAATCATCTTCCTGCAAAAGAGACCTCAAGAATGTATTATAAATTAGTTTTGTAGAGGGGCGGAATTCTCCGCTCCCGGGAAAAATCGGGAGGGCCGTCGTCAACTCGGCCGAGTTTCACGACGGCCTCGGAGGCCACTCCTCGCCCCCTATTCTCCCCTCCTGGCGGGGCTAGGAGCGGCGCTCCGTAACTCTCGGCCGCCGGGCGGCGCGCCGAGAGTGACGCAACGGCGGTGCCTATGTGACGTCAGCCGCGCATGCGCAGGTTGGCCGGCTCCAACCCGCGCATGCGCGGCTGACGTCACGACGGCTGACAGCTCGAACCTGCGCATGCGCGGTGGCCGTCTTTCCCCTCAGCCGCCCCGCAAGACGTGGCGGCTTGATCTTGCGGGGCGGCGGAGGGGAAATAGTGCGTCCGATTGAGACGCCGGCCCGACGATCGGTGGGCACCGATCGCGGGCCTGTCCCCTCCCGAGCACAGTCGTGGTGCTCATTCCCCACCAGGCCCCCTACAAGCTGCAAAACGGGCATCTCACGGCGATTTCACGACGGCAGCGACCAGGTGTGGTTGCCGCCGTCGTGAAACGGTCGCGAACAGCAGGCCGCTCGGCCCATCCGGGTCGGAGAATCGGCAGTCACCGTGAAAAACTGCGAGCGGCGATTCGTCCGAGCGGGGGGTAGGAGAATCGCGGGGGGCGCCCCAGGGGGTCGTGAAATTAGTTGGGGGGCCCTCCCGCGATTCTCCCACCCGGCGTGGGGAGCGGAGAATCGCGCCCATTGAAACTCAAAGGCCAGAATTGGAGGGGCGCAGAGCAAACTATAGGACGTGGGAAGATTAGAGATAGCGAGGAGTGAGGCAATAGATGATTTGCAAACAAGAGTAAGAATTTTAAAATTGAGACATTAGCAATGAAGGGAATTGCATCCAGAGGTGATTGGTGAATGAGACTTGTGTCAGCAAATTGGCCGTAGCCCACAGCAAGAGGGAATCAGAGCATTCTGGATTGTGTTGCGGTGTTGGTGTAGTGGTATTGTCGCTGGACTAGCAATCCAGAGACCATGGGCAATGCTCTGGGCACCCAGGTTCTGATTGACACATTTGATTGATTTGATCTCACTATTTCTGAGCAGAATGGCCAGCAACCAACAGCAAAGATCAAAGGTGAGCCAGGAGCCACCAGGAGATGAGTAGGCCAGATGCAGGGTGCCAGTGTTGGCAGTTGGTGGCAGTAGTGGCGAGAAGAGGTTGTGGTGTGCTTACAGGTGGTGGCAGGGCCTTGGAAAAGGGGCAGGGGAGGGGGGAGGGGGTTCAAGCCTCGTAGAAAAGTAAGTGTCTGTATGTGTGAGGATGAGGGCATGTGTGCGAGTGTGTGAGGATGAGGGTGTGTGTTAGTGTGTGTGAGAGGTGAGGGTGTGTGATAGAGAGAGGATGAGGGTGTATGTGTGTGAGAAAGGATGAGGGTGTGTGAGAGAAAGGATGAGGGTGTGTGTGAGAGAGAGAGGATGAGGGTGAGTGAGTGTGTGAGAGGATGAGGGTGTGTGAGTGTGAGAGGATGAGGGTGTGTGTGAAAGAGAGGATGAGGGTATGTGTGAGAGAGAGAGGATAAGGGTGTGTGAGTGTGTGAGAGGATAAGGGTGTGTGAGTGTGTGAGAGGATGAGGGTGTGTGAGAGGATGAGGGTGTGTGTGACAGAGGGGATGAGGGTGTGTGAGAGGATGAGGGTGTGTGTGAGAGGTGTGGGTGTGTGTGAGGATGAGGGTGTGTGTGAGAGGTGTGGGTGTGTGAGAGCGATTGTGTGTGAGAGTGTGTGTATATGTGATGAAGGTTGTGTGTGATGAAGGATGTGTGTGAGAGAGGATGAGTGTGTGAGAGGATAAGATTGTGAGGATGTGTGTGTGAGAGGATGTGTGTGATAATGCGTGTGTGTGTGAGAGGATGAGAGTGTTTGTATGTGAGGGTGTGTGCATGTGTAAGGATGTCTGTGTGAGGGTGAGGATGTGTGTGTGTGTGAGGATGTGGGTGATGATGCGGGTCTGTGAGAGGATAAGTGCGTGTGTGAGGATGTACGCGTATGTGTGAGTGCATGTGAGGATGTGTGTGTGATGAGGCGTGTGTGTGAAAGGATGTGTGCGTATGAGTTGTGATAATGCATGTATGAGAGGATGAGTGTGTGTATGAGGATGAGTGTGTGCGAGAACGGTAAGTATGTGTGTGAGAATGAGCGTGTGTGAGTGGATGAGGGTGTGTGCATGTGAGAGAATGAGTGTGTGTGAGGATGTGTGTATGATCCATGTATGTGAGATGATAAGTGTGTAAGAGAGGATGAGAGTGTGAGAGAGGAAGCATGCGTGTGAGAGAATGAGTGTGTGTATGGTGCGTGTATGTGAGATGATTGTGTGAGAGAGGATGCATGTGTGTGAGATGATGCATGTGTGTGAGAAGTTAAGTGTGTGGATGGGTGTATAAGTGTCATGATGGGTGTGGTAGTATGACTAGGGGTATTACGGTACCTGGAAGTGTGAGCTGCCATTGGTGCAGAGGACTCGCTGCCCATTGGCCCAGGTAAGTCATGTGCCTCTCAGCCAATCTCCGCCTATGAGGCGGGATATAAGAACCCGTGCTTCCCGGCAGTCGGCCTTTCTTCTGTACGTCTGCAGCCGGGTACACTTCTTGTGTATTAAAGCCTATTGTCCGGACCTCATCAACGTTTCGCGTCCATTGATTGTGCATCAATGGATTTGTGTGTGAGGATGCATTTATGAAGATGCATGTGTTTCTGATGATGCGTGTGTGGTGTGAGGGTGTGTGAAAAGAGTGTGTGAGTGTGAGAATGAGAGTATGAGTGTGTGTGTGTGAGAAGATGAGTATGTGTGAGAGGCTATTTGTGTGTGTGTGAGGATGAGTGTGTGTGTGAAGATGAGTGTGTGAAGATGTGTGTGAAGATGTGTGTGTGAGGGGGTGTGTGTGAGTGTGTGAGGGGGTGTGTGTGAGTGTGTGAGGATGTGTGTGATGATGTGTGTGAAAGAATGAGGATGTGTGTGTAAGGATCTGTGCGTGTGTGTGTGTGGATGAGTGTATGTGAGGATGAGTGTGTGTGAAGTTGAGTGTGTGTGAGAGAGGACGAGGGTGTGTGTGAGGACTGTGTTTTTACACAGCAGGCGGTAGGCACAGGATCTGGAAGGCACGACCTGAAAGATTGGTAGAGGCATATCTAATTGTTGCTTTCAAAAGGAAGTGGTATCAGCAACTGAAGAGGAAAACAATTTCAGGGGAGATGGCCGGGGTGTGGAACTAGCTACAGTGATCTTGCAGACAGCCAGCACAGAATCGATGGGTCAAATGGCCTCCGTCTGCTGGAATCTTTCAATTATTCTAGAATTTTCTGTTAATTACAGGCATCAAACAGCGAGAATTAGATTAGCATGAGGTTCGGAAGATAGTCTGGGGAAACATGCAAAAATGCAGGTGACTAACTATCCCAAGATAAACTGGGATGAAAGTAATAAATAGTCAGCAAGAAAAGTGTTTTAGAACTGTATCCATGTAGAACTGTCTCTCATCCAACAAAAAAATAGTTCTGGGAAATAAAGAAAGCAAATAATTGAATTCAGAGTAGGGGAATGATTGAGAAATAGTGACCACCACATAAAGATGCAAAGTAATGTAAAAGGACAATGAAGAGTCAAAGATAATGATGATGAACATGAAAGACAAACTAAGCTAGGTGGCCGAGCTCAGGTTAGTAAACAAGCGAACAAATTAGCTGTGGAAAACGAGAGTTGAATAGAATATAAAATAAACATATTCTTACAAGGTGAATGTGGTGATCCACTGTGTTTACTTTGGAACAGGGGACAGAAGGGGTGAAAGAGATTTTTCAGTCTCCAGAAGAGACAAGGACATAATAATTGGATCAGAGCTGATCCTCACCTTCAATGTCTTCAGCTTGAATTAATAAAATAGCAAAGGGCCTTATCACTATTTTCCTTGTACCTCAGACTCAACTTTACATTCAGTCATTGAGCTTCTCTGGTGGACAGACAGGCATAGTAGAAGTGCTTTGTGTCCTTTGAGTTGGTAATGCTGGCTATTTGTGATGGTATTATTAAAGTATTTATGACAGATCAGGTTGGGTAATTTTATTGTTCAAGGCCCTTTATTTCTCCACTTATCTGTTGTGCCATCAACTCTGCCACCACTGGGATATTAATTCAAGTTGCAGCTTTCACCACTACTGTGATGGTACTTGGTGTTGAATTAAGAGGAAGTTTGGTTTCTAAAATCACATATAATTGCTAAGGAGTTGCTAACGCCGGGCCATTAAACTTGTATGGGAGATTATGGAAGGGCAGAGGGCCAGGGAACTGTAAAAAGCAATGATGTCAAATGGGATTGTGGAACTATGGATTGATTTAATGTCAGAAGACAGTTTCGTAGTGCATTGATCGTGATGTGGTAATGAACTTACTGCACAAAGTCTTGAATTCACAGACACTTTTAAAATGTTCCAATTATTCGCGTGTGTTCGATGTGCAGTATATTTTGCAATATTTTTCCGGGGGAGACTTGCTCCCAATCATCAAAATAGCGACAACTTGTCCATCCCGTACCAGCCTCCCCGGACAGACGCCGGAATCTGGCGACTGGGGGCTTTTCACAGTAACTTCATTGAAACCTACTCGTGACAATAAGCGATTTTCATTTCATTTTTCATTTTCATCAAGCTGCATCATGCTTTGAGCCCAAACACCTTAAGGATGAGACAGAGTGGTGGCAGAGAAGAAAAGAATACAAATGCCGCACTCTGGATCTCACTACTTTGTGGGGCATCCTGACCCATGTTCCCACAAATAATGTACCTCTTCCATGATATGAAAGCCCACGGCAGAAACTTGAAATCCAAGTAGACGTCATCTTTGAACTGAAGGAGAGCCGTCAACAGTGACAACATTTTTAATGAGTAAAAGGAAACAAGAAGGTAAAATAATATTGAATGATTTCATGGCTTCAGCAAAAATGAACTGGCATTGGGATCTGCGTTAAAATGGGAATGACTGGAAAGCACTTTGATGTTCTGAATGCATGATTTCACAGAATTGTTACAGTGCAGAAGGAAACCATTTGGCCAACGTGTCTGCACCGGATCTCCAAATAGGCATCATGGCTTATTGCCATTCCCCTGCCTTTTCCCCTACCCCTGAACATTATTTGACTAAAAAAAAATCATCTAATACCCTCTTGCGTACTTTGATTGAACCTGCGCCCAACACAACTCCAGGTAATGCATTCCAGCCCCGAAGCACTGGTTGTGCAAAAAGGTTTTTTCTCGCATCACATTTGCCTCTTTTGCAAATTATTTTAAATCTGTGCAATTCTCTTTGTAGCATTCTTCTCCCCAAAGAGAACAGTCCCAACACCTCAAATCTCTCCTCACAATTGATGGTTCTCATCCATGTAATCATTTTAGCAACCCTCTTCTGACTCTCTCCAATGTGTTCACATCCTTTCTGTAATGTGGCGCACAGAAATTATGCAATATTCCAACTGGGGTTTAACGAGTGTCTTGGATACGTTCAGCATAACGTCCTTGCTCTCAGAATCATAGAACCAGAGAAAGGTTACAGCACAGAATGAGGCCATTTGACTCATTTTGTCCATGCAAGCCCGAGGACACCTCAGTGCCCTTTCTA
This sequence comes from Scyliorhinus canicula, assembly GCF_902713615.1. Lineage (NCBI taxonomy): Eukaryota > Metazoa > Chordata > Chondrichthyes > Carcharhiniformes > Scyliorhinidae > Scyliorhinus > Scyliorhinus canicula. The sequence continues at coordinate 167,252,827 of NC_052152.1, read as the reverse complement.
ATCCCACCTTCCTGAACTCGTCCCAGAGCCCTGTACCTTAAGGTGCAGATCCAGGTGCTTTTTAAAACAGTTTAGGGTCTCTGCTTCCACTATCAACTTGGGCAGCAAGTTCCAACTCCCACTACTCTCTGCGTAAAGAGGTATTTCCTCATGTCCCCATTACACCTTCTGCCACATCTTAAATCTATGTCCCCTGGTTCTAGAATTCTCCGCTAGGGGAAAAAAATGTATCCTGTCCACTCCACCTCTTCCCCTCATTACACCTCAATCAAGTCACCTCTCAGTCTTCTTTGTTCCAGGGAAAATAACCCCAACCTATCCAATCTCTCCTCACAGCAACATTTCTTTAGCCCTGGAAACATTCTTGTCAACCTCCTCTGCATTCTCTCCAACCTCCTCTGCATTCTCTCCAGAGCAATTAAGTCCTTCCTGTAATGTGGTGACCAGAACTGCACACAATACTCCAGTTGTGGCCTCACCAGTGTTTTATACAATTCCAACAATATATCCTTACTTTTATATTCTATGTCTCTGCCAATGAATGAGAGCATTGCATATGCTTTCTTTACAACCTTACCTTGTCTGCTTGAACTGCTCTCTTTAGGGGCCTGTGTACTTGTATGTCAAGGTCTCTCACTTAATTTACCTCTCTTAGTATGTTACCATTTATTGTGTACTCCCTATAACTGTTTGACCTCCCTAAATGCATGAATTCACATTTCTGTATTAAAATCCATCTGCCACTTCATCGCCCACTCCATCAACCAATCTATATAATTTTGGAAATTATAGCTATCCTCTATATCTGTCTAGATTTGGCAGTACTGCTCTTATTTTTGGAGGAGGCATGTCTACTTTATACATTTAGGATCTTGCTTTTTAATGCCTCCTACTGATTTTCCACTGATTTATCCTCCAGCAGTGCTATCCAGTCCACCTCAGCCAAGTCCCTTCTCATGTCTGCAAAATGTCCTTTCCCTCAGTTCAAAACCTTTACTCCTGCTTTATCTCTGTCCCTTTTCCACATAATATTAAATCTAACTGAACTGTGATCACTATCCCTGATATGGCTGCCAACTGTCATTTTACCCACTTGCCCTTCTTGTTCCTCAAGACTAAGCCTGGAATTGCATTTGGGGACACCTTCTTCACATGTGATCATCAGGGTCCATCATTTCCCACATTGTGCAGGAGGAGCATACTACGGGTCTACGGTCTCCTACCATGACTTGCTCTCGATTAAGCTATTTACTCCCTTAGCTAGGGACTTATTTGTTAGCTAGGATCCGTGTTTCTTACCAAACACTTTTATTATAGTTATACAGTACTACTCTATACTCATTTTGTTATCCCTACTTTAGTATTAAGCATTAAATTAATTTAATAGATACTCACTGGGACCTACTCACTAATCAGCAGCTTTGGTTGGTCCGTGTCACATTCTGAACCAGTGTTTGTGTCACAATCCGAACCAGCATTTGTGCCACATTCTGAATCAGCGTTTGTCAACTGCTCTTCCTCAGGTTGAGCACTAGGTCCTTTGAAATCCCCTCCTCGGTTATTGTGACTGAGCTGAGTTTTCCTAGAATGCTCCTCAGGGATTTCTCACCAATGGCATCTGTAATCTATGTCCCGATTAATAAAGCCCAGAATATCATATGCTTTAACTGCTCTCTTCACCTGTCTGCCACCTTCAATGATCTATGTACATATACAGTCAGATCTCTCTGCTCCTGCACCCCTTTAGGAATTGTACCCCTTATTGTATATCTTCTCTCCAAGTTCCTCACTTCTCCGTATTGAACTTCATGTGCCATCTATCTGTCCAATCTACCAACTTGTCTATGCCCTTTTCGAGTTTTACACTCTTCTCTTCACAGTTTACAATCCCTCTAAGTTTTGTGTCATCCACAAACTTTGAAATTGTCTCCTGCACACCAAGATTTAGATCATTAATATATATCAGAAAAAGCAAGGACCTCAACATCCATTCCTGGGGAAAACCACAAAAACCTTCCTCCAGCCTGAAAAATATCCATTGACCATTACTTTCTGCTTCCTATTATTCAGCCAATTTCCTATCCATGTTGCTCGTGTCCCTTTTATTCCATGAGCTATAACCTTTCTCTCAGGTCAACAATTTGACCCTGTATCGAATGCCTTCCAAGAGCCCATTTCCACCACATCAACAGCATTACCCTCATCGACCCTTTTGGTTACTCCAGTAAGTTAGTTAAACATGATTTTCCCTTTAGAAATCCATGCTGGCTCTTTTTAATCAACCCACATTTTTTCATGTGACTACTAATTTTATTCCTTAAGCTGAGGTAGCATGAGACTTCCTTTCAAACCTTTTATTTCTTTTCATGAGGAGCACCCTGTGTCTGTTGTAAGTTGCTCACACAGTTGAGGAAATTCTTTTCCCCACCTGGAGTTGTCCTCAGTTGTAAAAGGCTTGGCCCTCACAATCTCACTCCAATCAACCTCACAGGAGGAGCGAGTGGCATGGTGGCACAGTGGTTAGCACTTTTGCCTTGCAGCGCCAGGGCCCTGGTTCAATTCTGGGTGACTGTGTAGAGTTTGCATGTTCTTCCCGTACCTGCGTGTGTTTCAAATAGATGCTCCAGTTTCCTCCCACAGTCAAAAGGTGTGCAAGTTTGGTGGATTAGCCATATTAAATTGCCCCTTAGTGTCCAAAGAGTAGGTGGGGTTACAGGGATAGGGTGAGGGAGTGGGCCTAGGTAAGGTGCTCTTTTGGTGGGTCAGCGCAGACCCGATGTACTGAATAGCCTCCTTCTGCCCTGTCGGGATTCTATGAATTGTTTCTAAAAGCTTTCCCACCACTGATGTTAAACTGAATGGTCTGTAATTTCTAGGGATATCCTTATAACTTTTTTTTGAACAAGGTCACAACATTTGCAACTCTCCAGTCCTGTGGCACCTCCAGAGGTGGTAGATTACAACCAGAGCCCCTGCAATTTCCAGTGTCACTTCATTCATTATCCTTGAATGCATCTCATCTGGTCCCGGTGCCTTGTTAACTTTCAGTCCTGACAGTCTATTCAAAAATTCATCCTCATCAATTTTGAACGCTTCTAGTGACAGAGTTTCCTCACCTGTCACCATGTCCTGGGTAGTATCTATCTCCTTGTTAAAGACAATGCAAAAATATTCATTTAATACCCCAACTATGGCACCTGCCTCCATGTGTAAATCCCTTTTAGGTCCTGAATTGGCCCTATCCTTCCTTTTGCCACCCTTTTATTATTTATATGATTTCAGAGGACTTTTGGATTCCCTTTTATGTTGGCTGCCAGTCTTTTCTCATAATCCCTTTTCATTTCTCTGTGTGTTTTTTCACCTCCCCTCTGAACCTTCTGTGCTTCTCTTGGTTCTCAGCTGTATTGTCCGCCTGATACCTGTCATAACCTCACTTTTTCATCTCCTTTTTCATTTGGGGAGCTTTGGATTTGTTTACCCTACCTTTCCCTTGTAACAAAATATATCTTGACTGTCCAGACCATTTCTGCTTTGAAAATAGCCCATTGTTCAGCTGCATTTGTTCCCACCGAACCTTTGCTCCAGTCTCTCTTGTTGGAGATGGTCATTGTGTGGCATTAATGTTACTTGCCACTTATCAGCCAAAGCCAAATGTCGTCCATGCTGCATTTGGACTCAGTGCTTCAGTAGATGCGGATGGTACTGAACATTGTGCAATCATCAGCAAACATCTCTTTTTCTGACCTTATGATGGGGGGGGAAGCCATTGATGAAGCTGAAGATGGTTGGGCTGAGAAGACTGGCCTGAAGAACTTCAAGTCCAAGCTGCAGTAGAATACTGGTCTATAAACATAGAGACATTCAATTGGAAGGGAAATGGAGCACCAGCCCTGGGGAGAAGGTTCCAGAATTCACCAATGTTGCTCTGGAAGCCTTAGTGACATAGGCATATAGAAGCAGAGGCTGCACTTTCACAGAAGGCCATAAATTGTGCCCGCAGAAGGAAGTAGGAGCAACTGGCCAGGGAGGTCACTGATCAAAATCTGGACCCGAGGATCGAATTGCAGTGCAGAAAGTAGTTGAATGACCTCACAAGCATTAGTCAAGATCAATGAATGCATCTTCACATCACACACCTACGAAGCTACCAGCCTGTCTCACAACCCAATGCACTACACCACTGTCACTCACACAGCTGCAGTGCTTGGTATTCAGGACTCACGACTAGCATTTGCATACTCCATCTCACCGACCCATAACTTCCATCATTGCTAGCCTCACATAACCTCTTGCTGCCTTCACATATCTCGAGCTATTCAGCTGTAGCTGAAACATTATCCATACAGTGACAATCTGCTCCCTTTACCATTCAGGAGAAAGGTGCGATCACATGATCGCCCAACAGAGAAATGTCGGGGCACCATAATTTCATCCGCACAACCCAAAAAGGAGCTGGTGATCAGAATTATTGGGTTGGCATTTATAGCAACACCAGATCCCATGGACTCAGAGATCAAGAATGATGGGGAGTTCCTGCCCAATACCACTTCTCAACTCCCCTGTCGTAGCGCAGCTCCTTTAAGGGGACAGGCTCAACAGAGCATGTGACCGGCTCAGGAGCAGTTGTGCAGGAGCATGCGAACACCGCCAATAGGGAGTTTTAGTGGGGCCTTGGAGCAGGATCCCGGGCATTGTGGACCCCGGAGCCGAAGTGTTAAGACCTGTTGTATTGTGTTCTGTGCCTGTTACTTAACTACTTTTATCTTTCATCAATAAACCCCTTTGTTAATTCCTGGAAGCCTCCAGTGTATGTCATGAGGCACCACATTGGCAATGAAAAAAATGTTTTCACAGCTTGCAAACATTGTGAACTGATGGGAGAAAAGAAGGAGAAATTGACAAAGTACTGAAGCTGCAGCAAGAGTTGGGAATCATTAAACCATGAGTCAAAATGCCTACCATTGGTAACTGCGCCCATTTGACCGAGGGGCTGAGGATTTGAGTCAGTACATCGAAGGGCTCCACTATCTGTTTTACCGCAAAGATCACATGCCAGGTCAAGCAGAAGGTGATACTTCGGACAAGTTGTGGCCCCCAAAACATATAATTTTATTAGAAACCGGTCATGCTCAATGTGTTATAGGGATATGGAGAACAGGTAGAGAGGTGGATTTGATTGAATGGCAGATCAGGCTCAAAGGGTTGAATTACCTCCTTCTGCTCCTAATTCCTATGTTTCTAATTCCCCGGGGGCACTGGACTTGGAGATCTTTTGACCAGATAGTGCAATTGCTCAAAGACCATTTCAACCCAAGGCCCAATTATCCTCCAACATTACAAGTTTAGCTCTGCAGTGAGAGAGCATCAAGAGTCTGTCTTAGCATTTATAGCCAGTCTTCGCCAGCTCGCTGAGCACTGAGTTTTGGACGGGTTTAGTTGCGTGACCAGCTGGCTTGTGGGATCTATAACCTTAATATCCAGAAGCTCCTGGCGGAAACCACTGTAACATTGGAAAAAGCTAGATAACGTCAGCAACAAAAGGACCACTGAACTCCAAAGTGTGGCTGAAGGGGAGGTTAACCAAGTATGGGACAGTAGTGCTCTAGCTCAACAGGCACAGCAGAAAACCAGAACGGTCCTCGGGACCAGACTGGAGTCAAAGGACCAGATAAAAGATGGGGCATCACCCCAAATGGGAGGTGGACTGCTATCATTGTGGGGGAGACCATCCCCAGGAGAACTATCAGACTTTAAGTTTGAATAATACTACAGCTAAGCTTTCCACGTACACAGGCAGACTTTGAAGATCCTCACAACCACCAATTCACCAGTGGAGTACTAGAGAAGGAGGCCAATCTGCCCTTGGATGTCATGGAAGAGGATAGACCCAGTCTGGTGGGAAGAGGCGGGTTACAGAAGAATAGGCTCAATTGGGTAGAAATTTTCAAAATACCCAATGTCGTCCTCCATGATGTTCGAAGGAGGTATAAAGACGTGTTTCACAAGTAACTAGGCCGGATTAAAGGCGTCAAAGCCAAAATCGATGTCAATCCAGATTCTATGCCCAAATTGCTAGACCAGTGCCACAAGCACTGCATCAGAAAGTTGAAGCAGAGCTCAAGAGATTGGAAGAGCTGGGCATGGGGCGGCACTGTAGCACAGTAGTTAGCATTGGTGCATCACAGCACCAGGGACCCTGGTTTGATTCCCGGCTTGGATCAGTGTGTGGAGTCTGCACGTTCTCCCCACTGGTTCCTGTAGGTGGCCCAAAAACACAAAGTGGGTACAGCTGATTAGTGGAGGATAAATGTATCATGGCAGCTGCCAGAATAGCATGCATTCACTCAGATTGAGGTCTTGTCATGGTCTCACACCAAATGCATTCTCCCCCCGATATATTATTTAAGCAAGAATGCTTTGAAATAATTAGAGTAGAGATTTATCAGATATGAGACACAGACAACAGACTAAATGGCCTCCTACTATGAACCATGGGCGAAATTCTCCGACCCCCACGACGGGTCGGAGAATAGCGGGAGGGCCTTCCCGACATTTTTCCCGCCCTCCCGCTATTCTCCCCCCCCAACTCCCGACACGAATCGCTGCCGCCGTTTTTTTACGGCCGGCAGCGATTCACAGCTGTTCGATGGGCCGAAGTCCCAGCCCTTTACGCTGTTTTTACGAACGGCAAAGAGACCTGGTCTGGCCGTTCGTAAAAACGGCGGGAACAACTCGCTTTTTATAACCATGGCACCGATTGGCACGGCAGTACCACGGCCGTGCCAAGGGTGCCATGGGCCCGCGCACTATTTGTCCTTCCGCCGCCCCGCAGTATCCATTCGCGGGGCGGCTGAGGGGCATCCCGGCCCGCGCATGCGCGGGTTTCGCGCAAATACGCGATGACGTCATCCGTGCATGCGCGGGTTGGAGTCTTCCAATCCGCGCATGCGCGGCTGACGTCATATGACGCGTCAGCCGGCGCTAACTCCGGCAAGCGGGTTTAACGAAATTCGTTAAGCCCGTGATGCCGGAGCTTGCGGCGTCGGGCTGCTAGCCCCGACCGGGGACCAGAATCGGTTCCCGGTCGGGAAGGGGGGGGCTGGCGTCAAACCCGCCCGGGTTTGATGCCAGCCTTACGATTTCTCCCGTTTTGGGAGAATCGCGCCCCCCATTTTTAACTTCTTCCTTAACAAGTGCCTTATCCAGTAGGATGTCGGGTTTGATGGATGTCTGTCCAGCGTTTAGGGATATCTGAATCTAAGATTGCAATTTTGTACTTGAGCATTTTAAAAATTGATCATTCAGTGCTTATGACCAGCTTAACCTTCAAGTCCCTCTTGGCTGCTTTGCTGTTTGGAGTAATAGTTGCTTCTCAACCCGTATAGCAGACATTTGTCTTTTTACCTAGCATTGGAGACAGCTGCTCATGGTACTGTCCGACACCAATTTTCTAATCCCATGCATTTCATCAATCAGTGCATGATGTAAAAAGTGGAAATTGTGAAATGCACTGAAATTATTGAACTATGCATTAATGGTATAAGAAAATTAAAACCGGAATACACTGGACTCTGAACATCATGCATTGATAAATCATGTATAAGTTCCACTGCAGTTACAATATGAAAACTGGCGAAGCCAAATAGGAAAAAGGGGCGAAATTCTCCGACCCCAGCAGGGTCGGAGAATCGCCTGGGGCCGCCGAAAATCCCGCCCCCGCCGTGGCAGAGATTCTCCGCCACCCGGGAAGTGGCGGGGGCGGGAATCACGCCACTCCGATCGGCGAGGACCCTGCGGCGATTCTCCGGCCCGCGATGGGCCGAAGTCCCGCCGCTGGGAGGCCTCTCCCGCCGCCGAGGTTTGAACCACCTCTGGTGGCGGCGGGATCGGCGGCGCGACCGGGCCCCCGGGGTCCCGGGGGTCGCGGGGCGATCGGACCCCGGGGGGGTGCCCCCACGGTGGCCAGGCCCGTGATCGGGGCCCCCGATCAGGGAACGAGCCAGTGCCTTGGGGGCACTCTTTCTCCTCCACCATGAAGCGAAACCCACAGCGCGCATGAGCAGGTGGTGACGTCAGCGGCAGCACATGCGCGAACCGGCGAAAGCCTTTCGGCCAGCCCCGGGCCTGAAGGGCCGCTGGCACCGGTTTTTGGCGTGGTGCCAACCGCTCCGGCGCGGGGCTAGCCCCCAAAGGTGCGCAGAATACCACACCTTCGGGGAGGCCCGACCCCGGAGTGGTTGGCGCCACTCCCCTATGCCGGGACCCCCGTCCTGCCGGGTAGGGGAGAATCCCGCCCAAGATAAGCCAGAGAGAATTTATGGCGAGTACTGTGGGCAGCACGGCAGGACAGTGGTTAGCACAGTTGCTTCACAGCCACAGGGTCCCAGGTTCGATTCCCAGCTTGGGTCACTGTCTGTGCAGAGTCTGCACGTTCTCCTTGTGTCTGCGTGAGTTTCTCACATCGTCCATCGATGTGTGGGTTAGATGGATTTGCTATAATTGCCCAGCATCCAAAAGGGATAGGTGGGATTACTGGGTTACAGAGATAGGTTGGAGGCGTGGGCTTAAGTAGGGTGCTCTTTCCAAGGGCCGGTGCAGATTCGATGGGCCGAATGGCCTCATTCTGCACTGTATATTCTATGATTCTAACTCCCACAATTCCCACAGCCATTGAGGAGTAAGGGCCCAGAGTAAAGCCGATGGCTAACTCACGCATGGACCAATATATCAGGAACTCAACAATAGCAATACTGGAGGAGGCCACATACATCCCTGTACTACCCTAACCAATGTGATCGGTGTGAAGAAACAAAAATATATAAAGCTAGTAATTGTTTACATTGACATTCAACTATCGTATGGATTGCATGTTAAGTCTTCCATTTCTCATAATTATAAAACCTATACAAGCATTCCCTTCTAGATATATATCCGTTTTACAGGATCTGGGCGACGCTCTTTAAGACGGCATTTATTGACCATCTCTAATTGCCCTTGAACTGATGTGGAGATGCCAGCATTGCCCTTGAATGGAGTGGCTTGCTAGGCCATTTCAAAGGGTAACATTGTGGTGGGTCCGGAGTCACATGTAGGCCAATTCAATTCCACCATCTGCCGTAGTGACATTCAAAATCTGGTCCCCAATATCAGCTCACTATTTTATTATGACAGAAACTGACACCAAATCAAGATGATGCCGGGATGGATGACTTAAAGATTGGGAAATGAGAATGAAAAAGTTTTTTTAGTTTTTTTATAAATTTAAAATACCCAATTCATTTTTTCCAATTAAGGGGCAATTTAGCATGGTCAATCCACCTACCCTGCACACCTTTGGGTTTTGGGGGCGAAACCCACGCAAACATGAGGAGAATGTGCAAACGCCACACAGAGAGTGACCCAGAGCCAGGATCAAACCTGGGACCTCGGCGCCGTGAGGCAGCAGGGCTAGCCCACTGAACCACCATGCTGCTCTGATTGAAAAAAGATTTTAAGGAGAGTCTTAAAGGAACACAGAAGACAAGGGACAGGATTCTCCAAGCCAGGGCAACATGCCGGAGAATCGCCGCAACCGCTCCACACCGCCCCCAACGTCGGCACGCGATTCTCCGAGGAGCGGAGAATCGGTGCCATTTGCGCCGGAGCGTTTGCCGCAGCACCGTTTACGTGCCGCTGTCCACAGCCGGGCCGCCAATTCTCCTTGATGGGCCGTGCAGCAACGGCAGAGTCCCGCCAGCGCCATCCACACCTGCTCGCAGCCGGCGGGAACTCTGCGCACAGGGTCAGGGGGCATCCTTCACCGGGGAGGGGGGGATGCCTCCGATGGGGTCTAGCCCGCAATCAGGGCCCACCATTCCGCGGGCCAGCCTCTCCAGCCCCGGACCTATTTTGTTACGCGACTGGCCCCTGAACCCCCACGCCATGTTGTGTCGGGACCGGCACGTTGAGGAAGTCCACCGTGCATGCGTGGGTTGGCGTGGCACCACTGCGCACGCATGGCGTGGCACGGCAGCCAGTTGGCGGTGGGAAGGGAGGCTGGAGCGGCGTGAACCGCTCCAGCGCCCTGCCGGCCCATGTGGCGGCCAGAATCGGTAATGCCCGCGCCAGTTTCACGCCATCGTGAAATGCGACGGCATTCACAACGGCGCGGACACTCTGCCTCCATTTCGGAGAATCCCGCCCCAGATTTGGGGTATGAAAGGCAGAATTTTAGAAACGGTGGCTGATAGAACAAGGTGAAAGGAGTAGCCACAGCAGAAAGAAGCAGTGGTCTTGGAGATTGTACGGCTGGAAGGAAAGAACCAGAGTTCTTGAAGGTTGTATGGCTGGAGGAAATTAAAGGGCAAGCAATCAACTTTTGATCCAATTGAACAGTCACAACGCATTACTTAAAAATATTAAATACTTTAATGGAAAAATACATAGCTGCAAACTGTGAACATGCAAATTAAAATTGTGTTACAATTGCTGCACTCCTTCCTATAGTGTTTCAAAGTACAAAGAGTAGATCAAAGACTTTTTCTCGATTCTGGGAGAAACTTAAACAGGACACAGAATAACGTTAAATTTCAAAGACAATGTCACTTGCATTAAAACTTGGCAAATTTTAAATATACGATGACAAATTCTCAAACCATTATGCACATCTACTGTGCACAATCCAATTCACTAAATTACTTTTCTTAAATCGATCGTACAGATGAAACATTTCATGACATTCCACATATTCAGTAGTATTTCTTCTCAATTCTATATACAAATTGGTGAACATTTACATTTCAAAAAATCTTTCTTTGCATTCAAAACATGGAGCAAAATGTGAATCAGATAAATACTATTTTAATGTACATTCCTATGTGAATAAAACTGACAAAAAACAGGTAAGAGAAACAGATTTGTAAACATTGGTCTAAATGTTGTAGAATTATTTAATTACAGCACCAGTGGTCTTGATCATTTCCAAATCCAGTGTTGTGAACAACATGCAATCAGCTCTTAAAAATACATCCATATATAGAATGAGACAAATATAATACTGTCCAAGGAATATACCCCCCCATATCACAAAATAAATCTTCAGTTGCAGCAGACCACACATTATGCTTTGTTTCAAACAGTACAATGTTATAAATTTCAACAATTCAGCTTCTTAAATCCACCTGGCACTATAAATATTGGTACACAAAAAAAAACTTGTAAGCAGTGTTCTCCACAAGCACTTGGGAGTGTGACAACCACCATGCTTTGAAGGTAAAATATCTGCAGCAATATTGGCACCAAGTATTTTAGGCAAGTCACAAAGTTAACAATTCAAGTGAAATCCCAGCTGGAGAAAGTAAGTTTAAGCGACATCCCAGCTGGAAAAACTCTGTAACTCTAGTTTACTCGTGGGAAATAAATATAATAGCTGCAGGAACAAATGTAGGCATCATACAATAAATATTACTCAAGTTGTATTATACTATTTCATCACTTATAGGTTTATATACAAGATGCTTTTAATACATTTGGAACACTGAAAAACACAATGACATTTTAACTGCCTGCCAAAAGCTTCATTGAAATATTAGCATGTTGGATGTTTTTGCTTGACTTTGAAGTTTTAAAGTTAAGGGCATTAATTAGCCACTAGCTAAAATAAAGCATTATACTTATATTTTAAGATAAATTATGCAGGCCTATGTGCCAAGGCATGATGGGTATGGTCTACATCAATAGAAATTCTACTCGAAGTACTTGAATATCTACAATTACTACTATTGTTCAGAGCATTAATAACAAAAGCTAATTTGTCTATTTTATCTAACTGCCACCACTGGATATTTCTTCCCTGCACATATTTATGTACAATTTTTATAAAATGTCCAAAAAGCAATGGAGAAATAGCTATTACTGCACAGAATTGTTTTCTTCAGCTATCACAGAGCAGAGCGAAAAATTGAAATAAAGAACGCATAAACCTTAGCACAACGTACATGTAACAGAGACAATGAAGAACAGATTAAATAGAGTTGAGAAATATATAAATGAAGACAAATGGATAAAATAGCAACTGCCCTGATTATTAATTTAATTATTTGAAGCTAAACAACAGAATTGTAGCATGAAAGTATTAAAAAATTGGTGATATTTGAAATTTTGAAGGCAATAGCATAACACAATCAAGAGAAGCACAATAATTGCCAGCATCTTCCAAAATACAAAATAGAGATTTATTATCCCACAATTACACTTAGGCTGCTGCATGGCTACATATGCAGAAATAATTCAAGCTGAAAATATAACTTTTCCTCCTTTAAAATACTAAACTTAAAAAAAACACCCCAGCATGGCATACACAAATGGCAAAGCAGGTAACTAAACTAACTATAGAAAAGCAAAGTACATTTTGAAACATATTCAGTTGATCTATTATTAATATTCTTGTGCGGAAGAGCAGCCAGAGCAGAAATATTATACATATATTAAATCAGACTTCAGGAGATCCCACCAAAGGATCCAGGATGATGTATGGAGAATACTGATCTGCCATACACATGTATTGTCAAAGCACAAGTTACAGCCTTTATGCTTGGAGCCTGTAGACATGATGGGTACAGTCAATAGAAATTCCACTCTTCGAACTGGAGTACCTCCAATTACTACACCTTTTGCTTCCCAATTTCAGGTGGCAATCCAGGAGAAAAGGATTTCTTAAACCAAAATCTGTATGTTCCGTACCAGGCAGAAATTCCAAAAGCAGTCCCAATTATTTTATGAGGCATATCATGAAAATAGATTGCGGTACAAAAAAACATCCAAACCCACAACAAAAGCAAAGCATTTAAAGCAATAAACAGTGATTTAATGATTGTGGCGGTGGCCTTTCCTCGCTTTTGTTCCACTTTGTGAAGTTCATTCACGACTGCTATTTCTTCTGCTATTATCAGCACACAGTATGACAATAAGAAGGAGTGTCCAGAGATGTCGAAGCCAAGCCACAAATGGCCATGTTTCCTGCAAGTGTATAGATTTTCAAATTCGTGCAGAACGGTCACATTTTGAGATTCGTAGCACTCACCCGTGAAATTTTCGATAACGTGAAATAACCTTGTGCTAAAAAACCAAACAGCAGTTCCTACCACACACGACGTTATTCGACGTACTGCAAACAGAACATCCCTTTGAACAAAGTAGTTTGAAGTAAAAACAAAAGGAAGCAGCAGGCCCAAGGTCCAACCCCATGAAAATTTGACAAAATACCTATAAAACAAAAATGTAAAAATAATTTTAATGCCAAGATAGTTCCAGTGCAATCACTCATATGTTCAATTTAGGGGTTAGTGCAACAGGAAATAACTAATTGCTTGTGACCCTTATCGTACATCACTTACAATTAATGGAACTACATATTAATTGAAAAGTGTTATTGAGATTTTTGAGTTTCTATATCAAGTTATCTTAGGATCTCTGGAGTAACTCAAATGTTTCCCTCTAGTATTTTTAATAATCTACTGTGTTAACAGTTCTGTCGAAAAGATTAAAGGGAAGGTTAGTGGTTAGAAGGAGTTAGAAAAATTTACCAAATAAATGTGTAGAATTTAAAATACTATCACAAACATTTTGAAGCATGTCATAATCATCTTGTTTCATGGCTTACATCAATATTTTTTATAGAGGTCAGACTTCCAGTGACGACCATTGTCTGATCGATCACACATAAGGTGGCTCCTGCTTAGAAATGTTGCATTTGGTCGTTTCTGTCCACCTTTGTGGATAAAGAGTGAAGTGAGAGGAGGGTGGCGATTTCTCCCCCAGAGCGAAATGTCAGCAGGGTATCAGACATGGCAAAAGCCAGTGAGAGCCCTAGCTGAGGAATTGGAGGACTCTGGAAAAAATGGCGGGGGGGGGGGGGGGGGTGGCGTTGTCAGCTGCGCTGCCTGTGGAGTAGCTGATGCATATCATTAAAGGGAAATTTAATCAACAGCAAAAGGAGATACATGGAGGGAACTCAAGCATTAATCATTATTCATCAATGCATGTAAAAAAGTGTTAAACAATTGCGTTTTCTTAATCTTGTGACAGGTGCCAGCTGAACTAGTTTAGATCCGTATGCCTTTTCAATGCAACTGTGAAATAAAATTACATTAAAACTTCAATATGAACAGTAGCAGGTGTCTGCTGTCCATCTCAATAGCACAATATTCCTTAATTCTGTTCAGTGAAATGTGAGACAAAAATTGATAGTGGAGCAACCAAAATGGTGGGGAAGATTGGTTTTAATACACATCTTAAAGAATGAGAGGACGGTCAAAGGGATGACAGTTAAGGGAAAGAATTTTAATTCAGAGAGCTAAAAGAGTAGCCACCAATGGTAAAGTAAAGGATACAAGACAGCACTAATAAGGGAAGGGTGTTTATCCTTAAAGGGGAGGCAGTGGTGAAGTTGTAGGCCAGAGGATTAGAGATCAAGACGGGCAATGTTCACAGTAATCGAAAGACAAGGATGAGAATTGCGAATTCAAGTTGTTGAAAAACTGAACAAGGCCATAAGCAATGGGGTAAGCCTTGGTCAGGAAAACATTAGCAGAATTCTGAATGAGCTAATTTTCATGAGAGAGATGGGATGCCAACCGTGGCAACATTGAGTCTGGAGATGACAAAAAAACATGGATATGGGCGTCAGCAGCAGCTAGGACTATACAAGATGTGAGATGAGCAACTTTGCAGTTAGGTGATCTTTGTGATGACGAGGGTGTGGGATGAGAGATTCAGTTCTGTCACACAGCAGTCTGAAGTCGTAAATGGTTCCATTCGGCTGGAGAAGTGGCTAGGAAGGGGTTAAAATCAGTGTCAATAGGTACAGAGCTTATGCAGATACATTTGGTGATGACAGTATTGATAGGAGTGACCAGTACAAAGTCCTTGTGGAGGCAAAAGTTCCAACCCGCACTGAAGATACTGTCCATCGTGTTGCTTGACACCACCAGTGTTCTAAATGAAATCAATTCAGATCATGTCTAACAGCTTGGACTCCATGAGCACTGTGGGGCATCAGCAGCAACAAAATTATTTTGAACCACAATCTGTAACCTCGTGGTCTGGGATATTCCTCACTTTGCCATTACTGTCAAGCTAGGGAACAAATTCAATCCTGCCCCATCAGTCTACTCTTGTCATCTGGAAGGTGTTGTTGACAGCTGTATCAAGCAGCACATGCCTAGCAATAACCTGCTCACTAACACTCAGTTTGGATTTAAACATGGACAAAAGAGATCAACTAAAGAGGGAAGGTCACAATGACTGCCTTTGACATCATGGCAACATTTGACAGAGTGTGAAATCAAGGAGCTCCAGTAAAATTAACTCGAGAGGAATCGGAGGGGAGGGGAGAGAAATTCTCCAATGGTCGGAGTCATACCAAACACAATGCAAAATTATTTTGATTATGGACACCAAACATCGCAGCCCTACAACATCACTGCATGAGCTCCTCAGGGTAGTGTCCTTGGGTCAACCATCTTTAGCTGCTTCAGCAAAGACCTTCCCTCCATCAAAAGGTCAAAAGTGCAGATGTTCACTGATAACTGCACAATGTTCATGACTCCTCAGATAATGAAGCACCACGTCCACATGCACAAGACTTGGACAACAATCAGGCTTTGGATGAAAGGTGGTAAGTGCCACTTGCACCACACAAGTGCACACCATAACTATCCCCAACACGAACATGATACCATCCAGGGCAAAGCAGCTCAATGAATTGGCATCCTAACAGTCACCTTAAACATTCATTCTGGCCAGCACCAATGCACAGTAGAAGAAGTGTGCCGTGTACCATCTACAAGATTTGCAATGCCTCCTTCGACAGCACCTTCAAAACCCGCAACCTCTACCACCTAGAAGGACAAGAACCGCAGACACATGATACCACCATCGGAAAACTCCCCTTTAAGCCACACAGCACACTGACTTGGACTGCATAGTAATTCCTTCACTGCTGCTGGGTCAAACACCTGGCGTTCTGTTCCTAACAGTATTGTGGGTCTACCTACATCAGATGGACTGCAGTAGTTCAAGAAGGCAGCTCACTACCATGGCCATTGAGAATGGGCAAGCTTTCCTTGCCGGCAATGCTCACATTTTGTTAAGAAAAATAAAATGTCGCACTTTATGTATGCAACAAGATAATCTTTCCACAGGCAATGAGGAAGCTAATAATAAAAACTTCAGTGTCATACCCAGTGGAGGCATGTCATATTCATAATTTTGAACATGGACAGCTGTCAGTATATAATTTTCTAGAACTGCCTTTTATTTAAAAATAGCCACTATCAAGACTGCTATGATGGCTGTTTCTTTTATACTTTCCAGATATCCTCAAGTCTCTCAGCAATTCTCCATTGAATGACTAAGGGCAGAGTTCCCCATGAGCATATCAAGATGAAACCCATCAATGGAGTTTGCACTTGCTCTGGTTTATGGAGTCACTAGAAACTCACAATTTATACACTACCTGCCACACTCCACAACCAAAGACACCCTGGCTATGAGATGAAAAACTATAAAGGAAGCTGTTGAGAAGCCAGTTCATCACAAGGAGGTGTGGACAGACCATCCCTTCCATCCATACTCCATCATCTAGCAATAGCTTCTGTCTTTAAACCATTCAAGATGGAAAATAGAAGTATTTAATCATCTGATCTGCACCGCCTCCAGAAAAATCTATCATCCCATAGAGAAACTGGTCAGTCTGCAGAGAACACATCAAGAAATGGCAGCTGCCGAAAGAGACAGTAACATACACACCTTTAAAAGCCTGGAGATTACTACATCTTAAAAGTCGCCCTGCCTTCCTTTGCGAAGTCCACCAGCACAGAAACTTCACCTCTCTGTAAGAAAACTACAAGTAACGCACTTTGTGACCAGTTGAATATCCATCTCTCTGAAGGTATCCTGTAATAATCCTGCAATAGCCCAGATATACTTTTCCAGTTATTGAAATCACTTCTACTCTTTCGGAGCAAAAACACCTTCAACAAACCAATCATGAGAACGATAAACTACTATAAAAGCAAATTACTGGAATCCAAAACAAAACAGAAAATACCGGACAATCTCAGCAGGTCTGACAGCATTTGTGGAACAAGAAAGGAGCTAACGTTTTGAGTCTGGATGACTCGTCGTCAATGTATTTATTTTAATCTCTTTCATTGACAGGGCTGGTTTAGCTCAGTGGGCTAGACAGCTGGTTTGTGATGCAGAACAAGGCCAGCAGCACGGATTCAATTCCCGTACGAGCTTACCCGCACAGGCGCCAGAATGTGGCTTTTCATAGTAACTTCATACTTGTGACAATAAAAGATTATTATTAAAAATAAAAATAGGGTGATGGTGGGTGAGAGTTCACAGTCTGAAGTTGTTGAACGAAATGTTAAATACCAAAGGATGGAACATGCCAAATAAGATGATGTGGTATTGTTCCTCCAGTTTGCGCTGGACTTCACTGGAACATCACAGCAGGCCAATGACTGGCATGTGGACATGAGAGTAAAACGGTAAGTTGAATCGACAAGCAACAGGAAGGTCTGGGTCCTGCTTGCAAATTGACCAAAGGTGTGCTGCAAAGAGATCACCCAGTCTGCATTTAGTCTCTCCAATATAGAGTAGACCGCATTAGGAGCAGAAAATGCAATGGACCAGATTGAAGGAAGTGCACGTGAAGCACTGCCTCACTTGAAGAGTGTTTAGGCCCTTAGATGGTGAGCAGAAAGGAGGTGAAGGTGTTGTGGGTGATGGAGTGGACCAAGGAAATGATCCCTGCGAAATGCTGACAGTGGGGTGAGAGGAAGACATGTTTGGTGATGGCATCATGCTGGAGTTGGCAGAACTTGTGGAGGATGATTCTTTGAATGTGGAGGCTGATGAGGTGAAAAGTGAGGACAAGGGAGACCCTATACTGGTTCTGGGAAAGAGGAGAAGGCATGAGAGCAGAGATGCAGAAGATGGGTCGGACACAGTTGTGAGCCCTGTTGACCAAAGTGGGTAGGAAACCACGATTGAAGAAGAAAGGAGACATGTCAGCAGCACCATTTTGGAAAGTGAAAAACTATTTTTTTGATTACAAGTTGTGAGCAGTTTTGTGTCCCATATCCAAGGAAGGATGTGCTGGCCTTGGAAAGGTTCAGAAGAATGATCCCTGGAATGAAGAGTTGGTCATATTAGAACGGTTGAGGATTCTGCATCTGTACTCATTTAAATCTAATAATAATAATAATTTTTATTGTCACATGTAGGCTTACATTAACACTACAATGAAGTTACCGTGAAAAGTCCCTAATCGCCACATTCCAGCGCTTGTTCAGGTACACAGAGTATTCAGAATGTCCAAATTACCTTCCTTGCAGGAGGAAACTGGAGGACCCAGAGGAAACCCACTCAGACACAGGGAGAACATGCAGACTCCGCACAGACAGTGACCCAAGCCAGGAATAGAGCCTGGGACCCTGGCACTGTGAAACAATGGTGCTAACCACTGTGTGGCCATGCCACCCAAAAATTTAGAAGGATGAGGGAGGATCTTATTGAAAATTACAGCATACTGAGAGGCCTAGATAGGGTGGACGTGGAGTGTATGTTTCCACTAGTAAGAAAAACTAGAGCCCCGAGGGCACAGCCTCAGACTGAAGGGTCGATCCTTTAAAACTGAGATGAGGTGAAACTTCTTCAGCGAGAGGGTGGTGAATCTGTGGAACTCATTGCCAGAGAAGGCTGTGGAGGCCAAATCACTGAGTGTCTTTAAGACAGAGATAGATAGGTTCTCGATTAATAAGGGTATCAGGGGTTATGTGGAGAAGGCAAGAGAATGGGGATGTGGAACATATCAGCTATGATTGAGTGGCAGAACAGACTCGATGGGCTGAATGGCCTAATTCTACTCCTATCTCTGATGTAAAAGTGCACTGCTTCACCTAAATTTTCTTGACCACATGTGTGCCCTGAGTAATTGATGTAGCGTTACACATTCAGGGTAAATGCAAGAATAAGTATTCATCTTTTAAAAATCTTTTTTAAAAGCCTGCTGCTGATTATGCAAAATTGCCTCCAAATTCAAGAGGTTGAGAAACACACTCCTATACCTTCCCAAAGAAACACACCGGTTGCAGAGAGTAAGGGAAGGGAATTCAGTTCCATGGTGTTCAGTTCTCTCATCCCGGTCTGTAACACAAGGTTTACAACAGCAGTGTAGATAG
Source organism: Scyliorhinus canicula (assembly GCF_902713615.1). Classification (NCBI taxonomy): domain Eukaryota; kingdom Metazoa; phylum Chordata; class Chondrichthyes; order Carcharhiniformes; family Scyliorhinidae; genus Scyliorhinus; species Scyliorhinus canicula. Next base: position 167,233,595 of record NC_052152.1, on the reverse strand, counting down.
TGCTGTATTCCCCATCAGTTTATTTGAAATTACTTAGGAGCATTATGTACAATGGACTCAGAGTGAAGATAAATTTCAAGAGCAATTTTCGTGCTCATTGTACTTTGTTCCACAAGACCTCAAGATCAATGTGCCTCGAACCTGGGTGCACATTATTGCCTTGTACTTCAGCGTTAAGCAAAGAGGCTCTTTAGTCTGAACTCCCCTCTTCTGGGGAAAGTTTGAGCCCTTTCCCTATCTAGGCTGCATATACACCTTAAGCTGGGATCGACGAGGAGCTGGCGGCCGGGGTGGGGACACAAGCGGCGCTCCGAGAGCTTTAATGGGCGGTCGGTAGCACCCTCCGCCCAGGCCGCGAGGCCTAGAGCCCTTCAATACTCACACATTCAGGGCATTGCGCCGGTTGGAGAAGTAGGACTCGGTCACGAGCTGGCTGGCTTTGAGCAGCGAGCCGCCCAGCGTGATGAGTGTGAGCAGCGGCGCCAGGTACGGGCGGATACAAGCCCGGTGAAGAGCACTCAGCTGCTGGACAAGGGCATCGACAGACATCTTCACCCTGACAGAAGCTCGCCCCGCCCCCTGACCCCACTGGTCAGAATACCACGCCCTGCCCCCTCACCCCATTGGTCAGAATACCACGCCCTGCCCCCTCACCCCATTGGTCAGAATACCCAGTCCCACCCCCTCACCCCATTGGGCAGAATACCCAGTCCCACCCCCTCACCCCATTGGGGAAAATATCCAACCCTGCCTCCTCATCCCATTGGTCAGAATCCCCGACTCCGCCCCCTCACCCCATTGGTCAAACTACCCAACCCCACCCCCTCATCCCATTGGTCAGAAATGATATGAAAATATGAAAATCACTTATTGACACAAGTAGGCTTCAATTATGTTACTGTGAAAAGCCCCTAGTCGCCACATTCCGGCGCCTGTTCGGGGAGGCTGGTACGGGAATCGGACCGTGCTGCTGGCCAGCCTTGGTCTGCTTTAAAAGTCAGCGATTTAGCCCCGTGTGTAATGCCCAACCCTGCACCTCACCCTATTGGGGAACATACCCAGCCCTGCCCACTCATCCCACTGGGGAAAATACCCAGCCCCCTTACTCCATTGGTGAAAATTCCCAGCCCTGCCCACTCATTCCACTGTGGAAAATACCCAGCCCTGCCCACTCACCCCATTGGGTAAATACCCAGCCCTGCCCACTCATCCCACTGGAAAAAATGCCCAGCCCTGCCCCCTCACCCCATTGGGTAAATACCCAGCCCTGCCCACTCATTCCACTGTGGAAAATACCCAGCCCTGCCCACTCACCCCATTGGGTAAATACCCAGCCCTGCCCACTCATTCCACTGTGGAAAATACCCAGCCCTGCCCACTCACCCCATTGGGTAAATACCCAGCCCTGCCCACTCATCCCTCTGTGGAAAATACCCAGCCCTGCCCACTCACCCCATTGGGTAAATACCCAGCCCTGCCCACTCATCCCACTGGAAAAAATGCCCAGCCCTGCCCCCTCACCCCATTGGGTAAATACCCAGCCTCACCCCCTCACCCCATTGGGTAAATACCCAGCCTCACCCCCTCACCCCATTGGGGAATATACCCAGCCCTGCCCACTCATCCCACTGGGGAACATACCCAGCCCTGCCCCCTCACCCCATTGGGTAAATACCCAGCCTCACCCCCTCACCCCATTGGGTAAATACCCAGCCTCACCCCCTCACCCCATTGGGGAATATACCCAGCCCTGCCCACTCATCCCACTGGGGAATATACCCAGCCCTGCCCACTCATCCCACTGGGGAATATACCCAGCCCTGCCCACTCATCCCTCTGTGGAAAATACCCAGCCCTGCCCACTCACCCAATTGGGTAAATACCCAGCCCTGCCCACTCATCCCACTGGAAAAAATGCCCAGCCCTGCCCCCTCACCCCATTGGGTAAATACCCAGCCCCACCCCCTCACCCCATTGGGTAAATACACAGCCTTCCCCCATCACCCTATTGGGTAAATAACAGCCCCGCCCCCTCACCCCATTGGGTAAATACACAGTCTTCCCCCCTCACCCCATTGGGGTAAATACCCAGCCCTGCCCCCTCACCACATTGGGTAAATACCCAGCCCTCCCCCTCACCCCATTGGGGTAAATACCCAGCCCTGCCCCCTCACCACATTGGGTAAATACCCAGCCCTCCCCCTCACCCCATTGGGTAAATACCCAGCCCCACCTCCTCACCCCATTGGGGAATATACCCAGCCCTGCCCACTCATCCCACTGGGGAAAATACCCAGCCCTGCCCACTCATCCCACTGTGGGAAATACCCAGCCCTGCCCCTCACCCCATTGGGGAATATGCCCAGCCCTGCCCACTCATCCCACTGGGGAAATTACCCAGCCCCACCCCCTCACCCCATTGGGGAAAATACCCAGCCCTGCCCACTCATCCCACTGGGGAAAATACCTTGCCCCACCCCCTCACCCCATTGGGGAAAATACCCAGCCCTGCCCACTCATCCCACTGGGGAAAATACCTTGCCCCACCCCCTCACCCCATTGGGGAAAATACCCAGTCCTGCCCACTCATCCCACTGGGGAAAATACCCAGCCCCACCCCCTCACCCCATTGGGGAAAATACCCAGCCCTGCCCACTCATCCCACTGTGGGAAAATACCCAGCCCTGCCCACTCACCCCATTGGGGAATATGCCCAGCCCTGCCCACTCATCCCACTGGGGAAATTACCCAGCCCCACCCCCTCACCCCATTGGGGAAAATACCCAGCCCTGCCCACTCATCCCACTGGGGAAAATACCCAGCCCCACCCCCTCACCCCATTGGGGAAAATACCCAGCCCTCCCCCTCACCCCATTGGGGAATATACCCAGCCCTGCCCACTCATCCCACTGGGGAAAATACCCAGCCCTGCCCACTCACCCCATTGGGGAATATACCCAGCCCTGCCCACTCATCCCACTGGGGAAATTACCCAGCCCCACCCCCTCACCCCATTGGGGAAAATACCCAGCCCTGCCCACTCATCCCACTGTGGGAAATACCCAGCCCTGCCCCTCACCCCATTGGGGAATATACCCAGCCCTGCCCACTCATCCCACTGGGGAAAATACCCAGCCCTGCCCACTCACCCCATTGGGGAATATGCCCAGCCCTGCCCACTCATCCCACTGTGGAAATTACCCAGCCCTGCCCCTCACCCCATTGGGGAATATGCCCAGCCCTGCCCACTCATCCCACTGTGGAAATTACCCAGCCCTGCCCACTCATCCCACTGGGGAAAATACCTTGCCCCGCCCACTCACCCCATTGGTGAAAATACCCAGCCCTGCCCCCTCACCCCTTTGGTGAAAATACCTCATATCACCCCTCAGCCGATTGGTGGAAAATATCCGGACCCTTCCAGTTAACCTGCCCTCTCGTCCCATTGATCGAAAGTACCCACCTAGCCCTCCACTCACTCCATTAGTGGAAAATACCCACTCCACCACCCCACCCTTCGCCAATTATTTGAAAATACTCAGCCCCCCCCCCCCCGCCCCCCACACGCCCCCCCCCCCCCCCCCCCCCCCCCCCACCCCCGGCAAACCCATTTTGGAAAATATCTGACTCCTACCCTTAATAATAATAATCGCTTATTGTCACAAGTAGGCTTCAATGAAGTTACTGTGAAAATCCCCTAGTTGCCACATTCCGGCGCCTGTTCGAGGAGGCTGGTACCCTTCACCACATTGTGGAAAATAAGACCATAAGACTTTGGAGCAGAAGTAAGCCATTCAGCCCATCAAGTCAGTCATCATAGTCATTCAATGAGGTCATGGCTCATTTGATATAGTCTTCAACTCCATTTTCCCGCCTTACCCCATAATCATTGATTCCTTACTGATTAAAAATCTGCCTATCTCAACATTGAACATATTTAATGATCCCAGTCTCTACAGCGTTCTGCGGTAAAGAATTCCACATATTCACCGAAAGAAAAAATTCCTCTGTCTTAAATGGGCATCTGAGATTATGCCCACAAGAGGAAACATCACTTCAGCATCTATCCTGTAAAGGCCCCTGAGAATGGTTTATGTCTCAATATTGTCGCCTCTCGCTCTTCTAAACTCCAATGAGTACAGGCCCAACCTACTTAACCTCTACTCATAAGAAAATCCATTCATACCCAGGATCAACCGAGTGAACCTTTGCCTCCAATGCCAGTATATCTTTCTTTAAATGGTCACAGTAACTAGAGGGAAATAAACTGGAGAGCGATAAACTGGGGTGAGAGGGAGAGAGAAACAAGAGAGAGGGAGATAAACTGGAGGGAGAGGTAAACTGGAGAGAGAAAAACTGACTGAGGTAGAGAAACTGGAGTGAGAGAGAAACTGAGTGAGTGAGAGAAAAACTGGACAGAGAGAGAATGAGAGAAACTGGATTGGGAGAGAAAGAACAAAACTGAACTGAGAGAGAGAAACACTGTATTACGAGAGAGAAAGAGAAACTGGAGCGAGAGGGAGAAAAATTGGAGTGAGTGAGAGAGAAACTGGAGAGATATATGAACTGGAATGAGAGAAAGGAAGAGAGTAACTGGAGTGAGAGTGGGAGAGAAATGCTGGACTGAGACTAAGAGAGAAACTGGAGCAAAACTGGGGCAGCATGGCAGCACAGTGGTTAGCACAGTTGCTTCACAGCTCCAGGATCCCAGGTTCGATTCCCAGCTTGGGTCACTGTCTGTGCGGAGTCTGCACATTCTCCCCTTGTCTGCGTGGGTTTCCTCCGGGTGCACCGGTTTCCTCCCACAGTCCAAAGATGTGCAGGTTAGGTGGACTGGCCATGCTAAATTGTCCTTAGTGTCCAAAAAAAAGGGTAGGTGGGGTTTCTGGGTAAAGGGGATGGGGTATAGTGTGGGCTTAAGTGGGGTACTCTTTGCAAGCGCTGGTGCAGACACGATGGGCCGAATTCTACACTGCAAATTCTAAAATTCTATTCCAGGTGCAGTCTAACTGCTGCCTTGAATGATTTCAGCAAGACTTCCCTATTTTTATATGGAATTCCCATTGAAATAAAGGCCGATATTCCATTTGCCTTCCCTATTACCTCCTGAATTTGCATGCTAGCTTTTTATGATTTTGCATGAGGACCCCCAAATCCCTCTGTGCCGCAGCTTTCTGCACTCTTTCTCCATTTAAATAATATTCAGCTCCTTTATTTTTCCTACCAACGTGCATAACTTCACATTTTTCTACTATATATGCCACCTGCCAAGATTTTATAGGCAAATCTCAGAGATGTGTAAAAGCAATAGGCTAATAATAGTAGGTGATTTATACTTCCCCAATATTAATTGGGATGGTCAGAATGTGAAAAGCTTAGTTGGGAAGGAATTCTTAAAGTGCCTCCAGGAGACCTTCTTGAGTCAGCACGTAGAAAGCCCAACAAGAGTAGTGTTACTTGACCTAGTTTTAGGCATCAAAGCCAGGCAGGTGTTGGAAGTGTCAGTGGGGGAGTATTTTGGTGATAGTGACCAGAACTCAGTAAGATTTAAGGTAGTTATAGGAAAAAGACAAATACGGACTGGAAATAAAGGTTCTGATTGGAGGAAGACCAATTATTTAGAGGCAAGAACTAACTATTTACAGAAAGTATAAAGGAACATTACAATATCAGCCAGCAACTCCAACTCTTCTTTCAGACTGGATCTGTTCTGCAGGTTTGAAAGGTCCCCAACCTGCTGGAATCATGAAAGCTTCGTCCCGATAGGCTGGACATCACATAACATCACGTGGCCTCCGAGGTTTGGCGAGACCTTGGTCACCCCAAAATTCTTTCCCCCTCAGGTCCACTAATAATTCTCCCCAGGTGTTGGAGATCTTGGTCTCTCTAGCTAAGTCTATTTGGGCAGGGGTGACTCCGTTCGCGTTGGGAGCGCTGGTTGCTGGTCTTCCTCGGAGTGTTGCCCTGCTTGGGACAGTCTCTCCAATTTCTTCCATGGTTACTGGTAGTTCCTTAGCCTCTGCTCCTCCTTGCCCAGTCACCTCAAGTTCTGGACTCATGACGGCCTGTTCAGCCGCTTCAAGCTCCTGATCAGTACTAACCATGGGTAGTTTAGATGTAGAAGACGCTACTGCCTCTAGTCAAGGCTCTCCCCTTCTTAAATGATCTAAATGCTTCCGCAGGATCTAATCCTGGGTCCATACCTCTTATGATACTGGGCCTGTCTTGACTACAACAAACCCCGAGACCCAGTTAGGTCCATTTGCAAACTTTCTAATACAAACTGGGTCATTTATTTCAAATGTTCTCCCTGCCCTTTATGAGTCATGGTTCCTTTTTTTGGAGGTCTTGATGGGATTCCATCCTCACTGCCAAATTCGGGAAAACCAGGCTCAGTCAGTTCTGCAAACAACAACGCATCAGCAGCTCTGCCGAATCAACTCCTGTTGTGGAATGTGGGGTAATTCTATACAACAACATGGGTAGAGCAGGGACAGGAATGGTTGTTGCAGGTTCCAGGATTTAGATGTTTCTGTCAGAACAGAGAAGATGGTAAAAGAGGGGGGGGGTGTGGTATTGTTAATCAAGGAACGTATTACGGCGGTAGAAAGGATGTTTGAGGACTCGTCTACTGAGGTAGTATGGGCCGAGGTTAGGAACAAGAGAGGAGAGGTCACCCTGTTGGGAGTTGTCTATAGACCTCCGAATAGTTCCAGAGATGTAGAGGAAAGGATTGCAAAGATGATTCTCGACAGGAGCGAGAGTAACAGGGTAGTTGTTATGGGGGACTTTAACTTTCCAAATATTGACTGGAAATACTATAGTTCGAGTACTATAGATGGGTCAGTTTTTGTGCAGTGTGTGCAGGAGGGTTTTCTGACACAGTATGTAGACAGGCCAACAAGGGGCGAGGCCACATTGGATTTGGTACTGGGTAATGAACCCGCCCAGGTGTTAGATTTAGATGTAGGTGAGCACTTTGGTGATAGTGATCACAATTCGGTTATGTTTACTTTAGCAATGGGCAGGGATAGGTATATACCGCAAGGCAAGAATTATAGCTGGGGGAAAGGCAATTATGATGCTATTCGGCAAGATTTAGGATGTATAGGATGGGGAAGGAAACTGCAGGGATGGGTACAATCGAAATGTGGAGCTTTTTCAAGGAACAGCTACTGCGTGTCCTTGATAAGTATGTACCTGTCAGGCAGGGAGGAAGTTGTCGAGCAAGGGAACCGTGGTTTACTAAGGAAGTTGAAGCACTTGTCAAGAGGAAGAAGAAGGCTTATGTTAGGATGAGACATGAAGGCTCAGTTAGGGCACTTGAGAGTTACAAGTTAGCCAGGAAGGACCTAAAGGGAGAGTTAAGAAGAGCGAAGAGAGGACACGAAAAGTCATTGGTGGATAGGATCAAGGAAAACCCTAAGGCTTTCTATAGGTATATCAGGAACAAAAGAATGACTAGAGTAAGATTAGGGCCAATCAAGGATAGTAGTGGAAAGTTGTGTGTGGAATCAGAGGAGATAGGGGAAGCGTTAAATGGATATTTTTCGTCAGTGTTTACACTGGAGAAAGACAATGTTGTCGAGGAGAATACTCAGGTTCAGTCGACTAGGCTAGATGGAATTGAGGTTCACAAGGAGGAGGTGTTAGCAATTTTGGAAAGTGTAAAAATAGATAAGTCCCCTGGGCCAGATGGGATTTATCCTAGGATTCTCTGGGAAGCCAGGGAGGAGATTGCAGAGCCTTTGTCCTTGATCTTTATGTCGTCTTTGTCAACAGGAATAGTGCCGGAAGACTGGAGGATAGCAAATGTTGTCCCCTTGTTCAAGAAGGGGAGTAGAGACAACCCTGGTAATTATAGACCTGTGAGCCTTTCTTCGGTTGTGGGTAAAATGTTGGAAAAGGTTATGAGATAGGGTTTATAATCATCTTGAAAAGAACAAGTTGATTAGCGATAGTCAACACGGTTTTGTGAAGGATAGGTCATGCCTCACAAACCTTATTGAGTTTTTTGAGAAGGTGACCAAACAGGTGGATGAGGGTAAAGCGGTTGATGTGGTGTATATGGATTTCAGTAAGGCGTTTGATAAGGTTCCACACGGTAGGCTATTGCAGAAAATAAGGAAGTATGGGATTGAAGGTGATTTAGTGGTTTGGATCAGTAATTGGCTAGCTGAAAGAAGACAGAGGGTGGTGGTTGATGGCAAATGTTCATCCTGGAGTTCAGTGACTAGTGGTGTACCGCAAGGATCTGTTTTGGGGCCACTGCTGTTTGTCATTTTTATAAATGACCTGGAAGAGGGTGTAGAAGGATGGGTTAGTAAATTTGCAGATGACACGAAGGTCGGTGGAGTTGTAGATAGTGCTGAAGGATGTTATAGGATACAGATGGACATAGATAAGCTGCAGAGCTGGGCTGAGAGGTGGCAGATGGAGTTTAATGCGGAAAAGTGTGAGGTGGTTCACTTTGGAAGGAGTAACAGGAATGCAGAGTACTGGGCTAATGGCAAGATTCTTGGTAGTGTAGATGAACAGAGAGATCTCGGCATCCAGGTACATAAATCCCTGAAAGTTGCCACCCAGGTTAATAGGGCTGTTAAGAAGGCATATGGTGTGCTAGCCTTTATCAGTAGGGGAATTGAGTTTCGGAGCCACAAGGTCATGCTGCAGCTGTACATAACTCTGGTGCGGCCACTCCTGGAGTACTGCGTGCAGTTCTGGTCACCACATTATAGGAAGGATGTGGAAGCTTTGGAAAGTGTTCAGAGGAGATTTACTAGGATGTTGCCTGGTATGGAGGGACGGTCTTACGAGGAAAGGCTCAGGGACTTGAGGTTGTTTTCGTTAGAGAGGAGAAGGCTGAGAGGTGACTTAATAGAGACATATAAGATAGTCAGAGGGTTAGATAGGGTGGACAGTGAGAGTCTCTTTCCTCGGATGGTGATGACCAACACGAGGGGACATAGCTTTAAATTGAGGGGTAGTAGAAATAGGACAGATGTCAGAGGCAGTTTCTTTACTCAGAGAGTAGTAGGGGTGTGGAACGCCCTGCCTGCAACAGTAGTAGACTCGCCAACTTTAAGGGCATTTAAGTGGTCACTGGATAGACATATGGATGAAAATGGAATAGTGTAGGTCAGATAGGCTTCAGATGGTTTCACAGGTCGGCGCAACATCGAGGGCCGAAGGGCCCGTACTGCGCTGTAATGTTCTATGTTCTATGTTCTACATGAAATCGTGGTACGCAAAGAAGCCAGTAAAGGTTTCCTCATTCCGACTTTGAAGGTCTGCATTCCGCCAACCCATTTAACTATGGGTGGTATGGTGCCGATTTTATGTGCCTGATCCCATTGAAAAACATAAACCAGTATGGAATTCCATACTGGTAAACGCAGTACACTGTCCGAAACGAGGACCTCGGGCATACCTTAGACACAAAAACACTGTCATAGTCGCTTGATGGCCTCAAAAAGATGTAGTGGACTTCATCAGGTTCACATCCATCCATTTTGAGTGGGCATTTACCAACAAAAGGAACATGGTCCCCATGAAAGGCCCCACAAAGTCGATGTGTGCCTTCACCCAAGGCCTACCGAGCCATTCCCAGGGGTGCAGAGGCCGGGCAGTGGGCAGTTTCTGCTGTGCTTGACACTGGTCGTAATGCTCGACAATGCTAGTGATGTCAGCATTCATGCCAGGTCACCACACATAGCTCTGTGTAACATCAGCATTTTAGATATGCTCGGGTGGGCATTATGCAACTCCTCTCATAACAACTGTCTACAGGGACCCAGAACGGCGACACATGAACACCACAGGAGCGCACTGTCCTCACACCTTAATCTGTGTCTCCTGGTCAAATAAAGCTTTAATGTTTCCGAAGCAGGACCAGGGAAACCACCATTCAAAATCATGTGCTTGATTTTTGACAGGATAGGGTGTTTTGTGTCCACTTCATGACTTGATTTGTCTTTCGGTCACTGGTAATGTCTCCAGGAAGTTTAAGGTCATCACGACTTCCTCAGACACCATTGGGGTCATGGAGCTTAAGCGTAATGGGTGACCTTCCAAGGCATCATCATGACATGTCTGGACCCCGGCTGATGCTCTCAGGTATATTCATAGGCTGACAGTAGCAAAACCCAGCTTTGTATTCGGGCAGAGGCAATACTAACTAGGATTTGTGATCTGTCGCCAATGTGAAATGCCGTCCATAGGCATATTGGTGGAATTTCTTAATGCTGAACACGACTGACAATGGTCAATTTGAGAGTACCCTTTCTCTACCTCAGAGACGGTTCAGGATACTCAAGCAATGGGCCTGTCTGTTCCACTGGGCAATTTATGAGAAAGAATGGCTCCAATCTGATATGGAGATGTGTCGTAGGCAAGGACAAGTTCTTTTTGAAGATCAAAATGGATCAGTAAACTAGCGGACTGGAGTCGCTGCTTCATTTGATTGAAGGCCTCCTCCCCCTGGGATGCTTTCCAAAACAATTTTTGGTGTTTTTTCAACTAAGCATGCAATGGGGCTAACAGGGTGGCCAGATTCAGAAGGAATTAACCGTAATAGTTAATCATCCCCAAGAAGGACTTCAACTCTGTCGTGTTTTTTGGCGCGTGTGCTTCTCTTATGGCTTTCATCCTCTCCTCCACCAGGTGCATCAACTCTGTTGCTCAAATAGATCACCTCATGGGCCTGGTGCATGCCAGCATTCGAGGATTGTTTTAGCATTTCTTCCAAATTGGTTCATTATTCCTCTTCCCCGGAGCCAGTAATCAGGACATCACTAAATAAACAGGGAGGCGGTGGCATCGTGACATTGTCGCTGGACTAATGATCCAGAGACCCAGGATAGTGATCTGTGGACCCGGGTTCAAATCCCACCATGCAGGTAATGGAATTTAAACTCAATAAAATATCTGAATTAAAATTCTAATGATGACCATGAAACCATTGTCAATTGGCGAAAAACCCTTCTAGTTCACTAATGTCCTTTAGGACCACCAGGCATCAAACCGGACATTGGATCGACAACGGGAAACCCAGTCCTACCGACCCTCCTTACTCACATCTGGCAGCTTGTGCCAAAGTTGGGAGAGCTGTCTCACTGACTAGTTAAGTAACAGCCTGGCATAGTCATACTCTCAGAATCATACCTAACAGACAATGTCCCAGACACCACTATTACCATTTGTGGGTATGTCCTGTCTCAAAAGCAGGACAGACCGATCAGAGGTGGCAGCGCAGTGGTATACCATTGGGAGGGAGTTGCCCTGGGAGTCCTCAACATCGACTCTGCACCACATGAAGTCTCATGGCTTCAGATTAAACATGGGCGAGGAAACCTCCTGCTGATTACCACGTAATCCACCATCAGCTGATGAATCAATACTCCTCCATGTTGAACCCTACTTAGAGGAAATACTGAGGGTGGCAAGATGCACAATAGGCTCTGTGTGGCTCGGTAGTACCACCACAGACCGAGCTGGCAGGGTCCTAAAGTACATAACTACTAGACTGGGACTGTAACAAGTAGTGAAGGAACCAACAAAGGGAAAAACATACTTGACCTCAACCTCACTAATCTGCCTGCTGCAGATGCATCTGTCCATGACAGTATTGGTAGCAGTGACCACCGCACAGTCCTTGTGGAGACAAAGTCCCATCTTCACATTGAGGATGCCCTCCATCATGTTGTGTGGCACTACCACCATCCTAAATGAACAGGTCTAGCAACTCAAGACTGGGCATCCATGAGGCGTCGTGGGCCATCAGCAGCAGAATTGTATTCAACCACTGCAAACTCATGGCCCAGCATATCCTCCACTCTACTATTTACACCCAGCCAGGGGATCAACCCTGGTTCAATGAAAAGTGCAGAAGAGCATGCCAGGAACAACATCAGGCAAACCGAAAAATTAGGTGTCAACCTGGTGAAGCTACAACACATGACTACTTGTGTGCCAAACAGCATAAGCAGCAAGTAATAGATAGAGCTAAGTGAATCCACAACCAACGCATCAAATTTAAGCTCTGCAGTCCTGCCACATCCAGCCGTGAATGTTGGTGGATGATTAAACAACTCACTGGAGGAGGAGGCTCCACAAATATCCCCATGCTCAATGATAGAGGAGCCCAGCACATATGTGCAAAAGACAAGACTGAGGCATTTGCTACAATCTTCAGCCAGAAGTGCTGAGTGGGTGATCCATCACGGTCTCCTCCCAAAGTCCCCAGTATTATAAGGTGTATAAGGTGTTAGTGAGGCCACACCTGGAGTATTGTGTTCAGTTTTGGTCTCCTTACTTGAGAAAGGACGTACTGGCACTGGAGGGTGTGCAGAGGAGATTCACTAGGTTAATCCCAGAGCTGAAGGGGTTGGATTATGAGGAGAGGTTGAGTAGACTGGGACTGTACTCGTTGGAATTTAGAAGGATGAGGGGGGATCTTATAGAAACATTTAAAATTATGAAGGGAATAGATAGGATAGATGCGGGCAGGTTGTTTCCACTGGCGGGTGAAAGCAGAACTAGGGGACATAGCCTCAAAATAAGGGGAAGTAGATTTAGGACTGAGTTTAGGAGGAACTTCTTCACCCAAAGGGTTGTGAATCTGTGGAATTCCTTGCCCAGTGAAGCAGTTGAGGCTCCTTCATTACATGTTTTTAAGATAAAGATAGATAGTTTTTTGAAGAATAAAGGGATTAAAGGTGTTCGGGCCGTAAAGTGGAGCTGTGTCCACAAAAGATCAGCCAATATTCTCATTGAATGGCGGAGCAGGCTCGAGGGGCCAGATGGCCTACTCCTGCTCCTAGTTCTTATGTTCTTATGTTCTTATCACAGATATCAGTCTTCAGCCAATACGATTCATTCCACGTGATATCAAAAATGGCTGAAGGCACTGGATACTGCAAAGGCTGTGGGCCCTGACAATATTCTGCAATCGTACTGAAGACTTGTGCTCCAGAACTTGCCGCACCCCTAGCCAAGCTGTTCCAGTATAGCTGCGACACTAGCATCTACCCGGCAATGTGGAAAATTGCCCAGGTGTGTCCTCTACATAAGAAACAGGACAAATGCAACCCAGCCAATTACCACCCTATCAGTCTACTCTCCATCATCAGCAAAGTGATGGAAGGAGTCATCAACAGTGCTATCAACAGTGGGACTGCTGAGGACCCGGATTCGAATCCCAGACCTGGGTCACTGTCCGTGTGGAGTTTTCACATTCTCCCCTTGTCTGCGTGGGTTTCTCCCCTACAATCCAAAAATGTGCAGGTTAGGTGGATTGGCCACGCTAAATTGCCCCCTAATTGGAAAAAAACAAAAATAATTGGGTACTCTAAATTTATTTAAAAAAAATAAAAATATATAAACAGTGCTATCAAGCGCCACTTACTCAGAAATAACCTGCTCACGGACATTCAGTTTGGGTTCAGACAGGGTCACTCAACTCCTGACCTCATTACAGCCTTGGTTCACACATGACTAGCCATATTAATACTGTGGCTACCAGGACAGGTCAAAAGGAAGTATCCTATGGCAAGTAACTCACCTCCTGGTCCTCCCAAAGCCTGTCCACCATCTACAAGGCACAAGTCAGGAGTGTAATGGAATGCTCTCCACTTGCCTGGATGAGTGCAGCTGCAAAAACACTCAAGAAGCTCAACACCATCCAGGACAAAGGAGCCCGCTTGACTGCTATCCCTTCCACAAACATTCAATCCCTCCATCACCGAGGAACAGTGGCAGCCATGTGTACCATCTACAAGATGCACTGCAGGAACTCGCCAAGGCTCCTTAGGCAGCACCTTCCCAAACCACAATCACTACCATCTAGAAGGACAAGAACAGCAGATACCTCGGAACCCGGCCACCTGGAGATTCACCTCAACGTCACTCACCACTCTGGCTTGGAAATATATCATATCATTCCTTCACTGTCACTTGGACAAAATCCTGGAACTTCCTCCCTCACAGTACTGTGGGTGTACCTACATTTCAATGATAACAGCGGTTCATAGAATTATAGAATTCACAGTGCAGAAAGAGGCCATTCGGCCCATTGAGTCTGCACCGGCTCTTGGAATAGTACCCTACTCAACAGCACACCAACACCCTATCCCCATAACCCAGTAACCCCACCCAACATTAAGTGCAAATTTGGACACTAAGGGCAATTTATCATTGCCAGTCCACCTAACCTGCACATCTTTGGACTGTGGGAGAAAACCGGAGCACCCGGAGGAAACCCACGCACACACGGGGAGAACGTGCAGACTCCACACAGGCAGTGACCCAAGCCCGGAATCGAACCTGGGACCCTGGAGCTGCGAAGCAATTGTGCTAACCACTATGCTACCATGCTGCCCACAAGAGGTAACTCACCACCACTTCTGAAGGGCAACTACGGTTGGGCAATAAATGCTGGCCCAACCACCAATGCCTACATCCCGTAAATTTATTTTTGAAAAGCGTCGTAGAATCGAGCCCTTTCTTTTAATTAGTGAAGTATGTCAATTCCTTTTGAATTACCTGGCTTTTGGGTTGATTGGCCAGCTAAAACAAATGCCCCTTTGTGTTCATAAATGTGCGAGTTAGGTGGGCTTAAAGGGATAGGATGGGGGGGGAGGGGTAGCTAGGTAGGGTGTTTTTTCAGACGGTTGGTGCAGACCCGATGGGCCAAATGGCCTCCTTCTGCACTGTAGGGGTTCTATGGAACCTGTCTTTATCCACCTGCAGACTCTTTGCATCATCCTCACCATTTACCTCCCAACCGATTTTGTGTCATCTTCAAACTTGGCAATAGTACATTCAGTTCCTTCATCCACGTCATTGACACATAGTGGAAAGAATTGTGGAACAGCACTGATCCCTGTGGCACTCTATGAGTTGCAGGTTGTCATCGTGAAATTTCCCTTCTTAATCCAACTCTATCTTCTATTAATTAGCCAATCTTCTGTGCATGTTAATATACAACCCCCAACACCAGTGTTCTTCAAACCTTTTTTCCAGGGACCTATTTTTACTAACCGGCCAACCATCGGGACCCATCCCGGCCGACCTTCGCGACCCACCATTTTCTCTTACCTTGTTTGTTGCTGACAAAAATGGTTTTGGTTGCCTTTGGCCCTTGTACACATTCCTCCAATGGAACCTGTTGGATGAAGGTGAAGCATTCTGGTGTCGGAAAGTATGGAGTTTCTATTTGTCCAAAGTTCTGAATTTTTTTCCTGTAACAAAAAATAAAAAATAAAATTAGTAAAATAAATGAAAGAAATGAATAACCCCCCCCCCCCCCACCGCCAAACTTGTAAACAAAAATGAATAAAACAAATGAAAAAATAAAAAATTTAATGAATAAAATAAATGAATAAAAACCACGACAGAACTTGTAAAACAAATGCTGTAACCGTTTTAAAAAATTTGGCCGCATTGCGCATGCACATCGATTATTGGGCACGCATGCGCAATGCGGCCGAATTTTCTTTTTTAACATGTTCGTGGCCGCTTGCAGCCGGTGTTACGAAAAGCCGGCTGCTGCGCGGGGATTTGCACGATCGGGAGCACAGCGGACAACGGCTCCACGACCCTCCTGACACCCGCCCTGACCCACCCGCGGGTCGCGCCCCTGACTTTGAAGAACACCATGCTCTTACCTTATTAAATGGCTTTTTGTGTGATAACTAGAAACATAGAAAATGGTAGAAAGGGTAGGTCATTCAGCACTTTGAAACTACACCACCATTTATTACGTTCATTGCTGATTAAGCAACTCAGTAACCTGTTCCCACTTTTGCCCTATATCCTTTGAGCCCTTTAGCCCCAAGAGCTATATCTAAATCCTTCCTGAAAACAGTGAATATTTTGGCCTCAACTGCTTTCTGTGTTAGCAAATTCCACAGGCTCACCACTTTTGGGGGATGAAATTTCTCCTCACCTCAGTCCTAAATGATTTACCCCATATCCTTAGGCTGTAACCCCTGGTTCTGATCTCCCCCAGTCTTGTGGAACATCCTAGTTGTGTTAGAATTTTATAGGTTTATATGAGATTCCATAGAATTACTACAATGCCGAAGGAAACTATTTAACCCATTGAGTTTGCACTGATTGTCTGAAAGAGCACCTCACCCAGGCCCACTTCCTCACCCTGTCACCGTAACCCCACCCAACCTGCACCTCCTTGGACATTAAGTGCGATTTAACATTGCCAGTCCACCTAACCTGCACATCTGTCTGATTCTTCTGAACTCCAGTGAATATAATCCTAACTGACTCAATCTCTCCTGATACTTCAGTCCTGCCATCCAGGAATAGGTCTGGTAAACAGACTGCTTTTTGGAAATTCCAGTCTAATGATATACTGGCTCCCCTTTATCGACCCTGCTCATTAACACCTCAAAGAATTCTAATAAATTGTTCAGGCATGATTTCCCCTTCATGAAGCCATACTGACTCTGGTGGATTATATTATTTATTTTAAATGCTTTGTTATTACAAACTGCAAAATGGTGTATAACATTTTCCCAATGAGAGATGTTAAGCTAACTTGCCTACAGTTACCTGTGTTTTGTCTCCCTCCCTTTTTTAAAGAAGGGTGCTACATTGGTAGTTTTCAAGAATTCTTGGAGATTACTACCAATGCATTCACTATCTCTGTGATATCAGATGATGTGACCCACCAGGTCCAGGGGACTTATTAGCCTTTTTTTCTACTGATAGTTATTGTACTTGGTTCCTCCCCCTTTTGCCCCTTAGTGTCTTTCACCATGAAGACTGATACAAAGTATTCATTTAACTCCTTTGCCATTTCCTGATTCCTTATTTTCTCCCCAGTCTGATTCTCGAAGAGGCCTATGTTAACTTCAACCTCTCTTCCTTCTTATATATTTAAATAAGGTCTTACTGTCTGGTTTAATATTACTTGCTAGTATACCCTCATGGTTTATTTTCTTCCTAGTTATTATCTTTTTGGTCATCTTTTGTTGTTTTTTAAAAACTTTCCCAATCATGTGGCTTACCACTAATCTTTGCTACATTGTTTGTTTTTTTCTTTCATTTAATACTGTCCTTAACTTCCTTAGTTAACCATGGTTGATTTATCCCCTTTCTAGAATCTTTCTTCCTCACTGGGGTATATCTTTGTTGTGAGTCATGAACTATTTTCATAAACGACTGCCATTGCTAACTAACGGTCTTTTCTGCTAAACTCCTTTACCAGTCTACTCCATCCAACTCTCCCCTCATTCCTTTGTAATTACCTTTCTGTAAGTTTAGCACAGTTATTTTGAACCCAAGTTTCTCTCAAACAGAATGCTAAATTCTATCATCTTATAGTCACTCTTATAGTCATCCTAGGGGATGTTTAACTGTGAGATTGTTCATTAAACGTGCCTCATTACATATTATCAGATCCAAGAGTACAGAAATAGTTAGTCCAGTTGAATATATGGCTGGAGAGATGGTGCAGGAGGGAATTCTTTAGATTTCTGGGACATTGGGACTGTTTATGGGGATGGTGGGACTTGTACCAGGTGGTCAGTGCCATTTATATACTATAATTCCCCCCGCAATCTTATCCACCTTTCCTGCACCTTTCTCCTCCTTGCTTCCCCCTTCCCCTCCCCCCACACCTACAGTTCATCCTCTGATGTTAGTTTCCCTGCTGTTTGACCTTTCACATCTTTTGTCCTCTCTGGGGACTGCCATTAACACTCTTTCCCCTTGGTATCTATGACCATTAGCACCCAGTTTCCCTGGGTTTCTGTGGCTATGACTCATCTTTCATTCTCACTCCACAGTATAAATATTTCCCACTCTCTCTGTCTGTTAGCTATAGATGGGATAGTCAGATGGGCTGATCAGTGGCAAATGGAATTCAATCTGCATAAGTGTGAGATGATGAACTTGGGTAGGACAAACAAAGCAAGGGACTACATGATGAATGGCAGAGCACCTGGGAAGCACCGAGGATCAGAGGGAACTTGGTCTGCATGTACATTGGCCCCTTAAAGTAGCAGAGTGGGTGGATACAGTGGTTAAGAAGGCATATGGTATACTTGCCTTTATTAGCTGAGGCATTGAGTTTAAGGGGGGGGGGGTGTTGCTACTTCAATTATCAAACCACAAGCAGCGAGTATGTTTCTTGTATTGACCAAATGACCACACAACCAGTATGTTAGTTCAAAGGACAGTTTATTATTGAACACAAGACTTATCTCTCTGTGCAATGATACACGTGGCTACATATTAAACTACACCTATCAACTAAGATGACCTTTACTTAACTTCTGGATGACCGGCTCTGTGCGGGTAGATAAGACCTTCATCTGAGTCCCCACTTGTGTCAGCTGGAAATCGTCAGGTTCGCCTCAGCTGCGGCTTGTCTCTCGCAGGTAGTGATCGCGGGTCATGAACTTGGCTATTCGTTTATGCTGCAGTTGGTGTGGGCACAGGCCGATCCCAAAAGAGACTGATCCCCAGTGCGCAGGGCTTCTTATCCTTCTTCTCTTTCGTGTCCATTTTGGCGAGGTTAACTCAGGTCCAATGGATTGATAGAGTCTCAATCACTCTGATCGATACCGGCCAATTAGGGGCGGGTACCTTGATGGCTGGGCGGGTCTTAGTCGTTATTGTTCCAAGTACGTATGCCTTTCCAAATAAGGGAAGTTGGCAGCCGGGGAGTCTGCTACTGCGGCTTGATTTGAGTCTATTGTCCTGGGGAAATCGGTGATTGACCTTTAATAGGTGCAGGTTTCAATTTGGTCTGGTTTTTCCTTTGCACAATACACAGGGGCTGTGCATTGTCTGTGTCCCAGCTTGACCACAATTCCCATTACCCTTTGTAGGCGGCCATTTTAGATGGCCACAGAGATTATGCTGAAACTGTATAAAACATTGGTTAAGCCACAGCTAGAGTATTGTGTGCAGTTCTGGAATCAACATTACAGGAGGAATGTGACAGACTGGAAAGGGAATAGAGGAGATTTGCCAGGATGTTGCCTGGGCTGGGGAGTTTTAGTTATGAAGAGAGATTGGATAGACTTGGATTGTTTTCCTTGGAGCAGAGGAGACTGAGGGGGGACATGATTTAGATGTATAAAATTATGAGAGGCATAGATAGAATAGACAGGAAGACATTTTTCCTTTTGCTGGAGGGATCAATGACCGGGGCATAGATTTAAGGTAAGGGGCAGGTGGTTTAGAGGTGATGTGAGGAAAAACCTTTGGGAGTGTGGAATTCGATGCCTGAAAGGGTGGTGGTGGCAGAGACCCTCATATAATTTCAGAAATATTTAGGTGTACACTTGCAATCCCAAGGCATACAAGGCTATGGGATAAGTATTGGTATATGGAATTAGAATAGGTGGTTGTTTTTGACCGGCACAGAGTCGATGGGCCGAAGGGCCTTTAATGTGTCGTATGACTCTATGACTCTAAGATAGCTTGATTATTGGTTGGATCCACAATATATTTTTCTAGGAAACTCTATGAATTCTTCCTCATGGCCACATCTTGTCAATTTGATTTTCTCGATCCATATGAAGATTAACATCACCCATGATTAAAAGACTGCCTTTTTTACATGCCCTCATTACCTCCTAATTTATTTTCTATTCCACAGTATAGCAACATTAGGGCCTATAGACTACCCCCACCAGTATCTTCTTCCACATGTTATTTCGTACCTCCACCCACATGGATTTTACATCTCCCGATCCAAGATCATTTTGTGCGATGCTACTTATTTCATCTTGTAGCAAAAAAGCTGCCCCACCATCCTTTCCTTCCTATGAAAAGTCACATACCCCTAAAGATCGAGTTCCCAGTGTTGATCTTGGAACCATTTCTCTGCAATGGTTAAGATCATATGCATTAACCTCAATTGGTGCCGTTAATTCCTTTATTGTGTGACACATACCACATGTAATTAAATAAATAGTTGGCTCTGCCCTCTCATCACATTGTGGAAAATACCTGCACCTGCCCATGAAACCATTGTGGAAAATACCCGGATCCACTTCCTCACCAGAAAGATAGAAAATACCCTGTCCTAACCTGGCTCCACCCCCTCACACCTTGGTAGAAAATATCCAGCTCTGCCTCCTCACCCCATTGGTAGTAAATATCCTGTTCCGCCTCATCAGTCCAAAGGTAAAAAATACCTGACCCCGTCCTCTAACCCCCATTGGTAGAAAATACCCTGTCCAGCCCACTTACTGCAACAACTCCGCCTCTTAACACCATTGATGGAAAATACATGGCCTATCCTCTTGTCTCATTGGTGGAAAATCCCTGCCCTCGCCCCTTACCCCATTGGTAAAAAATATTCTGTCCTGCCCCCTCAACCCAAAGTTGGAAAATATCCGGCCTCATCCTCCCTTTGGTCCCACACTCTGGAATACCTCTTTACACCTCTCCACCACTCCACCTCATTTTTCGTCTTTAAAGCACTCCTTAAAACCTACCTCACAACTCACCTAATTACTTCTTACTGACCTAGTGTGATACTTGGTTTAATAATACTCTTGTGTAGCACTTTGGGATTTTCATTATGTTAAATGTGCCATGTAAATACAAGTTGCTGCTGTGGTGGTTGCACATGAGCTGAGGCAGGGATGGTCTTGGATGCTGTTACTGAATTGGAACTAGGCACCCAGTGATTTTTTTTTTTAGAACAGTACAGCACAGAACAGGCCCTTCGGCCCTCAATGTTGTGCCGAGCAATGATCACCCTACTCAAGCCCACGTATCCACCCTATACCAGTAACCCAACAACCCCCATTAACATTATTTTTTTTTTAGGACACTAAGGGCAATTAGGCATGGCCAATCCACCTAACCCGCACATCTTTGGACTGTGGGAGGAAACCGGAGCACCCGGAGGAAACCCACGCACACACGGGGAGGACGTGCAGACTCCGCACAGACAGTGACCCAGCCGGGAATCGAACCTGGGACCCTGGAGCTGTGAAGCATTGATGCTAACCACCATGCTACCGTGGTGCCTACCATGGTGACCGGGAGATGTAGGCAGAATGGATCTCGGGGTCGTGTATGACTCAAAGTTTGCAAACAGTCTGATTCAGCTATTATAGTCATGACTCTTCGAGTAAGGTTCAGAGAAGTGAAAATATGTTTTGATCACATTGTGGAGAGAAGGGCAGCAAAAGTGTTTTTTTTTTAAATAATGTCTCGGCCAAAGGGGAAAAAGAAAGCTGTCAAAACAGAAATGATGACAGCCAATCAAGACACTGAATAACATCACTAAGGGATTGGAAGACTTGGGATTCCAAAAATGTCCTCTTAGAGTTTCTCCACCTTTTATCTGGAGGATCTGGCTTTGATTGCCACTCTGTACCCACCACCCACTGTGTATATGTCAGTTTTCCAAGTATGTGGTAGGCAACTGAGAGCGAAAATGTATATGTTTTACTGTCATTATTTTTAAAAAGTTACACATTTATATAACGCCTTTAATGAATATAGGACATTCCAAAGCACTTTACAGCCAGTGAAGTACTTTTCAAATGTAGTCACTGTTATCATAAGTAAAACGTGCTGGCCAATTTTCACACTGCAAGTTCCCTCAAATAGCAATTCAACAAAGATCAGATTCTCTGTTTTTGTGGTGTTGATTGTGGGATTAATATTGGACGTGTTTATCAGAGATAACTCCCTTACCTGCTGGTCAACGTGATCACGTGTAAGAAGTCTTACAACACCAGGTTAAAGTCCAACAGGTTTGTTTCAAACACTAGCTTTTGGGGCACTGCTCCTTCCTCAGGTGAATTATCTCCACATCATGTTCAGCGTGATGTTATTGGATCATTACACCCCTCATGGAAAGCAGACAGTGTCTCATGCAGTTTAATGTCTTGTAAAAAAGATGGTTGATGACCTGTACACATCTGTACATCTGTCACAAATCCATAAGCTAATTTTGATGAGAAAGATGTCAGATTTATGAATTTACAGGTGATGTGATTCCAGGGATACCATCATGTTTATGCTAATCTTTTGGACTGCATCAATGCTTCATCATTTTGTTCAAGTTCATGTCTAATGCAGGATAATTCAGGGAAACTTGACTGCAGAATTGTTACTAAACGATAATTACACGGTTAATGACCGCTGCATGCTGAAATGGTAACTTGTGTTTCTTCTCAGCAGTGTTGAAAAGCCCGTTTTTCATTTCCAACTTTTTTGTTTGTCGTCCTGGCAGTATTTGTTTCTGCAGTAGCAAACATTACTCTATCTTCGGTACAGGAACCTGCTTTCTGAAACTATGAGTCATGATTTCAATGTCTTTTTGTTAGTGTATCTGCACCCACAATGTTTTTTACGCTTTGGGGAAGAGTGGGGGAAGTAGTGGAAGGATTCCCAAACTGATTATCAGCCAGTTGAACCAATGTGGTGAACACGTCTTGACATTGGACTTGAACCTGAAGATTCTGATCCAGCATAAGGGATGCTACCACTGTGCCGCAAGGCCCCCGAACTCCAATGACTAATGTCTAAGTACAACAAATGTGTAACTAATTTTTATTTTATGTGATGAGGAACAGGGTACATAATTGAAAAATGAAAACTATGATTTAGAATGAAGTTTTAGAAAAATAGATTCTGCTGAAGGAAAAATTTAACACAGGCTAAATTTTGATGGCAAAATGTACATGTACAGGTACAGGCCCAGAATGAGCAGGCAATTGGCCCTCTGATTTACCACACCAGCAGAGAAGTTGAATATTTCCCTCATGCTATTCATGCAGATTCTCTGAACAAATATCACACTTTTGTTCGCTCAAACTTCAGGAACATTTCAATTTTGACCCATTATGTAAATCTTATAGGATGCCACATTTAAGATGACTGGAATCATCCATTTTTTCTGCATTATACTTTCTGGTTCAGTAATAGATCTTCATTGCTGTTGAACTGCCAGTATAATTACAATGAAGTGGATAGAATTAGGAACTTAAAAAAAAGCAGCTGGACCAGATGATATCCATCTGGGGGTCCTCAGAGAGATGGGACATATTAATAATGCTCTGCTTTCGGAGAAGGTTCTTGGAAACTGAAAGGAATCTGGGGGAGCTTTTAAACTGTAAACAAGGCACATTGGGTATCTAACCATTGGTTTGACATCAGTAAGAGGAAAGATGCTTGAGGGATGAAATAATTAGAAATATATGACTGTTTGGATAGAGAGAGACACAATGGAGCATCCAACATGGCTTCCTAAAAAAGGTTGTGACTTACAAGTATATGTTTATAGTTTCTGAGGAAGTCATGAAGGTGATGGATGAGGAAAATCCATTAAAGATTGTCTACCTAGAATTCTAAAATTCTTCCAATAAGGTACGACACAATAAGCTTCTCTACAAGATCAGATCTTCTGGTATTATTGGTAGTAGATCAAGGTGATGTTACGACACCCTAGGCAGATGCGTGGTGAATTCTCACCCCACTGGTCCGAAAGTCACAACACAAGTGAATTAACCAATAAGTCTCAGAAAAATACCCAAAGTCTTTGGCTCTTCGCTGCCCAATAATTACAGTTACCAAGTTTGAAAGATGAAACACAAATACTGTTTCTTTATAACAAGAATAATTATGAAATATCCAGTAAATACAGCTAGAAAACAACAAGCTAACCTACCATTCATTTTAACTATCCCACCCTCTACCCACACAAACAAGACAGACAAACACAAAGGGGGGAAAAGCAGAAAAATAATAAGGTTGAAGGTCAAAAGTTAAGAGTCTTTGCTTCAAATGGTGGTTCCTTAGCGCAGTTTCCTCACAGCATGCCGGTTGATAAAAGTTCTTCGTTTGTAGCCTGTAATAATATTCTCTGTGGTTTAGAAATGTATTACTCACAGTTTTTCCCTGGAGGGGCCCCATTGCTTCACATCAAACTCTTTGTTTAGTTCATGGTTTATTTCCAGGCCTCTGTCTTTTCTGGAGAAAGAATTGGTCGGTTTACATTAGCCTTTTCTGAAAAGAGATTTGTTTGGTTCTCCCCTGCTTGCACAGCCTGTAATGGTTCTCCTATGCATAGATTCATTCAGGCTCCCTGCCAGATCAGAAAGACAGCTTTTCTGGAGAAAGCTGAGAAGAGAGAAGGCAGCAGTCTTTCCTCAGGTCTGCCAGGAGTCAAACTGAAACCAAAACTCAACATTTGAAACTCTGAAACATTCCAGTGGAATAAGATCCAATCACAATCTGACACCGGGCGGATCACAGCCTTTTGGGCCAATTCATGGGCCACCGGCCAAGTCAATCAAACTGAGTCAGCACTGATGTAAGCTAATCTCTGTAATTGGTGCAGTCTGCCTAAAATCACCAATTTAAATCAGCATGGCCTTCTGGATCCTTCTGTTTGCATTGAAGGAACAGACTGCTTACAGGCTGCTTTCCCTTAAAGTCACAGGTCCATTAAACATCCATGGATCAAAAATGTAATGGCAAAAATAAAAGAAAGAGGAAGTATGGAAATAAACAGGAACAAGCAGGAAGGAACCTTACATTGGGCTCAGAGCTGGCTAGAAGAACATAGGCAAAAAGCAGTTACAGATTGATTTTGAGCTGTTTGGACTAGTGGTGTTCCGCAGGGATCACTACCCGGAAGGTTATTTACTACTGTTGCTATTGATGATCGAGACATGAATGCTGGGACCACAAACTTCCTGTGCAGGTTAATCTAAGACCTGTGCAGGTGTTAAGACAATAGACAATGTTAAATAGGTTCAGATGGATCTTAATATGTTGGGACACTGGATTCATGTTTGCAACTGATGTTTAATTTGGCAGACTACTTTTTTATGCATGTGGATATGAAAAATGGTCAACATACATCTGCCTTTCAGAAAAAGCAATAAAGGTGGAAACAAAGTTTGCCAATAATAATGTATATTCATCTAAAGTTAGATGAGCCATGCCATGAAACAATGACTAGACAAAAATTGAGGGTGGCTGGGGAAAGGCCCTTAATGGCATGAATTGAGACAGGAGTGGCAGCCCATCTGACGCCTCACCTGCTCCAACGTAAAATTGCTGAGACGTCAGGGTGGGTGGAAAGCCCATCTGTGCTATTTGATGCCCGTGCCTCACCTGAAAACTTGCTCATGGGGGAGCATAAAATTCAGGCCAAGATGAAAATCCAGGCCAATATTGGGGAAAGAAAATCTAAAAACTTTCTTCTAGCATGTGCAGGGTGGCACGGTAGCACAGTGGTTATCACTGTTGATTCACAGTGCAGGGATCCCAGGTTGATTCCGTCTTGGGTCACTGTCTGTGCGGAGTCTGCACGGTCTCCTCATGTCTGTGTGGGTTTCCTTTGGGTGCTCTGGTTTCCTTCCACAGTCCAAAGATGTGCAGGCTAGGTGGATTGGCCATGCTAAATTGTCCCTTAGTGTCCAAAAGGTTAGGTGGGGTTACTGGGTTACGGGGATACACTGTAAAGTATTCTATGATTCTATTCCTTTCCAACAAGTATGGGGGACAGGAAACTCTGCCACCCTAAACAGCTGGCCCTTGTTTTTGCCCTTCCCAGAAGATCACATGGATTTGGGTGGAGTAGAGAATGTATAAATTTGTGACGCATATGTTTTCACAATTGTATATGATAGGCTAATTGATGAATGGATCTTATGTTGTTTGTATGTTGTATAAAAATATCATTTAAGATTCACATCTGGCTCATTCATGGAGGGATTGGGGCTAAATTATGTAGAATATGCAGCAGTGAAATGGGCCATTCAACCAATCCTCATTAGTCTCCTCCCATCCCATCTGCCGTATCCCAGCCTTTCAGCAGATCTCTACAGGAACCAAAATGGAAAAGGAAATATCCATAATATGCTCTTGTAAATACGGGAATGCAAAAATGGATACAGTGCAATGTTTATGTATAAGGACACACAATCACGTAGAATTTAGAACATATTAAATCGTGCAGTGCTGCTCCAAACCAATCAGATTGGCATCTCACTATCAGTATCAGACTCACTGCTCAAATTAACAGGATTAACAGATTCTGAGGAGGGTGCTATTTTTACACCACTCGCTGCATCAAAGGTAAAGCTGCTGGGAACATTCAGCAAGTCAATCGGTGTTGATGAAGTGAACACATCAGGTAGTAGTTACAGAGCCGCACTAAAGCTCCCACTTTCTCTTCGATGGGAGGTGGTGAGTGAGAGGAGGCACACTTTGCTGCTTGGATTGTGGACCCAACTGCAGAGCGTTTATCAACAGGTAGCCTGTACCTTAAGTATTGACATGCTTTTTTGTTCTCTTAAGCTGCTGGGTTGCTGGGCTTTAATTTACATCTTTACTTTCTTGTGCTTCTATTCCACTTGTCTTGTTCCCAACATTGCAGCTATTCACATACTTTCTGAGTCTTGTAAATGCGTTTGATTTATTTCATTATAGCTTCTATTGCCTCAGTTAAAATAAGCCAGTAAACCAGCCTTGTTCCACTTGGGCATTTTACAGTAAATCTATTTATTCCTCAAGAGTATGCGTTATTTTCGCCTTCCCTTCGTTTTGTTCTTTTTTCAATTGCTGTTTATCTGTAATATCCATCCGTTCCGATGAAAGGTCTACACATGGCACATTAATTTGTCAGTTCTCTCCACCAATACTGATTGACCTGCTGAGTGTTTTGAGTGCTATCTTCTTTTGTCCCAGATATTCAGCTGCTGAGGTTCTTTGGCTTTCTGCCTACCATTAACTGCATGTCTGTTGCTTAGCAATTCACAGACAATGTCTCACCATCAACACAATCCATTTTTAGAAACTGCGATTTACTTGGAGCAGGAGCAATTTTTTCTTCTGGATTATGAAATCATTTACAAACACCAAATAATATTTATCGAGGGAGTTTCCCCTCACTACTTTACACACAGGAATTATTAATGCATTTCATCATCAGCGGATAGCACCCCGGAAAGAAAACTCACCAATAAATTGTACTTCACTTTTTTAAAATAATATTTATAAATAATAGAGCCCTGAGGCTTCAGGAGAGTCTGAGAGAGTTACGACCACTGTAATTGATAATGCTACGAATACAAAATTGCTGATCGCTAAAAAAAAAGAATTACCCAGCAGTTGGAATTAAGTGATTTTGATGAAGTAGTACAATAAAACACTGCTGAAACACTAAAAAAACTCATAAAACATCAAAGCAATGATTGAATGTTTGTGATTGAAACTTGACCACAGTCCAAGTTGTGCAATGTAAAATTCAGACATTTCAAAATATTCTGTTATTGCAGTATGCTTACAACTGACAACAAAATCATCTAAAAATGATTATTTACTGCAGAGAAAATGTTTATTAAGATATTTGACATGGTGAGTGATCACTTGCCCAGCAATTATACAAGACAGACATTTGGCAATGAAGAGCCCTGCTGATTTCTCAACTTCTGGATCGATTCACTTTAATCTCCTCAATCTCACTAAAAGCAGTATCCTCTTGCACAGCATCAACAATGTGAATATCAGTCAGCAATCCTGACATTAGAACTTATTTAGCAACAGTGGCAATGGATTCAAATCTCATACCCATGCCTGCTGCCTTTCTAGGTGGTAGAAGTAACAAGGTTTGGAGAAGCTGTCGAAGAAGCCTTGGTGAGTTGCTACAGTACATCTTACGGATGCTACACACAGCTCCCACTGTGTGCCAATGGCCGAGTGGCAGAGAGAATGAATGTTCAATGTTGTGAATGGCACACCAATCATGTGGGCTACTTTTACTGGATGTTGCTGAGCTTCTTGAATGTTGTTAGAGCTGCACTCATCCAGGCAATTAGAGAATATTCGATTACACTCCTGATGAATGCCTCGTAGATAGCGGGCAGGCTTCGGAAAGCCGGGAGGTGAGATGCGCACTGTGGCATATCCAGCCTCTGGCCAGCTCTTGTAGTCACAGTATTTAGGTGGCTAGTCCAGCTAACTTTGTGGTCAGTGTTGATAGGGGTGGGGAGGGGGCGGTGGGGAATTCAATTATGGTAATTGCATTGAATGTCAAGGGGAGGTGGTCGGACTTCATTTTCCTGGATATTATCATTTTCTGACATGCGTGGTGTAAATGTTATTTATCACCTGTCGATTTAGCCTGAATGTTGTCCAGGTCTAGAGACATGTGGGCACATGTGGGAACCTCATTGATGAAGCAGCATATTGATGGGTCTAGTTGTTATAGACTGCACCCCTGTTTTCAGTTTTCAGCAAAAACTTTTGTTGCAGTTAGCCCCATGCTCCTCATCTATGAACACCTGATGGGAAGAGGGACTTTTAAAGGGACACTGGAAACTCGTCGCTGTTGGATAACCTGTTGGACGGCAACATCATCGATCATGGACCCGGTGAATCCCGCACCATTTTCCATGGGAATCGATGGTGTTCCACGCGGCACCGGTGCTAGCCGCCCACCGGTAGCGGAATCGGTGCAGGTGCGTCACCAATTGTACTGTTGCAAAAGTCCACCGATTCTCTGGTGGCGTCAAAACTTAGTCGCAGAAAAGGAGAATCCAGCCCGTTATCTCTCTCGAACTGGATTTGTTTGTTTGATGGTTATTGAATTTGTTCCACAAAACAGACATAGAGATAATTTCTAAATCCAATGGTGAATTAATTTGCCTTTTCATATAAGACAGGGTTAGATAGTCCCAGAAAGTTAACGAAGCAAGCTTTCTGAAACCTATTGAATTTGCTTTAAGCATCAGTTTCTTCCAGTTAAGACCTATTCGGGTTGGGAAATTGAATTAAGAGGTCTGCAATAGTCAATGGATTTTGAATGCAATTTCAGTGGGAGTCTTTTTTATTGCATTATTTCAATTAAAATTGCCAGAAGACTCAAATTAGGCGACTATTATTACATAAAGGGTACACTAACTTATGGAAGATGATCTGATTGTGTAATTGTCTTTTTATGTAGTCTATCCTGTCGACCAACAGATGGCACTGCAAAATATTACATCAACTAACTGCAATGATTAATACTGTCATAAGGTTCCAAAGGAGGTTTTAGAATTAGAATTAGAATTAGAACAGTACAGCACTGGAACTGTCTAAACTACATAAAATTGGTCTGCAGAATTTATGCACTATCTCTCACCTGATATTTTTAATTTACTGAATTTACATCTTTGTTATCATACCTTTTCCTTGTGACAGGAAAACATCGAGGTCTGATGAATCTAGCGCACAGTCAGAGGGTGAATGCGTTGGTTTTGTTTCAACTTATTGCCAAACTGGCTCTCAATGTTCTGCTAGAAGACAGATTGAAACAGAATTATGAGATAAAATTAATTGTATAGCTGAAGAATACACTCTAATCCCTATTGCTTCAGTAAACACAAATCTGCCTTTCCTGGTCAGAGAGGTTGGTGGATTCTTTTTAAAAAGGGTCAGGATTGGAACCAAGTTGAATGGCCTCGATTGTCAAAGGTATATTTTTCGATATCAACAAAATATATTTAGAATGGCATTAACTGATATTTCGCTGCGTTGATATCCTTGTCTTTGAATATATTTTTCTCCACCCATCTCTGTGACCTCCTTTTGTCCTACATTCACTCCAGAACTTTCCATTATTTTGATGCTGGCCCTCTTGCGCAGCATTCATTTTCTTGCCCCACACTGGCAGCGGGACCTTTAACCATTTGACTCCGAATTGCTGTAATTTCTTTCCTAAACCCCTTTTCTCAACACTTTTCTCTCCTTCAAAATCATCCTCCAAATCAATAACCTCAACCACATTTTTGGCCACACTTCCTGATCTCTTTTTTTCCTGGCTTAGCATCAATTTCCCATTAGTCTATCTATAGTTTCCAGAATATTTGCTGCATGTTAAAGGCACAGTACTGATGATGAATTCTATTGCTGTTTTCTGCAGCATGGTTGATTATGAATTGCTGAGTCTCAAGGTATTAGCTTTTGCCAAGAAGAACAACATCACTGAAGAAATAATTGTGGCCTTTTGTATTCTTTTTCAATGCATGCTTTGCACCGAAATCTTGCAAATGCCCTCCACAATTAGGAATAATCTGAACAGACGAGAGAATATCTGGCACATAACAGACCTCATCACAATACCAGATCTGAGTTGATTATTCTAAACACGGTTACATATTGTTCTCAGCCAAACCTTCCTCCTCCTCCAAGATCACCTTGGAAAATAAAGATAGCCTGTGACTCCCTCCTCCAACCATTTTCCTTTTCCTCCAGTCTCAGTTGCAAAACCAAGTGTGAAGAGCTTGTAGATATTATCATCTATGCCACAGTGGCACAGTGGTTAGTACTGCTGCCTCAGTGACCCAGGTTTGATTCCGACCTTGGGTAACTGTCTGTATGAAGTTTGCACATTCTCCCCGTGTGTGCGTGGGTTTCCCCCGGGTGTTCCGGTTTCCTCCCACAGTCCAAAGATGTGCAGGTTAGGTGGATTGGCCATGATAAATTGCCCCTTAGTATCCAAAAGGTTAAGTGAGGTTACATGGACAAGTCTTCCAGTTGATGACAAATTATTTATTGAGTAATGTAATAATATGCTTGTGAGTTCTTTCACTTTAATACTTTGACTAGCAATATAATTAACTGAGATTAGATAAAACTAACAATATGATAATATACTGCACTCTGATCTGTTGCGTCTTTACTCTAGCTGCATTACACACACACTGACCTACAAAAAGAGCGGGAAACTCCTTATATAGGTCCTGTTAGTGTTGCCACCTAATGACCATCTGTCTGCACTGACTGCACATTAACTAATCATGTACTAACACATGCAGAGATCATGACATAACTTACCTTCAATCTAATTTGGTGGCCATTTCCCTATCCAACTTGCTATAGTGATTTTTTTAAAAATTCAACTAGCTTGGTCTGATATGACCTCCCTTTCACAAATCCATACTGACTTGTTTGATCAGTTGACACTGTCATAATATACATCAATGTATATGAAGGAGTGCAGACAGGCAGTGATTGACACACAGGATGACCAGTGAGGAAACACAGCAGCCAATCACCAGACAGGACACAACCACTATAAAGGCAGAGGGCACCAGCTTTCTCGCTCTCTCGGGATCCAGCCTGTGAGACAGTCAGAGCTCGTGAGCAGCAGCCAGTGCAAACACCATGTGGTAGTCAGTTAGCCTGGTCAGGCTAGCCTCAGGTCTCCAGTCAAGTCAGCATAATGTTAACCCACAGTTATGCATTTAATATAGTTAGATGTTAAATAAAATCGTGTTGCATCTCATCAAGTGTTGGAAGCCTGTCTCTCTCTACACTGCATCAAACCCAGTCCACATAGACCCAGCCTACCCAACACATCATGGTACCAGGTCTGGCTGCTGAGAATTGACGGACTCACCTTGAGGTAATCAGCGTTGACCAGCAATCAGCCATCCGGTAGCATGGACAGCATCCGCCCTCCTCCGCAGCTCCGCATCGCCGGCAACCTCGGTGCAAACTTGAAGATTTTCAAACAGAAGTTCCAACTCTGTCTTGAAGCCACCGACCTCGAGGCCGCATTGGATGCCAGAAAGATTGCCCTATTCCTTTCTACAGCCGGTGACCACGCTATCCACATCTACAATTCCCTTACATTCGCTGAAGGCGAAGACAAGACGAAATTTAAAACAGTCCTGCTGAAGTTCGACAGCCACTGCGACATTGAGGTGAATGAGAGCTTTGAACGGTACGTTATCCAGCAGAAGCTTCAGGGTAAGGATGAAACTTTTCAGTCCTTTTTGATCCATCTAGGCATCCGTTTCAAGCTGTACACCGGCGCTTCAGCGAACCTCATTTCAAAATCCGACCTCAACACCATCCACGTCAGACCAAGCATTCTTCCACCGGCCTGCCAGCTCCTCGACTACAATGGCAATGCCATTGCTGCCAGTGGCTCATGCCAACCTGGAGTATCCAATAGGTCATTGAAAGTGATGCTGCGATTTGAGATCGCAGGACCTGACAGAGCTTCCCTGCTCGGTGCCCGGGCCTGCAAACGCAGTCCACATAGACCCAGCCTACCCAACACACTAGACACCTTTTTAAATGCTCAGTAAATCTGCATCTGATTCCATCAGCTTTCCCGAAATTGAAGTTAAACTGTTCCTTCCTTCCTCCCTTCCTCCCTCCGTCCCTTCCTTCCTAATAGATTGGCAATTTTCAAATTCCAATCCTAGGGCACCATTCCTGAATCTGGGCCACCATCTGGTTTTACGTCTTCACTGTTCTGTTGCATTGCAGGAACTACAATATGTTCAAAAATGTAAATTATACCAGTCTACAGTTGTCATCAGCTTTCTATCCACCTTAAGGCTAGGCAAGGTCTCAGTTTAACATCCCACACAAAGATGTTCACTGAACAGTGCTCACTGAAGCTTCAGTCGTCATCAGACTCATTGCAAATTTAACTGGTGCTTCATTCCAGCACAGAGATAAAAGTGTTCATTTTATTCTACAGAGTAAGGTGGATAGAAGTGATACCAGCTAAACATTGAAATCTTATTAAAGCACCGTTTGACTCATTTTGGCACTTAATCCGCCACTGTTAATTTACTGGAACATTCATTAGGAACTGCCACAAATGGAAGCAGGATCTCAATGTTTCACCTGAGAGAGCAATTGAATAATAGTAACGTAAAATGATTCAGACTTCGCTCAAAGCCCAGGGCTTCAGTTTAGTTGTCAGCCTTGGCTCCATGTAGGCACTCTGCGTTAGAAGATTGAGGATTCAAACCCCACTCCAGAGCACACAATCTAGGCTGACACTTGAGCGTAGCACTGAATTGTGACAGGTGTTATCCTTTGTATGAGATGTTTCTCCGAGGTTTGCCAGCAGAAAAGGAATGGTGGTTGCTTTTCATCTTATCCACAGTGGCCCACAAGGTTTTCATGGGTTTTTTTTTTACATAGAATTTACAGTGCAGAAGGAGACCATTCGGCCCATCGAGTCTGCGCCGGCTCTTGGAAAGAGCACCCTACCCCCTACCCAAGGTCAACACCTCCACCCTATCCCCATAACTCAGTAACCCCACCCAACACTAAGGGCAATTTTGGACACTGAGGGCAATTTATCATGGCCAATCCACCTAACCCGCACATCTTTGGACTGTGGGTGGAAACCGGAGCACCCGGAGGAAACCCACGCACACACGGGGAGGATGTGCAGACTCCGCACAGACAGTGACCCAATCCGGATTCAAACCTGGGACCCTGGAGCTGTGAAGAGATTGTGCTATCCACAATGCTACCGTGCTGCCCCTTGGTGGAGATTTTCACCAAGCCGGCATCCAATCCAGCTCAGCATCCTCCTCAAGACATGTGTGACATGTATGAGCCGAGCAAGAAACAGCGGCACTTTCAACCAGCGTGAGGATTCCTCACAAATAGAGTTTAAACCAGGAAATGTAAAATAGATTTAAATTTTAGTTTTTATCAAATAAAATCTGCAGCACTTATTCATTCCTGAAGGAATGAAGCTCCACATTTCTTTTAATATTAATTAAATTACAATTTGAGGATCTGGAAAGGTTGTTTGACTGTTAAAAAGTCAATATCATCTGACTGCACCAGTCCCAAATGTTTCTGGTGCCTTTACTGGCCAACAAGTGGGCAAGGACTACAAGTTCACATCTTTGCATTGATTTCAATGCGAAGCTAATTGGCAGGTTCTATTACAGCAGTCCCTGTGGTGGAAAGAGGTATCTCTGACAGCCGCTTCTGGATTTCAGCATTTAATTTGTATGGACAGATTGCAGAATTGCTGTCAGTTTTACTTCAGAACAACGGTGGGTGCAATTAGCCTCACTATTACCACTTACACAAAATCCAAACCATTATCTGGTTGTTTATCTCCTGTCTTTGCGGTTTTGCCATGCACAAACTGGCTGCGCCAGTAGAAGACCAAGAAATATTCAATGCTAAAAAAACTAGACTGAATAGTACTGTCATTCCCATGCACCTTAGCTTGAAATTTTTCTTTCATTCTCCCCTGTAGCAGCACACTATGGGAGTTCTAAATTACCACTAACAGGATGGAATGAAATGCTTTGCTTGTATGTTGCTTATTGTGTAACTCCAAGTAATACTGCAGCAATAAAGTTCAAAAGAATGCTGACAATAACTTGCACAGGTATAACATAAATTCATGAAATCATGAATATCATGAAAGTATTTATTTTCTGAAAGGTGATGTCCACATTCTTGTTACCTGGAAAATGTATGTGTTTCTCTGGAAATTAAATTTGACAAGTTAATGTCTGTTTCTTTTGGCAAAAAAACCTTAATTGCTATACATCCAGCTGGGAGCAATATAAGGATTCCGTTCTATTAACTATAAAATCTGTGCAGATGTGTCCAGCCCAATGTGCTTCAATTTGGAATAAGGGTGGAGTTCATAAAGGGCAAAAGCTGGCTGCCAGAAGGAGCTTCTTGCTAAATACACATATCTTTGAGACAAAGCCCACTTGGCCTCGTACCATTGTGGTTAAAACTTCAAATAGGCTTTTGGTAATGTTTATTTTATTTTCTCTGAAGCAAAACTGTTAGTTTAATTTCTTGCTAACAGTGTCACAGTAGAGACTGCAGCATTGCAAAGGGTTTCTGTCTGCCTGGCCAGAGTGTCTAGACTTCAAGAATTAAAGCCATAGAATCAAGGCCTGTTTATACTAAAATAACAGTCTGACAAGCATTCTTTTGGCTTTGTTTTTGGCAAAGACATTCTATAGTTAATATATTTCCAACTTTCAGATATCTTTGAGTTAGAGAAATATTCACTATCAATAATTTCAAAATGAAGGTTTAGATGGATCTTGTGCCTGTCTGTTCTGCTCAGGGATTGTTCCTTGTCCCCATTTTGCAGTGGCAAAAGATAATTTTGGCCCCTATATATTTTCTAATTCATAAACAGGCACAATCATTATTAATTTAGTGTTCTCATCACCTGAAGGTGAAGGCTTAACTGAATACTGCCCTATGAGACCCATGCACTCGCATATATCTCAGTTGCTTGACCATTCTCACTCAACACAGCTCCGGGGTCCCAGGTTTGATTCCCGGCTTGGGTCATTGTCTGTGTGGAGTCTGCATGTTCTCCCCGTGTCTGTGTGGGTTTCTTCCGGGTGCTCCGGTTTCCTCCCACAAGTACTGAAAGATGTGCTGTTAGGTAATTTGGGCATTCTGAATTCTCCCTCTATGTACCCGAACAAGTGCCAGAATGTGGCGATTAGGGCTTTACACAGTAACTTAATTGCAGTGTTAATCATAGAATTTTTACAGTGCAGAAAGAGGCTATTCTGCCCATCGAGTCTGCACCAGCTCTTGGAAAGAGCACCCTACCCAAGGTCAACACCTCCACCCTATCCCCATAACCCAGTAACCCCACCCAACACTAAGTGCAATTTTGGACACGAAGGACAATTTATCATGGCCAATCAACCTAACCTGCACATCTTTGGACATTAATCACAGAATCATAGAATTTACAGTGCAGAAGGAGGCCATTCAGCCCATCGTGTCTGCACCGGCTCTTGGAAAGAGCACCCTACCCAAGGTCAACAACTCCACCCTATCCCCGTAACCCAGTAACCCCACCCAACACTAAGGGCAATTTTGGACACTAAGGGCAATTTATCATGGCCAATCCACCTAACCTGCACATCTTTGGACTGTGGGAGGAAACCGGAGCACCCGGAAGAAACCCACGCACACACGGGGAGGATGTGCAGACTCCGCACAGACAGTGACCCAAGCCGGAATCGAACCTGGGACCCTGGAGCTGTGAAGCGATTGCGCTATCCACAATGCTACCGTGCTATCGTAATGTCAGCCTACATGTGACAATAAAGATTATTATTATTGTTAAGTTTGTATTTTCCAGTTGCAGTCATTGGGTACCAATCAGGAATGGCCCCAGCTAACTTTACCTCTCCTAGTCCAACAGAACTGAAACAATTTCTGTATTATCCTGTGTGACTGAGATTAACTACCACTGCACAATCAAACCGAGCACCTTTCTGCTCTGTGTGCCTGTTCCACCGGGTTCATATTTAAATCCGTACACTGGTTTATTCTGTGTTCATGAAAAAAACTGTGTTATGATTGTAATATCTTTGAAATAAAGGTTTGCTTCTTTCAGAAATCTCAGCATTTCATGAAGAATTGTTTTGAAGTGCAGTGACTATTTTTATGCAGACAAGTACTGTCACTATTTTGTGCACAACATGTTCTCAAAATTACCATTAAGTTCAATGATTAATTTATATATTCTTGCTGGTTTTGGTTGATTACAACACTGGTAGAACTGCCTTTCCTTCATTGAGTTATATCAATGGATCTGTGCTGACTCAATGATGTACAGGAATATTAAACCAGAGAGAAAGCTGCAGAAGACTGGATGACTCAAGGGTTCAATGTTGTCCTGTTACATCAAACCCTGAGCATTGGGATGGATATTTCCATTTGCAGTTGACTATGAGTTCAATACAAATGATTTTGGAGAATCACAAATTAATTCCCTTTAGTACACTTATAGTACACACTAATTTGAAAATATTGGTCAGTCACATAGCGGGTGATCCAATGGCCAAATTGCACCAGAAAAGCAGCACACTGTGGCGCAGCATGGCCAATAAAATCCAGGAGACCACACTCCCGGGATCTACCCAACTTGCAAAGTCTTGTGAGATCCAACACGATCTCGCGAGATGTTGCATCACTTTTTGGCAAATCTGCATATCAGAGCGAGATAGCTAGTCTCACTCTAATGTGCAGATTCCTGAGGTACTTGAGGCTTTGGGATTCATGCCCTTTACCTCAAAGGTCTCAGATGACTGTTATTCAGCACTTGTCTGCACAAACAAGGACCAGATGGAATAACACTTATGAGGATCTGGGGTGGTCTGGGGTCCCATGGTGTTTTTAGGCTGTGGAGAGGTTGGGGGATTGCTTCAGGGGGGTTGGAGACCAGGGCACCATTTAAAAATGGCATTCTGATCTCTTGCTACACTGGGGAATTCTAGCGAGCGGAGCTCCACACTGTAGAAAACAGGATTATATGCGGCCTCAGCTGCACGTTCCCCATTCTGGCCCCTTATGTAACATGTGTCTTATTGAATAGCCATGTGTTTTCGGGCTCTGTAAGTGGTGGGAAACAGCTGGGTAAACGTGCTCGCTATGGGACTTTGTTCACTTTTGGGAGAATTGACAGAACCCATCGGCCCATCGAGTCTGCACCGACCCACTTAAGACCTCACTTCCACCCTATCCCCGTAACCCAATAACCCCTCCTAACCTTTTTTGGTCACTAAGGGCAATTTATCATGGCCAATCCACCTAACCTGCACGTCTTTGGACTGTGGGAGGAAACCGGAGCACCCGGAGGAAACCCACACAGACACAGGGAGAATGTGCAGACTCTGCACAGACAGTGATCCAGCGGGGAATCGAACCTGGGACCCTGGAGCTGTGAAGCCACAGTGCTAGCCACTTATGCTACTGTGCTGCACACACAGATAAGGTCCCTCACTGGCAGCTAAATCTAAGTTTGTGCCCCGTGCCAGGAGATCCATGCAAAGCCATCATTTGCATGGATTTCAACATCATAAGTGGGTTGGACACAGTATGCTCCACCCTTCCGCAATGTTCTGCCCTCTTAGACAGAAGTCATGCAGGCGCAAATTGGTGCAAGTACTTACAAGTGGGCCTGGGCACCATGGCTGTCGAGGAGGTTAGCGAGACAGTAAAATTTTAAAATGCTCCATAATTTCAGGCTTGTTGCCTGGGCCCGGGGAGTAGCGGGAATGACTTGGTGCCGACTCTGTGGAGTCGGGGTGTTCCCCTTGGGATCGGCGTGACTCAGACCAAGATTGATGCAGTATTTGTTTTAAACGCACCCTTTTCATGCTACTTACAGGCCCCTGTCCGCTCACACTGCTGACTACTCACTCTGTCCTCAAAGTCTTGCACCCATAGCAAAATTGGCTGGCATGCTAATGCCACAGTAGGGCAGCAATCTTCCATGTTTGAGGTTAGAAAAGATTATATTTGAAGCATAGAATAGAATCATAGAACAGCTTCAGTGCAGAAAGAGACCATTCGATCCCTCCTGTCTATGCCAGCCCTGTGCAAGAACAAATCGGCTCATCACACTACCCAGAACTTTCCCCATCATTTTATTTTTCTTCAGGTTCTTATCCAATTTTCTTCTGAAAACCATGATTCAATCTCCCTCCATCACACTCTGAGGCAATGCATTCCATATCCTAACTATTTGCTGCACAAAGAGCTCTTTCCTCATGTTGTTGTCTTTTTGCCATCCGCCATATATTGGTGTCCTTTGGATCTCGGGGCTCCTGCTAATGGGAATCATTTCTTTCTATTAGCACTGTCTAGGTTCCTCTTGAATTTGAACACCTCCAGACTCAAAACATTAGCTCTGTTCTCTCTCCACAAATGCTATCAGACCTGCTGAGATTGTGCGGCATTTTTTGTTTTTGTTTCAGATTCCAGCATCTGCTGTAATTTGCTTTTATCTTTTTGTGGCAAGAGTCTTAGTAAGAATAATAAAAATCATATTTTAAACATACAGTAAGCAGAGAGGAGCTGCAGAGTGACAGATTGAGTGATGAATTGGACGAACCAGCAGATGGAGAGATGGAGGACTGGATCCTATAGTTATGATGTTCTGGGAACAGGTGGCGGGATTCTCTGTTAGCCGACACCAAAATCTGTCCGTGTGGTTGGGCGGAGAATAGCTTCCGATGCCGAAATCGCAGCAGGAGCCGTTGGTTTGACGCCACATCGGGATGCTTCGCATCCTCGAAAACTGTGTCAATGCGATGCATGCCGCGTGTAGTTGAAACACCGTTTGAATATCATTAGTTGGCCCACCCTTGACTCTCCGCCTCCGATGGGCAGAATTCACGACGGCGCAGTCCACGTGTGCTCTCACAAATTGTGAACCTGGCGTGGTGGCTGCTGAGAGAGAGAGAGGGCATACGGACAGTGTCTAGCACCGCCATACTTCACCAACAGCCGTGCCGCTGGTCATGGGCTTCTACCAAGGCTTGGGGGAGTACTGCGGGTGGCTAGGAGGGTGGCTGTGGGGTTGGGATGGCCGCTGATAACACATTTTATACCTGGTGCCCTGGGTCATATAGGTGACCCCCCCCTCCCCCCCCCCCCCCCCGGAGGGGTGCCCTCTGGCCCTAGCCGACCCATCATCTGTATGCGCGCTCCAGCACAACCTGTCCCATTTTTTGGCCCCAATCATTGTGTGTGGGGGATGTATTGTTTAAGTGCGCTGCAGCTTGTCAGCCCTGCATGTGTCCACCATGGACCCGGAGATTCCCGTACCATTTTATGTATGTTTCGAAGGTGTTCCACGTGGCACAGGTGCTAGCCCCTCACCGGTAACAGAATCGGTGCAGGTGTGGTGCCAATTTTTCTGACTTGAAAGTCCACGGATTCTTCGTTGGCATCAACACTTAGATTCAGAAACAGAGAACCTGGCCCAGGGAGTCCAGAAGTGAATGGGATCTCACAAAGTCAGTCAGTTTGTCCATCACTGTCATTTTTATCCCATCATTACCACATCTTTTCCAGATTTCCTGAACAATTGGGGTCAGTGGCATGATGACTAAACCCATTGGCAAGATTTCAACTTCACTCTTTAAACAAACTATCCAAGCACATAATTTGAAGGAGTTTGGAGTCAACGAGAATAAATGGAGCCAGGATAGTCAGCGACACCTCCCTGTAGCTGGAGAATGCGAGGTCCCAAGTTCCCTAATGATAAGAGGGAAATGCTGACAACAGACAAGAAGGCATATTTGGAAGTCGCAGATGAGATCAGCTGGAGGAGCATGATGTCAAGCTTCTGGATACAATATAGAAAGTGTTTCATTGACTTAAGTAGAGTAAGAAAAGGAAGAGTAATGGTGCATTCACCTACCGCCTGATAGACATCATGTCAAATCCCTCACTCTGCCTTCTCGAGTCTACTCCAGCACAACAACTCCTCTCACCAACCTATGTTGCAAATCTACCCATCCCTCCCTGTCTACGCATTGCATCATATTCCATCTGTCTCTCCATCTCGGGCACTCATCCTCATCCTATGCAAAGTCATGCCTTTTCCTCGTAGCCACGCTCAATCAATGCTTTCAATCCATCCATTCAACACAAGCCCAAGCCGGTCTCTAATTTCTCTCCTGGAGAAGAAGAGAGCACAGAATACAATGGGCAGGCAGAGAATGAGAGCTGGTCCTCCTGCTATATCTCAACTGATATTGCAGGAGGCACTGAAGATCAGCTGAATAGTGGATGCCTGGCTGCCAGAAATGGGGAAATTCGGGTCTTCCAGCTACCTGATGAAAACATTTAATATCAGAAAGCTGATACGCTCCAGTTGCTGTTATAACTGGATGGGAAGATCCCAGAATGGAACCCTGGCTCAAAAGACCATAACTTCTACTTTTTTATTTAACCATGGAGGAATAGTCACATGACCACTAATTAGTTTTAACGACAACAAAAAGACATTTATTAGCATGAAAATTTGGATTATAATACAACACTCCTGTACTCCCCCCTTACCTTAACAATTACAAACCGATTTTAAGATGTGCAGGAATTAAAAAGTACCTCTTTATCTACAATGGTCTCATTAACACACAATGTCCCTTTGACACACACAAGGTGACTGTGGTCAAATACATGCTCCTTTTTGAAACCTATAAGGACCCTCCTGTTAATCCCTGTCTGTCCCATGTTTTTTCCTTTTAAGTTCTGTTATTCTGCTATTTAAATTTTTAACAATGGGCAAAAATTGGCAATGCCTTTAAGACAAACTTCACCTTTAATTTAAAAAATAAAGGAATCTACAGCAGCATTTGTTGCTTGATTTGATATCAGTGCTAGCTCATCTTGATGGATTTGGCTGTTGATCAATGAACTTTTTACATTGTCAGATTCTTAGCTGATTGTCCTATGCCGATTGGTGCTGAACATTCCGGAATGTTCTGCCAAGCGCAGGGAAACGTGATCTGTTTTTAGTTTTGGTTTGATCATGACGCTGGTGGACCACAGCCTTGGTCCCCCTCTCTCTCTTATTTGATTGACTTTATCTAAAGTTTCAAATTTAAGACCTTTCTCTTTTTACAATCAGATTGAACTGCAGGACGTTCAGTCCAGTCAACAGCTGCTGGCAGGGTCAGTTGCTTGAAAGCCCTTTTAAATTCTCATGTGGGGAACTCTGTCCTTATCTCAGATAAATTGTTGGACATTCTGGTGGAGTTGGAGACATATAATAATTAAACAAGCCTGAGGCTGCTCTCTTGAGTGAAGGCCCAGGTTAGTAAAGGTGAAAGTGACTCCCTAGAGGAAATCCTGCAGCCTGGAGTTCTGACTGAAAGCACCTGCCAGAAAATTCTTGTTAAAAATCTGACTAGTGGTTTCAACAAGGACACTCATCTCTCTTTTTCCATTTTAATCTCTATCATCTTACCCTTTTCCCTTTCTGTGTGTGTGGGTTTGGATAGAGAGTGGGACAATAAAAGGAGAGAGCAGGTGATTAGCTACCGGTTATTCTATTATAAATATTGCATGTCTTACCTCTATTTTTGTTATAAATAAACAGTTGTTAGGTTTCACGTACAAATCTGGTGCCTGTAAGTCATTGATGCAGTCAAGGGCCAAATATCTCAGAAACCTTTATATGAATTAGTGGATAATTCACTTGTATTGGGACTCTGGGGTCTGAGGGGCTGGAATTGCCCATGCACTCGCCCATGGTGTTGTAACAAATCCCAAGTGAATGTCTGTGCAGACATCCTCAAAATCACCTTTAAAATCTTCTCTCATAATCCTGCTTTCCATTAGTGGTTTGCATTGAATAATCTAGCCCACCTTTTTCAAACGACTTGCAAACAGAAATTGCACTCCATTTTCACCAGCGAATCCAATCCAGGGTTTTGCACTAACCCTTCAGGATTCTTTGTCTTCATAGATATCATAGAATTTGCAGTGCAGAAGGAGGCCATTCGGCCCATCGAGTCTGCACCGGCTCTTGGAAAGAGCACCCTACCCAAGGTCAACACCTCCACCTTATCCCCATAACCCAGTAACCCCACCTAACACTAAGGGCAATTTTTGACACTAAGGGCAATTTATCATGGCCAATCCACCTAACCTGCACATCTTTGGACTGTGGGAGGAAACCGGAGCATCCGGAGGAAACCCACGCACACACGGGGAGGATGTGCAGACTCCACACAGACAGTGACCCAAGCTGGAATCGAACCTGGGACCCTGGAGCTGTGAAACAACTTCCACTGTTCCATACACTCTGATATCAAGCCAATACTGTCTTCCCAATTACTTTCCAATTTGTTTCACAGACTGTAGTAAGACATCCTAAACTTTCGGATTAAATTGGAAACCTTTAGCATTACTTTAGAAATCTACCTTCTCACCAACTGATTTCTTTTCAGCTTTATCTGGGATGCCCATGAACAACGTTCTGTTCTATTTCCAGATTTCTAGAACTAATTGTCCTTTAGTTAATCTACAGGTTGCTTTCTTGCACATTACTCCATTGTATAACCTTTCCTGCTTCAAGCAGAGCTAAGGAAGGTGCCTACTCCCTCTCTCCCTCTCTCCCTCTCTCCAACTATCGTGAATTTCAATTGAAACCAAGAACAAAAGAAATTTTACTCTCTCTCTGGGAAGTGACCTCCTGCTAAGCAATGCCTTTTGGTTTATTTATTTTTCAGACCCTAGCCCTCTCTAAGTTGAATCTCAGTTGGATTTGAAACCAACCCCACATATATAAACAGCCTGTCCAGTCCTGTGAGAATGTTATGGGCGCAATTCTCCGCAAATGCGTCGAGTCGTAAAGGCTGCCGTGAAACTGGCCGTGTTTCACGGCAGCCTCTGCGCCCCCTCCCGGGATCCGATTCTCCCCCCCGGGCGGGGCTAGGAGCGTGGCCCCGTGAAGCAGGGCATCGCGGGCTTAGCGACCGTCGCTAAGTCCGTGCGCCAAGCGTCACGCCAGCTGACGCGCACGATGACGTCACCCGCGCGGATTGGACGGCTCCAACCCGCGCATGCGCGGGGCCGTCATCTCCCTCGGCCGCCCCGCGGACTGATCCTGCGGGGCGGCGGAGGGAGAAAGAGTGCGTCCGTTACGGACGCACTGCCCGCGATCGGTGCCCACCAATCGCGGGCCCATGCCCCCCTTGGCACGGCCGTGGTACTGCCGTGCCAATCGGGGCCCTGGATGCCCAGAACGGGCATGTTGCGGCCGTTTTTACGACGGCAGCAAGCAGGTGTGTTTGCTGCTGTAAAAACGGCCGTAAAGGCCTGGGAACTCGGCCCATCGGCCTGGGGAGAATCGCTGTTCGCCGTAAAAAATGGCGAGCAGCGATTCGTGTCGTGGGGCGGCCGTGAGGGGGGGAGAATAGCGGGAGGGCGGGAAAAATGTCGGGGACGCCCTCCCGCTATTCTCCGTCCTGTCTTGGGCAGCGGAGAATCGCGCCTATATGTTTCAGTCAGATCTCGTTCTAAACTCCAGTGAATACAGGCCTAGTCAAACCAATCTCTCCTCATGCGACAGTACCAGCAACCCTGGTATCAGCCTAGTGAACCTCCACTGCACTCCCTCTATGGCAAGAATATCCTTTCTTGGGCAGGG
Source organism: Scyliorhinus canicula (assembly GCF_902713615.1). Classification (NCBI taxonomy): domain Eukaryota; kingdom Metazoa; phylum Chordata; class Chondrichthyes; order Carcharhiniformes; family Scyliorhinidae; genus Scyliorhinus; species Scyliorhinus canicula. Next base: position 167,189,869 of record NC_052152.1, on the reverse strand, counting down.
AGACCAAAGCTGCACACAATACCCCAAGTTATTGCCTCATCAGGGCCCTGCCAAACTGTCGTAAGATTTTGGGGGATGCTGGATAAGGGGTCCAGTAGTAGCTCTTAAAATAACATGAGTACTTCTTCAAAACATAGGCATTTACAGTGCAGGCGTTTATCTTCTCAAGGGCAATCAGGGATGGACAACAAATTCTGGCCTAGCCAGTGATGCCAACAGCCTGTGAAAGGATAAAACAAGGAAGATCACTCAGGCTTTCACATCTTTCTTGTCTCTGCACTCAATTTATCTGATCTTTATCTAATCTGCATACATCAATAAAATGAAGAAAGTATTTGTTTACTAATTCCAAACAATAAGCGTAATTGTGTGTAGACTGAAAAGTACAATGCTGGAATAATGAATATTAAAAAAAAATAATCTTTATTGTCACAAGTAGGCTTACATTAACACTGCAATGAAGTTACTGTGAAAAGCCCCCATTTTATTAATCCTCACATGGATAATTCAACAGAGATTAATTGACTACCATAATTGACTATAATTCTTATAGTACGGAAAAAGATTGAGTCATATTTTACCAGAACGTATGTTATCTTTTAAAGTCAGAAGCACATTAGACCATAAGACCATAAGACATAGGAGTGGAAGTAAGGCCATTCGGCCCATCGAGTCCACTCCACCATTCAATCATGGTTGATTTCCACTCCATTTACCCGCTCTCTCCCCATAGCCCTTAATTCCTCGAGAAATCAAGAATTTATCAATTTCTGTCTTAAAGACACTCAATGTCCCGGCCTCCACCGCCCTCTGTGGCAATGAATTCCACAGACCTACCACTCTCTGGCTGAAGAAATTTCTCCTCATCTCTGTTCTAAAGTGACTCCCTTTTATTCTAAGGCTGTGCCCCCGCGTCCTAGTCTCCCCTGCTAATGGAAACAACTTCCCTACGTCCATCCTATCCAAGCCATTCATTATCTTGTACGTTTCTATTAGATCTCCCCTCAACCTCCTAAACTCCAATGAATATAATCCCACGATCCTCAGACATTCATCGTATGTTAGGCCTACCATTCCTGGGATCATCCGTGTGAATCTCCGCTGGACCCGCTCCAGTGCCAGTATGTCCTTCCTGAGGTATGGGGCCCAAAATTGCTCACAGTATTCTAAATGGGGCCTAACTAGTGCTTTATAAAGCCTCAGAAGTACATCCCTGCTTTTATATTCCAAGCCTCTTGAGATAAATGACATCATTACATTTGCTTTCTTAATTACGGACTCAACCTGCAAGTTTACCTTTAGAGAATCCTGGACTAGGACTCCCAAGTCCCTTTGCACTTTAGCATTATGAATTTTGTCACCGTTTAGAAAATAGTCCATGCCTCTATTCTTTTTTCCAAAGTGCAAGACCTCGCACTTGCCCACGTTGAATTTCATCAGCCACTTCTTGGACCATTCTCCTAAACTGTCTAAATCTTTCTGCAGCCTCCCCACTTCCTCAATACTACCTGCCCCTCCACCTATCTTTGTATCATCGGCAAACTTGGCCAGAATGCCCCCAGTCCCGTCATCTAGATCGTTAATATATAAAGAGAACAGCTGTGGCCCCAACACTGAACCCTGCGGGACACCACTTGTCACCGGTTGCCATTCCGAAAAAGAACCTTTTATCCCAACTCTCTGCCTTCTGTCTGACAGCCAATCGTCAATCCATGTTAGTACCTTGCCTCGAATACCATGGGCCCTTATTTTACTCAGCAATCTCCCGTGAGGCACCTTGTCAAAGGCCTTTTGGAAGTCAAGATAGATAACATCCATTGGCTCTCCTTGGTCTAACCTATTTGTTATCTCTCTAACAGGTTTGTCAGGCACGACCTCCCCTTACTAAATCCATGCTGACTTGTCCTAATCCGACCCTGCACTTCCAAGAATTTAGAAATCTCATCCTTAACGATGGATTCTAGAATTTTGCCAACAACCGAGGTTAGGCTAATTGGCCTATAATTTTCCATCTTTTTTCTTGTTCCCTTCTTGAACAGGGGGGTTACAACAGCGATTTTCCAATCCTCTGGGACTTTCCCTGATTCCAGTGACTTTTGAAAGATCATAACTAACGCCTCCACTAATTACGCCTCCATTAATGGACATAGGTAAGTTTAGTGAGAGGGCAGCACAGTGGCACAATGGTTAGCATTGCTGCCTACGGCGCTGAGGACCCGGGTTCGAATCCCGGCCCTGGGTCACTGTCCATGTGGAGTTTGCACATTCTCCCCGTGTTTGCGTGGTTTCACCCCCACAACCGAAAAGATGTGCAGGGTAGGTGGATTGGCCACGCTAAAATTGTCCCTTAATTGGAAAAAAATAAATAATTGGGTAAGTTTAGTGAGCCAGAACCGTGTCACTACTGACATGAAATATAGAGCATGAAAGTGTATCAGCAGAACAGGCTTATGCAATATTGTCCTTAGTGACGTCTGCTGAGTCGGAAAGGCTTTCTTGGTGGCTTATGTGTAACCAGGTTCAAGCAGTTGAGATCCATTCATCAGATATTTGTCAGGTAATCTTTAACTACTGATTTTTAATGATTAATGAAGCACAATACAATGATTTGTTCCCCAATGCTGTTATATTATACATTATAAACAGACTCACCTGGCCTTGATCAATGAAGACATTTACAAAGCAACATTAATGTTATCGCACCACCTTTATGCATATGTGCAGGGTGTGACAACTATGAACTGAAACCAATTCACACCTCACCCAACTTGATAATGATTAATGCTTGGTCATAGATTGGAGGACAAGGATTAGGCACAATTTAAATCTATATTGTTGAGAAAATATATGGTAGACAGTATTTTTCCTCATTGAACATTGAAATACTATGGTCAAAAAAGAGTGCAAAATTTATCAACCGGGGGCGGAATCCTCCTTCAGGCACTAGGCCGGGGCCAGAGTGGTTTGCGTCGCGCTGGCTGGCGCGGAAGGGGCTTGGCGCCATGCTAACCGGCGCCGAAGGGCCTCCGCATGGCTGCCGCGAATTGCCGCATGCGCAGGAGCGCTAGCGTGTGCTGGCGTCATCCCAGCGCAGCACATGCGCAGGGGTGGCTCATCTCCGCGTCGGCCATTGCGGCCAGAGAATCGCCGGGGGGGGGCGCTGATAGAGGCCGCTGCCCAGCGCGGTCCGATTTCCGCCCCCACCAAATCCCTGGCGCCGGAGAATTCGGCAGCCAGCGGGGGCGGGAATCACGCCGCCGCCCGGCGATTCTCTGACCCAGCGGGAGGGTCGGAGAATCCCACCCCTGATTCTGTTGTTCCTTCTGCCATTTTAACAGGGACCTTCAGGCCTGACTCACAAGGACACTCCAGCTGCCCAGTGATATGCCTGACCTGAGAAAATAATAATAATCTTTATTAGTGTTGCAAATAGGCTTACATTAACACTGCAATGAAGTTACTGTGAAAATCCCCTCATCGCCACACTACGGCGCCTATACAGGTACACAGAGGGAGAATTGAGAATGTCCAATTCACCGAACAAGTGTGCAGCAAACCAAATGGTGGTAGGCAAGGATGTCAATCATTCACCATCTGTGTTGGGGGCACTGCAACACCGGTTCTGTTGGGCAGGAAGCCTCCAATCTACCCCCAAAATCAGGCTCCTACTTCGAGTAAATTTTTTAGAACAAAAATAGATTTTTATTATTGTGCAATGGTTCATAGCAATGCATTTCTTGGACATTTCTGTTTGCTAATATCAATTTAGGAGAGAGTTTGAAGAGCAGCTGCATTAAGAAAAATAGCTTGGAACTTAAAATCTATTCATTAGTCAGGCTTTCGGCTTGAAATCTGGGGCTGAATATATTAGGTGATTTGTGGTAAGGTCCTGTACTACAGGTACGGGGAGAGTTCCCTGCCTGCTGGCTCCGCCCAGTAGGCGGACTATAAATATGTGTGCTCCCTGTACAACAGCCATTTCGCCAGCTACTGCCGGAGGCCACACATCTTAGTGTATTAAAGCCTCGGTTGCATCCAACTCTCGTCTTTGTGCAATTGATCGTGCATCAGAGGTGAGGGTGTTCGGTGGTGTGGGAGGCGAGGGTGGTTGGTGATGTGGGAGGTGAGGGTGATCGGTAGTGTGGGAGGTGAGGGTGTTCGGTGGTGTGGGAGGTGAGGGTGTTCGGTGGTGAGGGAGGTGAGGATGGTCGGTGGTGGGGGAGGTGAGGGTGTTCGGTGGTGTAGGAGGCGAGGGTGGTCGGTGGTGTGGGAGATGAGGCTGTTTGGTGGTGTGGGAGGCGAGGGAGGTCGGTGGTGTGGGAGGTGAGGATGTTTGGTGGTGTGGGAGGTGAGGTGTTCGGTGGTGTGGGAGGTGAGGGTGGTCGGTGGTGGGGGAGGTGAGGGTGTTCGGTGGTGGGGGAGGTGAGGGTGGTCGGTGGTGTGGGAGGTAAGGGTGTTCGGTGGTGTGGGAGGCGAGGGTGGTTGGTGATGTGGGAGGTGAGGGTGTTCGGTGCTGTGAGAGGTGAGGATGTTTGGTGGTGTGGGAGGTGAGGGGCGCGATTCTCCGCTTCCCACACTGGGTGGGAGAATCGCGGGAGAGCCGGGCGACTCACAACACGCCCCCCTGGCGCCCCCCACGATTCTCCCACCCCCACTCAGAAGAATCGCCGCTCGCCGTTTTCACGGCGACCGGCGATTCTCCGACCTGGATGGGCCGAGCTGCCTGCCGTTTGCGACCGATTCACAATGGCAGCAACCACACCTGGTCGCTGCCATCGTGAACATGGCGCCAAACGCTGGATTGACGCTTGTGGGGGGCAGAGAGGGGAGTGAGCACTACGGCCATGCTCGGGAGGGGACTGGCCCGCGATCGGTGCCCACCGATTGTCGGGCCGGCGTCTCAAAGGGACGCACTCTTTCCCCTCCTCTGCCCCGCACGATCAAGCCGCCACATCTTGCGGGGCAGCGGAGGGGAAGACGGCAACCGCGCATGCGCGGGTTGGCGCCGGCCAACGTGCGCATGCGCGGGTGATGTCATTAGGCGCGTCGGCCGCGTCATTCTCGGCGCGCCGGGCCTTGACGCCAGCGACAAGGTCCGGCGGCCGAGAATAGCGGAACGCCGCTCCTCGCCCCCCAGGTGGGGGTGAATAAGGTGAGAGGAGCGGCCTCCGAGGCCGTTGTGAAACTTGGCCGAGTTCACGAAGGCCTTCTCGATTTTCCACGGGAGCGGAGAATTCCGCCCAAGGTGTTCGGTGATGTGCGAGGTGAGGGTGTTCGGTGGTGTGGGAGGTAAGGATGTTTGATGGTGTGAGAGGTGAGGATGTTCGATGGTGTGGGAGGTGACGATGTTCGGTGGTGTGGGAGGTGAGGTGTTCGGTGGTGTGGGAGGTAAGGATGTTTGATGGTGTGGGGGGTGAGGGTGTTTGGTGGTGTGGGAAGTGAGGGTGGTCGGTGGTGTGCGAGATGAGGGTGTTCGGTGGTGTGGGAGGTGAGGGTGGTCGGTGGTGTGCAGGTGAGGGTGTTCGGTGGTGTGGGAGGTGAGGGTGATCGGTGGTGTGGGAGGTGAGGGTGATCGGTGGTTTGGGAGGTGAGGGTGCTCGGTGATGTGGGAGGTGAGGGTGATCGGTGGTTTGGGAGGTGAGGATGGTCGGCGGTGGGGGAGGTGAGGGTGATCGGTGGTGTGGGAGGTGAGGGTGGTCGGTGGTGTGCGAGGTGAGGGTGGTCGGTGGTGTGGGAGGTGAGGTGTTCGGTGGTGTGGGAGGTAAGGATGTTTGATGGTGTGAGAGGTCAGGGTGTTTGGTGGTGTGGGAAGTGAGGGTGTTCGGTGGTGTGGGAGGTGAGGTGTTCGGTGGTTTGGGAGGTAAGGATGTTTGATGGTGTGAGAGGTGAGGATGTTCGGTGGTGTGGGAGGTGACGATGTTCGGTGGTGTGGGAGGTGAGGTGTTCGGTGGTGTGGGAGGTAAGGATGTTTGATGGTGTGGGAGGTGAGGGTGTTCGGTGGTGTGGGAGGTGAGGGTGATCGGTGGTGTGGGAGGTGAGGGTGATCGGTGGTGTGGGAGGTGAGGGTGATCGGTGGTGTGGGAGGTGAGGGTGATCGGTGGTTTGGGAGGTGAAGGTGGTCGGTGGTGTGGGAGGTGAGGGTGTTTGATGGTGTGAGAGGTCAGGGTGTTTGGTGGTGTGGGAGGTGAGGATGTTCGGCGGTGGGGGAGGTGAGGATGTGTGGTGGTGTGGGAGGTGGGGATGTTTGATGGTGTGGGAGGTGAGGGTGTTTGGTGGTGTGGGAGGTGGGGATGTTCGGTGGTGTGGGAGGTGAGGGTGTTCGGTGGTGTGGGAGGTGGGGATGTTCGGTGGTGTGGGAGGTGAGGGTGTTCGGTGGTGCGGGAGGCGAGGGTGGTCGATGGTGAGGGGTGTGGTATGGTAGTGCCCTTGCCCCTGGCCAGTGATCCCCCTCCCCTTAGTTGGTGAAACGTGTTTCAATGAGTGTGTCCTGTGCGCGCTGGCCTTGGCAGTACTGTTGTGCGGCCTCCCAAGCCTGGCCAGCTCCCATGGCCCACTTATTGTTCCTCCAGCCCCTCATCCTCCTCGCCTGACGAGGCCTGTCTTTTGTCCTCATCCTCCTCCAGCACATCGCCCCTCTGCTGGGCTATACTGTGGAGGACGCAGCAGACCACAACGATGCGGCCGACCCGCTTTGCCTCGTACTGGAGGGCATCCAGAGCGGTCCAGACACTTGAAGCGCATTTTCAGCACCTCGAAGCACCCCTCGACTACACCCCTGGTCGCACAATGGGCATCATTGTAGCAGTTCTCTGTGTCGGTCTTTGGCCTCCATATAGGCGTCGTCAACCATGACCGCAACGGTCGCCCAGCAACCAGCCCCGCAGCCGAGGGGGGCGGGGGGGGTGCGGTGTCCATCGAACATGTCGGCGTCACTGATTGTGCCATTATGAATGAGTCATGTACACTGCCTGGGAATCGGGTGCAGACGTGCAGGATCCACATTTGATGGTCACAGACCACCTGAACGTTCATGGATTGATACCCCTTCCTGTTCGTAAACAGTGGCCTGTTATCCACTGCTGCCCGTAGGGCGACATGCACCCCATCGATGACCTCCTGGACCCAGGGCATCCCGGTGATGTCAGCAAAGCCTGCTGCCCGGGCATCCTGGTGGGTGCCGTCCACTGGGTACTGGATGTACCGGACGGCAGGGATGCACCTGTGCGCCGATGTCTGGGAGATGCCGGGCAGGTTCCCACTCTGCGACTGGAACGACCCCGCCGCGTAAAGGTTCAACGCTACCGTCACTTTAACAGCCACTGGGAGTGGGTGTCTCCCCCATTCCCATACTTTGTCAGGTGTGCCATCATGTGGCAGATGCGTCTCACTGTCTCCCTGCTCATCCGGAATCTCCTACTGCATACCCGGTCCGGAGGTACACAAAGGACTTGCGGTCGCGGTATAAGCGTGGCCTCATCTGGCACCTCCTGAGCACCTCCTCCTCCGCGGCCCTCCAGCCTTAGTGGCTGCCACCTGCCCCTCTGCAGCCCGCTCCTCTGCTGCAGCCTCCGCCTCCTCTCTGAGCCGCCCCCGCTCACGCTGCCACAGGGCTGCATGCAGGGCAGCGGCCATCGCCAAGGCAGCCAACATTGCAGGTTGATGACCGAATGCCATAATTATCTGCAGGGGGTGAGTGGAAAGTATGTAACCATGGTGACCAACCAAGTACCATGGGCTACACGGTGGCCCCGGTTGTCACCGCGCGCCGCAGCCATGCATGCCCCCCTGCCCGCATCCCGGATCTGTCCGTGCCCCCGGTCCTGACGCCCGTCCCTGCTGCCAAGGACACCATTTGATGGCCCTGCCCTCACTGGGGGCTGCCGTCTTTGGGACCTGGGTGGTCCCCTGGTGGGTGTCGCCGCTCGAGTAAACAGGGTGATCGTGGGGGTGGGCATACGGCCGTTTTCTCTGCATATACGCCAGGGGCCGGGGTTGGTGAGCAGCAAGATGGCTGCCTTAATGATGCTCGGTGCCTGGGCACCACCCCTGTCCTGTCAGGGGCTCCCGGCTGCTTGGCCTGTTCCTGAGGGGCACAATCGCTGAGACCCCGGAGAATCAGTCATCGCGATCGATAATGAGAGGCATACTGTACTTCCGGGCCGCGCGGCTGCGATTTCGTCAATTTCGGGGTTCCAGAAAATGCCGATTTGCCGCGAAACCAGCGTCAGACCCGATTTCGGCATTGGTGCTGATTCTCCTGCCGACTGCATTTTGCAATTTCGGCGTTATCCCACGGAGAATCCAGCCCCTGGTGCGGCGGGATGAGAAACCCGTCCCTCAATTTTCTTTTAAATAATTTAATCTTTATCGTTGCTCCCCTTGCTTCAACAACATTACAAAGTATTGGGGGACATTTATCTGGAATGATTTTCTCTGTAAAACACAAGGAACAACCTACTCACCATCTATACATATTCTGGCACTGCATTGCCTCAATTAACTGAACCTCCTAGAAATACAGTGTATTTTTAAAATGTTGTTTCCACATGACATGAGAACATACTACTTTGTCATTTGTGCACATTGCAAGATTTTTTCCCTTGATTAATAACTTTATTTTAGGATCTAACATTTTCCCATGCATTCCATATTTAGTGAGAGAACTATTAACCAACTGACAGAATTTACACGGGCATGGCTGTTACTAAAAACGAAATCCATTTCTTTTTTGAGCTTCCTTCAAAATTGTCACTGAATTAGCTCTTATGTGGTTTGCCAAGTCTTTGAATTGATGTAATCTGGGAGTGCTGCCCAGGTTCAAGGTTAACATCTGTTCAAATTTAATGGTGTCTTAGTTTTCATCTCAAACTTCAAAATATCAGTTCATAATAAGATCTTGAAAACAAGAAGATTATCCACAAAGTAATTGGGTAAGACTGTGTGTGGTCATTTTGTTTAATGGCATCATAAATGCATGTATTAATGTTTCAATGGCATCTTTTTGTGGATTTATTTTATTCATTGACTGGATGTGGGGGCCGTTGGCTAGGCCAGCATTCATTTCCCATCTTTATTTGCCCTTGAGAAGGTGGGGGATTGCTCTCGTCTTGAATCGCTGCAGTTCCTGGGGAGTAGGTACACCCACAGTGCTGTTAGGGAGAGAATTCCAGGAATTGAACCAGCGGCAGTGAGGTAATGGTGATATGTTTACGGACGGTTGTAAGCCCTTTCTTTTTGTAACATGTTCATGCTTTCTGGATAGGAAAGAAAAGAAAGGTTTTTAACAGGTACAGAGGGAGCATATCTACAGAGGTGGCCTCCACGGAGTATAGAAATTGCAGGGGGACATTCAAAAACGCAATTTGGAGAGCAAAGAGGGGACATGGAAAAGCACTGGTGGGTAAGATTAGGGAAATTTCCAAGATATTATGTAAGTATAATCAAGGGAAATATTCAGACCCATTCGGGATCCAAGGGGGTAATCTTTACGTCCAACCGAAAGACATTTATAGTGTTAATCAAGCATTTCACATCTGATTTCACTTTGCAGAATTCAGACAGAGGGACTGTGAGGTTCTTGAGCAGTTTGACATGGGGTGTGAGGATGTACTAGAGGTTTTGGAAGACTTAAAAGTGGACAAATTCCCAGGTCCAGATTGGTTGTATCCCAGGCTGCTGTGGGAGACAAGAAAGGAAATTACAGGGTCTCTGATCCAAACTTTTAATTCCTCTCTGGCCACAGGGAAGGTGTCAGCAGACTAGAGAACAGCTAATGTGGTTCAACTTTTCAAGAAGGGTGGTAGGGATAAACCAGGGAATTACAGACCAGTGAGTCTCACATCAATGACAGGGAAGCAATTTGAGTAAATTCTTAAAGGCAAAATCAATCGCCACTTGGAGAGGCAAGGTGTGATCTGGGACAGTCAGCATGGCTTTGCCAGAGGGAGATCATGCCTAACAAATTTGATTGAATTTTCTGACAAGATGACCAGGGGCTGGATTCTCCACCATCGGGATGTTCCATTTTGCCGGCAGCCCGGGGGTTTCCCGACGGTGTGGGGCCGCCCCACAATGGGAAACCCCATTGACCAGCCGGCGTAACGGAGCATCCCGCCGGTGTGCTGAAACAGAAATGTGGTGCGGTGAGGCAGAGAATCTAGCCCCAGGTGTCTGGATGAGGGTAGTGCAGTTGATGTCGTTTATATGGATATCAGCAAAGCCTTTGACAAGGCCCCACATGGAAGACTGATAAAGAAGGTAAAAGCACATGGGATTCAGGGTAAGGTGGTAAGTTGGATCCAAAATTGGCTTAGTGATAGGAGTCAGCGGATGGTGGTTGGAGACTGTGTGACTGGAGGCTGGTGTCCAGTGGTGAACCACAGGGATCAGTACTCTGTCCCTTATGGTTTGTGATATATATCAACAATATAGAAGAAAATGTGTGTGCGGACAGGGTGTTAAAAGTAAGTTTGCAGATGACACAAAGATTGGCCGGGTGGTTGACAGTGACGAAAATGGTCTTAGGTTACAGGAGAATATAAATGGATTGGTTAGATGGGCAGATTAGTGACAGATGGAATGCAACCCTGAAAAGTATGAGGTGATGCACTTTGGATGGAGTAACGTGACAATAGAGTACTCAATGAATGGAAGGGCACTAGGAAACTCAAAGAGAACGTGGGAGGCTTGTCCACAGATTCCAGAAGGCGTCAGCACGGGTTAATATGGTAGTTAAGAAGACATATGGGACACTTGTCTTTATCAGTCATGACATAGATTTAAGAGCAGGGAGGTTATATTGGAGCTGTGCATAATTTTGGTTAGCCACAGCTGGAGTACTGTGTTCAGTTCTGGTCACTGCATTATAGGAAGGATTTCAGCAGAGAAGGTGCAGAGGAGGCTCACCAGGATGTTGCCGGGGATGGAGCATTTTAGCTATGATGAGAGGCTGGATAAGGTCGGATTGTTTTCTTTGGAGCAGCGAAGGCTGAGAGGGGACACGATTGTGGTGTATAAGATTATGAATGGGCATGGATAGGGTGGATATGAAACAGCTGCTCCCCTTATTTGAAGGGTCAATATCAAGGGGCATTATTTTAAGGTGAAAGGGGATTTGAGGTAAAGGTTTTCCACCCAGGAGCTGGTTTGAATATGAAATCACTGCCTGGGAGGGTTGTTGAGGATACTTTAAAAAGTATTTGGATGAGCAATTGAAATGTCATAACATTCAAGTTTCTGGGCCAAATGCTGCGAAGTGGGATTAATGTAGATTAGGTTTTTTTTTGTCGGTGCAGGCTTGCTGGACTGAAGGGCCTCTTCTGTTCTGTATGAATCTCTGATTGTTGGTTTCTATGATTTCTGGTAGCAACCATTCTAATTCTTCCCATGTCCCTAAATGTATTACATCCATGAATATATTGCTGAAGAGCTTCGATTTTTCATCACAGTTGACCTGATTTTTGGCATGGCAATCAGGCAGTTAGGAGCAACAAATGGAAAAATGTTCCACCTCAGTGATAGTCCAATAGATTTCCTACCAAGAATTTCCCGAGCTAACATATTTAGAATAATAGGGAATTGATAAAGGATGTTCGGCAAGTTAGATGAATGAGTGCAGACCATTTTTTGAGGGTAAGTCGTAGTCCATGTTGGAACCAATCACTGGGCAAGAAGAAGGTTGAAGTCGTACACACATAGTTTGGGCACGATCTTCCAGCCATGCTGCACCAAAAAAGCAGCTCGCCATGATGCAGCATGGCCAGTGAAAGGCGGGAGACCCCGCTCCCGGATCTTCCCGGCTTGCAACGCCTCGTCAGATTCAACGCAATCTCGCGAGATGTTGTAAGGTCAATCCCACCCACAATGGGCGGGATCACTTTTTGGCAAACTTGCATATTAGAGTGAGGCAGTAAGCCTTATCTCTAATGTGCAGATTTCCAAGGGACCTGAGGCTTTGGGATTCAATCCCTTCCTCCCGGGGACCTCGGATGAGCGCTGTTCGATACTGGGCCCCACAAATGAGGACCATATGGAACAGCACTCATGAGGGTCTGCAAGGGGATCAGAGGCCCCCAGTTGCATGCCCTTTGGGCAGGGTGGTATCCTGGCAGTGCTGGTGCCACCTCGCAGTGCCAGACTGGCACCCTGGCAGTGCCACATGGTGCCAGTCTAGTGGTGCCCAGGTGGCACTGCCTGTTGGAAGGGACACTGCCAGGATGCCAGGTTGGCACTGCCAAGGTGCCAAGCTGGCATTCTTTGTGTGAGATTGTGCCGGGGTTGCCCAGAGGGGACCCTTCCATGTTGTGTTCAGGCTGTGGGTGAGGTCGGGGACTTTTCTGTGGGCTCCCATTGTAAAAAATGGGGCTATGTTCGACCTAGGCTGCCCGTTTAGGCCCCTTGTTCAAAGCGAGTCTCGTTGAATAGCCATGTGTTTCTCAGCACTGTGAGTGCTAAAAGCAATGGCTTGGGGAATTTGTTCCCTCGTGGGAAGAACTAAAAAGAAAAAAGAGAAAGAAAAAATAAAAGAAACTGAAAGGTAGTAAAGGTAATAATCTCTGGAATTCTCTCTGTGCCATGTGCTTCTGCATATAGGAGCAGGTTAATGCATGGGGACACGGTAGTAGAGTGGTTAGCACTGCTGCCTCACAATCCCAGGGACCCGGGTTCGATTCCGACCTCGGGTAACTGTTTATGTGGAGTTGGCACATTCTTCCCGTGTCTGCGAGGGCTTCCTCCAGGTGCATCGGTTTTCCCCCAGAGTCCCAAGATATGCAGGTTGGGGGAATTGGCCATGATAAAATGCCACTTAGGGTGGGGTTTCAGAAATAAGACGGGGGATTGGGCTCAGGTAGAGTGGTCATTCAAAGGGTCAGTGCAGATTTGATGGGCTAAATAGCCTCTTTCTGCACTGTAGGGATTCTATGTGATTCTATGACTGGAAAAATGGTGCAAGAATGAAGGCTTCAGTTTTCTGGGACGCTGGGAGCAGTTCTGGGTCAGGAGAGACCTCTACAAGGTAGAAAGGCAGCACAGTGGTTACCACTGTTGCTTCACAGCTCCAGGGTCCCAGGTTTGATTCCCCGCCACAATGGGAAACCCAATTGTCCGGCCGGCATAACGGAGAATCCCACCTGCGGGACGAGGCTGAAAAGTGGTGTGGCGGGGTGGAGAATCCAGCCCAAGCTCTGACTCCTAGCAGACCCAGACAGGAACTCTGGCTGTATGTTTTCAAAAGCTGTCTCTCAGTTTGTTTCAACTCCGCCTTGTTCTCAGACAAGTCTTAGAAGCTTTAAAGACTGAACTGTAGAAAGAAAACTGCCTGACTTGTGGTCACAGCTTCATCCAGAACTGCACTGACCTGCTTTTCTTACATAATGATTCAGCCAGTAACAACATCATCTTATAAGGCGGAAATACAATTAACTCAGCACGGGGCAGCACGGTAGCACAAGGGGGCACCACGGTAGCACCACGGTAGCACAAGTGGATAGCACTGTGGCTTCACAGCGCCAGGGTCCCAGGTTCAATTCCCCGCTGGGTCACTGTCTGTGTGGAGTCTGCATGTTCTCCCCGTGTCTGCGTGGGTTTCCTCCGGGTGCTCCGGTTTCCTCCCACAGTCCAAAGACGTGCAGGTTAGGTGGATTGGCTATGATAAATTGCCCTTAGTGACCAAAAAGGCTAGGCGAGGTTATTGGGTTGTGGGGATAGGGTGGAAATGAGGCCTTAAGTGGGTCGGTGCAGAATCGATGGGCTGAATGGCCTCCTTCTGCACTGTATGTTCTGTGTTCTAACCACAGGGAATAACCTTATTCAAATCAAAACTCCATTAGCCCAAGCTTTATACAATGCTTTAATTGTACCCCTGGCTCCCAACCTTTAAAACTAGGAGTTATTTTAAAACATGGCTGCAGCAGTCACACACACACTAACCCAGGCTTTGAACCCTTACTACACCAAATAACTATCATACAATACATCTGAAATTCCTACATTCATCACAGGTGAGCTACAGGCACAAGTAGCCACACAGGATGATATAGTGTTACTAATGGTGACCTGGCTCAAACAAGGGGACGAGTTGTCACTTAATATTCTTGTCTACAATATATTTAGGAAAGATGCAAAGTGAAAAAAGGGGAAGAGGGTATGCAAATATTGATCAAAGGATCTGTGGTACACTTGAATGCGCAAAGGCTGCATCTATTAGGTTAAAATTCACCAACTATATTAGAGGTATTACCCTTTATATACTATTGGTCACAAAATAGTGGCATAGAGATGAAGAAGAAAACTGCTGAAAGTGGTGAAAACCAGAGAATAGTGATAATGGGGACTTCAGTTATTTTAATATAGACTGGGAAATAACAATATAAAGGACACAGAGGGCCTGAAATGAATACAAAAGAGCTATCACAATCAGCATGATGTTTCCAACCAAATGAGGTAGGAAGCATTGCCAGACCTAATGGTAGTTCTGGGAATGTTTAGCATGTTTCAGTTAGAGTGCATATGGGAAACAGTGATCATAATATTGTTAGGTTTGGCGTCGTTAGGAAAAGGGACAAGAAAAAATGTGAAAATATTAACTGGAGGAGAGGTATTTTAAGGGGTTTGGTACAGATGGATTCAAATCAATGTCAGGCAGGTAAAACAGGAAATAAGTAATGGGAGGCCTCAAGATGGGAGATATTGCATGAATAGAATAGACACACGATCACACAGGGGGAAGGAGGATATGCAAATCTGGAGCTCCCGGGATGAAATTAAAATGAAACGAGAATGAAGCTGTAATAAATTTGGGAGTCAAAGTTCAATGAAGAACCAAACTAAATTCCAAAAGTAAATGCAGGAACTAAAAAATAGGAGGGGCAAAGAAAATGTATTGGAAACATTAGCAGGTACTCTGAAAGGACACCCTAATGTATTTCTTAACATATAAAGGGTAAAAGGCAAGCCCAAAAAGGATGGGACAATTAGAGATCAGAAAAGGAAATCTTCTTGTGGAGACAGATGACATGGTTGAGGCACGAATGAATACTTTACATCTGTCGTCACTAATGAGGTTTCTGCCAATATCACAATAAATGAGAAGGTAGTAGATAAATTAAAAGGTTGGCACTAAGTAGAAATGTCACCCAGTCTGGATGGGATGCATCCTAGATTACAGAGGGAAATTGCTGAGACTCAGAACACAATCTTTCAGTCTCCCTTAGATGTGCCAGAGGAATGAACAATTTCAAATGTTACACCCGCTTACACAGTAGAAGAGGGATAAATCCAGCAATAGGTTAATCAGCTTCACGTCAGAACTGGGACATTTTCAGAGGCATTAATTTGCAATGAACGGCACTTAGAAAAATATGGATTATTAAATGCAAGCCAGCATAAACTTAGAATTATAGAATCATAGAATTTACAGTGCAGAGGAAGGCCATTTGGCACATCGAGTCTGCACTGGACCTTACTTAAGCCCATGCCTCCACCCTATCCCCGGAACCCAGTAAGACCACCTAACCTTTTGGACACTAAGGAGCAATTTATCACGGCCAATCCACCTAAAGTGCACATCTTTGAACTGCGGGACATTCGGAATTCTCCCTCTGTGTACCCGAACAGGCGCTGGAAGGTGGCGACTAGGGGCTTTTCACAGTAACTTTATTATAGTGGTAATGTAAGCCTACTTGTGACAATAAAGATGCAGTTGTGTCCCCTGTGAGTAAGTGTTGGGACCATTGCTCTTTCTGGTGCATAATAATAATGGCCTTAGGTAACCGAGGCATAATTTCAAAGTTTGCAGATGACGTTAAACATGGATATGTTATAAACAGTGAGGAGGTTCGTAACAAGATTTCATTTGGGCGGAGATAGTGGTGAAATGGACAGACACATGGCAGAATAAATTTAATGCCTAAGAAGTGGTTAATTTTAGCCAGAGCAATAAGGGGTGGCAATATGAATTAAATGGTGTAATTGTAAAGGGGCACATGAAGAGACAGAGCTGTGTGTATACAGGTCTTTGAAGGTGACAGGACAAATTGAAATGGCTGTTAATAAGGCATGCAGGATCCTGGGCTTTGACTGAGGTCCAGAGCATTAAAGATTATGCCAAACCTTTATAAAACATTGGTTAAATCTCAGAGGGAATATTGAACATAGAACATACCGTGCAGAAGGAGGCCATTCGGTCCATCAAGTCTGCACTGACCCATTTAAGCCCTCATTTCCACCCTATCCCCGTAACCCAATAACCCCTCCTAACCTTTTTGGTCATGAAGGGCAATTTATCATGGCCAATCCACCTAACCTGCACGTCTTTGGACTGTGGGAGGAAACCAAACCCGGCGGAAACCCATGCAGACACGGGGAGAACGTGCAGACTCCGCTCAGTGACCCAACAGGGAATCGAACCTGGGACCCTGGTGCTGTGAAGCAACAATGCTATCCACTTGTGCTACCGTGCTGCCCAAATATTGTGACAAATTCTCCGGATCATACTTCATTCGCTGATCCTTCTTACAGTAGGGAAGGACAAAGGGAGATTTAATAGTGATGTTTAACATCATAAATAGTTTTGATAGATCAGAGGGCACAGTAACCAGAGGGCACAGATTTTAAAAATTGGTGAAAGAACCAGAGGCAATAAGTGGAAACAATTTCTAATCAGTAGGTTGTTATGATCTGGAATGCATTGCCTGAAAGGATGGGGGAAGCAGATGCAATAATAACTTTCAAAAGGGAATTGAAAAATACTTGAAATGGAAAATACTGCTGGGCTATCGGAAAAAGAACATGGTGATGTAAATAACTGGACAGCTCTTCCAAAGAGCTGGCACATTGGGCCAAATGATCTCCTTCTGTGCGATTCCATGACTTTACGATTTCACAAGAGAAGTTCCTTGCCCACCGGTATTAAGCTATTCTTAAACAGTGCAAGCAAGAAATTTCCGGCATGTTACTCTGGTGTAACTTGACCATATTTGCTCAATTATCATCTGCATCATGTAATGGGGAGTAATGCTGAGTAATATATGATGCACTGAAAGGTTGGCTAATGTCTGTGTCCTAGCAACAATTCTTTTATAATTCAACGTTACGGGTTGATAATATACAGATACCTTTCCTACTTAATTTGGGTGCAGCAGCTCGAAATACCATTGTGACATGAATTACTGTAAATGTACTATTGAATCAGGCCAGGTTGGCCTGTGCTATGGAATTGAGCAGAACAAGCAAAGCTGAATGAGTCATCGCAGATAAAATTAGCATCTGTGACAAGAGGAATGGCACTCATTCTGTGCAACACCAACTAATTTTATTAAAATAATTGAGCAAACAAAATGTTAGGATCTCCAGAGTGGGCCCATCTTGCTGTTGCAGTGATTATGCAGATGCGATTCTATACTTTAGCTATCAAACAGAAATACAGGTCTAAACACATCAATAATGTAACTGCAGATTTTCAAATACCTGTACTTGTTCTGTGTTCACAATATATTTGCATGTATTATTCTCTCTCTCTCTCTTTCAACCTTTCTGCATCCCAACAGTGCATATATCAGACTTTTACCTGTATCTGTAGCTAATTATTTCTGGAACAGGTCGCTAGTCTGTTGGCAGTGGTTGATAGCTTGAGGGACATACAGCACATCAAGCATAGCCACACTAACACTCAGACAAATTAAGAGGAAATTTAGTGTAGCCAATCCAACTAGCCTGCACATCTTTGGACTGTAGAAGGAAACCGGAGCACCTGGAGGAAACCCACCCAGATATGGGAAAACGTGCAGATCTCCGCACAGACAAACCCTATGCTGGATAGAACCCGTGTTCCTTGCACTATGAGGCAGCAGTGCGAACCACTGTGCCACCCAATATATAAATATGTATATTTATATGGTTCCAACTGTTATACTTGCACCCTGAAAAAATAATTTCAATTTGAAGAACGGACTGAATTTACTTCATTTGATGAATGCACTTCAAAGTATCCAAAAACAGCATTGCATTTACCTACCTGATCATTAGACCACAAGACAAATGAGCAGAAGTAGGCCATTCAGGCCATCGGGTCTACTCCACCATTTGATGAGATCATGACCGATCTGAAATGATAACCCTCAACTCCACTTTCCCGTCTTATCCCCATAACCCTTGGTTCCTTTACTGATTATAAATCTGTCTAGTTAGATACACTGTCTTCCTTCACACCCAGAACACTGCAAGGTACAGACAGTGGGGATGAGACGTCACATTCAATCATCCTCTGCTAAAACGGCTAATCTAAATTCATTGATTTCACAGGTATGCAAAAACATTTACGTAGCGCGGCTGGGGGGCCATTGCCAGAGGCCCTCCCAGCGATAATCCGGTCCCGACCAGCCGATTTCCTGACGGTGTGGTTCTAACCACGTCTGGCCGGTCAGGACTCATGCGCGGCGGCTGCAAACTCAGTCCGCGACAGCCCTAGTAGGGGGCGGGGGGTAAACCAGCACCAGGGGGGCCTTATGGGTGGCCAGGGTGGTGATCAGGCTGGTGATATGGAACAGCGCGGGGCAGATCGGTGGGACCTTGTTTGTTGGTCCAGGTCTGCCGGCTGAGTCTGCCATCGTGTTCAGCACGGCCGCTGAAGGCCGCTGTTGTGCGCATGTGCGGACTCAGAACCAGATGTGCGGGGGCCACTATCTGTAGCCAAAGCTGCATGAAGCTCTCCGGATCACTGCCAGCCTGTGCAGGTAGGTGAATATGTTTCTATTTTTTGTAGGAAAGTCTGGAGTGAAACGCCAGTGTTTTTATGCTGGCTTGGGGACATAGCCCCATTTTTGGAGAATCCAGTCCCATATCTTTGAATGAATCCTTTAACATGTTGATACCGAAGAGCTTTTACTTGCATAGTGTGAACATGTTCCATGTAATCATTTACAATACTGACAAATATTTAGAGTAAGAAGTCTTACAACACCAGGTTAAAGTCCAACAAGACTTCTTACTGTGCTCACCCCAGTCCAACGCCGGCATCTCCACATCATGACAAATATTTACACAGTGCAAAAAGCCGAACATCATGACTATTTGATACTTGTACTATGATGTGACACTAGTTTCAAACAGTCTCACTAGTATAAAAATGTTTTGTTAAATCTTTTTTCCTCACAAGCAACATTCCTGGTACATTTTAGAAGTGTCAAATTGATGCAAGAAATGATCCCTGCATCATAAGTCAAAGACCTGAGGACCATGAGAAATTGTACGCTGATTCTTATATAAATATTCTGGGTCTGCTGCTGGTGTCTGTTGTGTTTCCACAGTAACTTGTCCAATAATGAGATTCCAGGCCACCCACATTGGTAACAGCGACTCTCAACTAAGACCGCGATGGGGACAGCAGGAGGAAGAATGGCCTTGACCAGCAGCAGCCCTCAGAAAATATTTTGTAACCAGAGAGAGCAATCCTGCTCCTTCCAACTCCACAGCAATTAAAAAATAAATAATTGTGCTCAGCTTTAATAAAACTCTCCAAGTTTTGAGGAAGTGGTTAGTAAATTGGATGCACCTCTATCTTTTTTAAGAAAATTTGGTCTAGATTGGCACTTCATTCCTTGTTACTGGACTGGTGATGCTGCAAAGCTTCTTTCTTTAGAATTTACCATTTAGCACATCTGGTGTCATAAAGACTCTGAAGTCTGCATTTACAGACAAACCAAATGCTCCCTAAACTGAAGGACAACCCCACATTTTGTTTTCAACATCCATCAACCCACACGGATTACATGCAAATCTCTCCATTATTCCCAATATTTTGGAAATTTGTCTTGTCAGCAGACATAAAAAAATGAATTATGATCAGAATGCAATGGGAAATAAATTGCACTGTAACCTTTCCAGTCGGGGATGTTTCGGACTAAAGCATTTCTGTTTCTTGAATTTTCTGGATCATAATGTGAGAATGCCGAAACACAATTTTAATTCATAGAAAATTAGCCAATTTTTGTTCCTCCTTCAATCACCTTGCCTCTTTTTCCTTCAGTCTTCCTACTGAAACAACCAAAGTCTATTAATATTGTAATTTAGATAAAGCACTGTAGACAATAGAAGCAGAAATATTAGAATAACTATAAAGACCACCACATTCACTACTTTGTACAAGTGATAATGGTGAATTACATGGCTCTGCTGAAAAATAATCCAGGCAACTGGCATTTCAAGATTTCGGACTACTGGATTAGAGCGGTTACAATGTATTTTGTTTCTATGGAAAACATACAGAAAGTAGCCAATAAGACTGGAGTTTAGTGCAAAAATAATAATGAGAATAAGAGCATTCACCATTATTTCTGTGAAAATTAGAAAACAAATTCTGGTAAGCACAAATGTCTAGGTAAGCCTGAAAATGCAGAAGTTGCTGTCTGAGATACCATGCCCCCTTAAACTGTACTTCACTGTCTGGTTTCCCTCCAAATGTATTGAATAACGTGGAGTTCCTGTGCTTACATCATAGATGCAGGGAAGGTCGCCAAAAATGGTAAGTACCTGTGTGAATGCAAAGTAAGTCATAATTAATAAATGGGCGGCACGGTAGCATAGTGGTTAGCACTGTTGCTTCACAGTGCCAGGGACCACTGTTCGATTCCCAGATTGGGTCACTGTCTATGCGGAGTCTACACCTTCTCCCCATGTCTTCATGGGTTTCCTCCAGGTGCTCAGGTTCCCTCCCACAAATCCCAAAAGATGTGCTTGTTAGATGAATTGGACATTCTGAGTTCTCCCTCAATGTACCCGAACAGGCACCGTAGTGTGGCGAATAAGGGATTTTCACAGTAACTTTGTTGCAATGTTAATGTAATCCTACTTGTGACACTAATAAAGATTCTTATTATTTGCTGAAAATAACTTTTCTGGCACTGAAAATAAACTGTTAAAAATGAGAGGATCGGGCGGAAATCTCCAACCCCGGGCCTGGTCGGAGAATCGCCGGGTGGGGCGTGATTCACGCGACGCCGCTCCGACGCTCCGACGCCGCTCCGCCAATTCTCCGGTCACCGGAGAATCGGCGCCATTGGGGGCGGGAGGTCAGCGCGGTGCCGGTCAGGGGCTGCCCCTGGCGATTCTCCGCATACGATGGGCCGAGTGGCCACCGAGATAGGCCGAGTCCCGCTGGCGCTGTTCATGTGTGGTCCTACCCGGCAGG
The DNA here is from genome assembly GCF_902713615.1 of Scyliorhinus canicula. Taxonomy (NCBI): domain Eukaryota; kingdom Metazoa; phylum Chordata; class Chondrichthyes; order Carcharhiniformes; family Scyliorhinidae; genus Scyliorhinus; species Scyliorhinus canicula. The sequence goes on along the minus strand of NC_052152.1, from coordinate 167,168,685 downwards.
GCCTTGGTGTTCATCCTTCGGGGGGCAGCCTGGTGGGGGGAAGGTGGGAGGTGACCCCGGGGGTTGGGGGCCTCCATGGTGGCCCGGCCCGCGATCGGGGCCTACCGATTGGCGGGCTGGCTTGTCCTGGTGGGGGCCTATGTTCCTCCACGCCGGGGCCCTGCAGCTCTCAGCATGTTGCGTCGGGGCCAGCATGGAGAAGGCAACTCACATGCGCGAGTTCACACCGGCCGTGGTGCGCATGTGCAGATCCGCAGCGCCGGTTCTGAAGCCGGTATCGGCAGCTGGAGCTGCATGAGTCGCTCCAGTGTCATGCTGGCCACCTGTGAGGTGCAGGATCGCTGCTCCCAGGGACCTGTTGGCGCCACTTTAAAATGCGACGGCGTTTACGACGGCGTCAACACTTAGCCTCAGGATCAGAGAATCCCGCCCCTCATTCTGTTGCGTTTTAATTATTGTTGGAGTTTTAAAAAAACTTTCTCTTTATCCCCTTTATCTCCTTCGCTTAATCCAATCTTCCTCTCCTTATTTTGTTTTCTGTACCTGGTTTGGCATTGAATAAAATAGTCAACCTTACACTTTCTGATTCAGACAGTGATCTTCCCGTTAACAATTTTTCGATCCAATTGCTTACGGTGACACAGTTGTTCAGACTGGTTCCAGATGCCATCTAGAGGATGTCACATCTTCTGGATGTTTCACTGACAGAAATATGCTGTGCAAAACTCCATAAAAAGTCTGTGGGAAAGTGCAAGTTTAACACCACTCATAGCAAAGTCCCTCTCATTTACTCTACGATGCAGAATCACTTACATAAGGTAATCAATCTTGAATTTTGATAAAGTGGCCACCATCAGTACCATTTCTGTTCAAGTGCTTTCAATATGAAGTAAAACCAGATCCACATTTTGCTTGAAGTGGAAAAAATATTATTGTGTTTAATATCTTTTCTCACTTTAATGACTAGTTCAGCTTGATGAATGAAAGGCTTTTTGAATAATACCACCATATTCTGCTGTTGACATTCTGAATTGTTGCACTGTGGTGATACCCCATTTTTTCCTATGAGGTCCAGCTCCAAACAGAACAATCATCAAAATCAAAGGCTAAAATATGCTATGAGGTCATTTGGACAGAAGCGTGCTGAGATATTTGCAAATATTCACGGGTTCTCTGTGGATAGTTTATTTAGTCTGTGTAGTTTTGCAAACTTGTGGGTGAAAGAATCTTGCATTGGAATGATTGAGTCACTAAACTGTTATCCACAAATAGGGCAAAAAAAGCTAAAATCTGAAATGAGTTGAAGGAGTATACCGTGATATAGTCAAACATCCTTATGATAAACTACTCATGTCAAATGGAATGCCTTATTCCAAATTCACCTTATTCAGGGTTAAATTCCTCAGCATAGATCTCACCAAGACCATGGAAATGTGTGTTTACTGGGAGGACTGTAATTATCTATGCACTTGGTTACAATCACTTGGTTTGTATAGCAGGAGTGGCATAAAATAAGATTTTGCCGAGAGAATAAAAAAATGCTTTGTCAGGGCCATCTTGAAGATTTCTACTTAGTTGTCAGATTTGCCTTTTTGTGTGGGAATTCAGTGGGTGGATACATGACAAAAGGACATTATCAAAGATGCCAAATAAAATGTTGTTTAAAAAAACGATGTGGATTTCTACATTCACAGCGTGAGTCATTTTTAGAGTATGTGAATGCAATGCATTAGAACATAAAGCTGAGTTGCACAGAATTAATACCACTTATCATATGACCTATTTATGACCGGCTTAATGCATCAATCCCGCTATATTTGCCTCTTTTCTGGATTGATGTATAATGTTCCATGAACCTTGACAATAGCTTCCCACATGTTCCACCAATGGGAACTCAAAGTTTACTGTTGGGTTGTGCTAATGAATTGTTCAGTATAGTCACTGATAACGGGGTCCATTACAGATGGGGAGAGGTGGTGGGATAATCTTTCCCATTTTCCCTCACATCTTAGTTGTTAGCAACAAGATATGTATTTTAGAGGGAGTGTTTTAAATCCTTTGGGTGTTGTAACTTTAAAGGATAGACACGAACAGGATTTGTAGTGAATTCAAATCGAACGAAAGAATAAACATTTATTTACACAACCCCAGAAATGTAAATGCAATGAAAATACTCATTCCCTCAAGCAAAGAGACAGAGACACAGAAGAAAAAACGCATGAACCTAGATTATTAACAGAATAACAAGAAATTAATGTGTTCTTAATGAGTCCTTTCAGATGAAAACATCACAAGCCTGTTCGGTTCCTTTTCTTGGTCCTTTGAAGATAAATGAAGGTTTAAAGTCTTTGGATTTTCACGCAAAACTGCATCTGAATTTCGACAGGAGAGACATACCCTTGCGAATGGGAACAACCTGGGCCCTCTCTGATTACCTGAGCTAACTGTTTGGACAGGATTCTATTTTCCTTGTTGGGTGGTAGTCTCCTCTGTGCTGTTCGTCCCAAATTGACTTACTTCTGCCGGTCGGTGAAATAATAGGATATGTTATCCTTGCATTGGGGCAGCACGGTAGCATGGTGGTTAGCATAAATGCTTCACAGCTCCAGGGTCCCAGGTTCGATTCCCGGCTGGGTCACTGTGCGGAGTCTGCACGTCCTCCCCGTGTGTGCGTGGGTTTCCTCCGGGTGCTCCGGTTTCCTCCCACAGTCCAAAGATGTGCGGGTTAGGTGGATTGGCCATGCTAAATTGCCCGTAGTGTCCTAAAAGGTAAGGTTAAGGGGGGGGGGGGGCTGTTGGGTTATAGGTATAGGGTGAATACGTGGGTTTGAGTAGGGTGATCATGGCTCGGCACAACATCGAGGGCCGAAGGGCCTGTTCTGTGCTGTACTGTTCTATGTTCTATGTTATCTCAGGTCAGTTTTGATCATGTTACCACAGAATCAATACTTCTATTATCCACACAGATGATACAATGTTAGGAGCCATTGCCAGACAATTGAAATGAATGGCAGCATATGCTTTTTATAAAAGTGGATTCTTCATATGTCTTTGTTAGGTTTTGAATTTGAAAACACTGAGCCTGGGAGACAATTGTATATGAGTTTTTGTAAATATCAGACAATGGGAGCTGTAGATTGTGTGAAAGATGCAGGTACTGCGGGAGGTTTTGTATACATCCAGAGCATTGAAACAATTTTTTACATGAATGTGAAGTCACGTTATTAACATACTTCCATGATGTTCCCAGCACACGTTTTATGGTGGGCTAAGAGTAAGATATCAAAAAGTGTTATGCAGCACCAGAAGCTCTTAAAAGTTTATGGTTACCTTAAAGTTGGACTGCTACTGAGGGGGAAAAGCAATTGAAATTGGGTGTTTTTTATGATGGGTGGATGATCCACTCTGCCAGATTACTGTCCAGGTGATGCAAATGAACGTTTACTGATTTTTTTTTGTCCTTACGTTATCGCCATGTGTTCACAACAATAGGCAACGGCCTAAGTCAGATACACCCCACTAGGCACCTGAGATTACTGACTTCCCAACCCAATGGATGTAAGGTGTTCATTTTTCTGATCCTTGGCTAGACCGCCAAGCTGTTGGTAACATCCAGTTAGGGACCAATAGCATATTGTTTAAAAGGGATAAAGTTTGAGGTTCAAGACACTTGTTCAGTGAATAACGTCACAACATCACACATGTTTTGAGCAAATAAAAAACTTTGCAAGATCAGAAAGATAAAGTAATTTAGAATATCCAACTTATACTCTAACAGTCAGGGTTAATATGAGGCACATGTGAATTAAAAAGACAACTGTTGTTAAACACATCACACTGCACAATAAATACAGGTGTGACCAAGACAGATTCCATGGATTTCTCAACAACCCACCCAGATGCCAACAACACTGTGAGCTGTCCAATCTCACTGATATTCTATCCCTCTCATGAGAGATTCCAGTCTTCACCTTTGAAGAAAGTGCCTGAGACTTATCTCCAGAAGTCACTCCAACTCTGATTAAATTAACAACTGCCAACCTCTCAGGGTTTCAATCTCTCAGTTTCCAGAGTATGCACCAATCCCAAGCACAACTGCAGCCCATTTCCCGATTGCAGTCTGTTTCTCTGATCCTCTGTTTTAACTTTTCCTGTCCCTGTTCCTTCCCTGAGACCATTCTTTTGGGAACTCTCCCTATCTCCTCTCCCCTTTGGGACTTCTGCCTGTTCCCTCTCTCTGCCCCCTGCCAGGGACACTAGTCCTCCAAGTCACTCCACTCCCAGTAAGTTGACCTGTGTTTCTGCACCATTTTTGGGCCCAGGAGCACTGGGCCTAAAGAACGTACAAATTGCAGAACTGGCTCATTCCTAGTCTACACATGTGCAAGACCTCTGAGGTCCTTTGGGAGTTGATGTTCCCATCCTCCACTCTCAATGATGTAAGTACAGTTTTCTTAATATCATTAGATAACGAATCTGGCTGATGAGCTTGATTATTGTTTCTAATCTTTGGAGAAACAACTTTAACGCTTAGTTTTTTTGCATGTAAATTACTCTTCGCCGTGGAGCATTTTTAAGAGAACTGTGGGTGAACCCATCTTGGTTTAAAAACTATATTTAAACTTAACCATATTCCAAATCCTTTCGGAGATAAAATAGTCAAACACTATAAGCCTGACACCTATTTATCTTAAACATTGGTTTCTTTTCATCAACTACCTTTCTATCAAATTTGTTATGTTTAATTTTATACTTTAACTTACACCAGAGATTTGCAGCATGTCTCCTTTGAGACATCTGACCAAATACTTTCTGAAAAACATACATCTACTGTCTTTCTGTTATATATAGAAATAGCCACTCAAATGAAAATTAATTACTTTTGGCAAGTATGACTTGCTCTTAACAAAGTTGTTCTAGCTCTCATTGATTACACCACACGCCAGTAAATGTTCATTATTTTGAAATCAAATTATAGAGCTTTATACTCTTCAGCAAAAGTTCATTCACTGGAGTCGGGAGACAAATAAGTCATGGGTTCACTGGCCCAGCATTCCTAGCTAGTTTTGCAAATTGGCATGATTTCTTTCTTCTGAGCCTACTTACAGTCACATCATTGCTATTTGTTTTATCTGTATATTTGGTGCAGAAAACTGCACATGTCTGTTACATTTATTTCTGGACAACTATTTTTGGACATCCGATGCCTTATCTTCTATGCAGTGAGAAAATGGCAAATGGCAAGACAGTATAAGTGAGTGCATTTTATCAAACTATTCAGCTATATTCAGTGTATTTTGTTAGCATGTTTGTCCTTACATTCCTGTTAACAGACTCAGTGGCACACATTTAGTAACCTGCCTCCTTGGGTTCAATGGTATCAATTGGTCCAACTGGATCCCATGTCCCTTACACTCAAGAGTTGACTCTTCCTGCACTAATACAGGTCCATGACACAAGAGATGTATCAATGCAATTTTGGTATATGAACTGGAAATACCTAACTACCCAGAAGGATGTTTTACTAATGCTCTGATAGATAGGACTGATGAACACTTTGGCAAATGAGTTTGATGGTATATTGATAAGCTAGTCTCCTGTGCAGAATACATGTGACTGAACAAAAATAGATGCTACTTAAACCTCTCCACAAATTCTCCCCACAATACAAATCAACAAAAATAATAAGTTACCCTGAATAATGAATGAAAATTCACTCTGCTTTAATCCTTTCAGATATTTTAAATTAGTTTTTTGCTACTAAATATAAATACAAGCAACACAAAGAATAACAATAGTAGTAATAAAATCACTTTTCAGTAATAAACAACAAATCCTTCCCACTCCTTCCCCACTCTAACTCTCCTTTAACAGATAACAGTGGTCAACTCTTTAAAGTGCAAAATGAACTGCTGTCATAGAACAAAGGACAAAGAAAAATTACAGCACAGGAACAGGCCCTTCGGCCCTCCAAGCCTGCACCGATTTAGATCCTCTATCTAAAACTGTCGCCTATTTTCGAAGGATAAAGAACGTCATCTACAGTAACATTTTTCAATTGAGCCCTGCATTGTATATTTAACTTTTTCAAAGTATAAACATTCTATAAGATCTTCAAGCCATTGTGAGGCTAAAGGTTGAGAAGATGATTTCCATTCTACTAATATCTGCCTACGAGCAATCAGTGAGATGAATGCTAGAAAGTCAGCTTCTGCCCTTCTCTGTAACTCTGGTAGATCTGGGCCGGGATTCTCCTCTACCCGGCAGGGCGGGGGGGGGGGGGGGGGGGGGGGGGGGTCCCGGCGTAGCGGAGTGGCACAGACCACTCCGGCATTGGGCCTCCCCAAAAGGTGCGGAATTCTCCGCACCTTTAGAGGCTAGGCCCGCGCCGGAGTGGTTTCCGCTACACCGACTGGCACCAAAACCGCGCCAACGGCCTTTGGCGCCCACCAGCCGGCGTCGGGGCCGGCCGAAAGGCCTTCGCCGGTCCGCGCATGTGCCGGTGCGTCAGCGACTGCTGACGTCACCACTGGCGCATGCGCGGTAGGGGGGGTCTCTTCCGCCTCCGCCATGGTGGAGGCCATGGCGGCGGAGGAAGAAAAGAAGTGCCCCCATAGCACTGGCCCGCCCGCCGTTCGGTGGGCCCCGATCGCGGGCCAGGCCACCGTGGGGGCACCCCCCGGGGCCCGATCGCCCCGTGCCCCCCCCCTCCCCCCAGGACCCCAGGGGTTCGCTCAGGCCGCCAATCCCCCCGGCACCAGAGGTGGTTTAAACCACGTCAGCGGGATTGGCCTGTCAGCGCCTGGACTTCGGCCCATCTTGGGCCGGAGAATCGCCACGGGGGGCACGCCGATCGGCGGGGCGTGATTCCCGCTCCCGGCCTTTTCCCGGGTGGCGGAGAATTCCGACCACGGCGGGGCGGGATTTACGCTGGCCCTGGCCGATTCTCCGTCCTTGCGGGGGGGTCGGAGAATTCCGCCCCTGATGCCCCAAATATGATGTTAGAGGACACGGATTCAGTTTAATTTGTAGAATGGCCGACATGGTGCCGAAGGAGACCCAAAAGCCCATGAGTCCAGGACATGTCCAGACCATATGTAAAGTGATTGGCAGGGCCTTCTTTACACTGTTCCACAAGCATTTTATTCATTTTGCATTTAGTTAAGTGTGCTTTGTGCACAACCTTTAATTGTATCAATCCTAATCTATCATTTGGTGAATTTATCCTTTACAGAATTTCACACCAAATCCCATCTTCCAGCTCAGATCCCAGTTCTTCTTCCCATTTGTTTTTGATTCGAAGTAAGGATGTAGCTTCCTCTGCAATAAGTCTGATAAATCCCAGAAGTATTTCCTTCCTTCTTCCCTATTAACAATAGAATTCTTTCCAATAACAAGGAAGGTGGCATTACCAGAAAAGATAAAAAATATTTTTTGTGAATTCACGTACCTACAAATATTCAAATTTGTTTGTTTGAGAAAGTAATGGCTTACTCTTCAAAATTCGCAAATCAGTTCTTCGCAAACAAATCCTTCATTACAATAATCCCTTTCCTCTCCCAATTTGGAATTTACTGTCAAGTTTCATTGGTTTAAACATATGGGCTGGGATTCTCCGGTATCCGGTGGGGCGGGCCATACCGGCGCCGAGGAGTGGCGTGAACCACTCCGGCATCGGGCCGCCCGGAAAGTGCGGAATCCTCCGCACCTTCAGGGGCTAGGCTGGCGCCGGCGGGTTTGGTGCCACGCCAACCAGCGGCGAACGGTCTCCGCTGGCTAGTCCTAGTTGGCGCATGCGCAGGAGCGCCAGCATGTTCTGGTGCATGCGCAGAACCGCTGGTGTGATCCCTGCAGTTTCTTCTCCGCACCAGACATGGCAGAGCTTTACAGTGGCCGGAGCGGAGGGAAAGAGTGCCCCCACGGCACAGATCGATTGGCCGCGATCGCAGGCCAGGCCACCGTGAGGGGGTCGGAACCCCCCACGCTCCCCCGAGGACTCCGCAGGGCCAGGTCCCGACCGGGTCTAATCCACGGCGGTGGGACTGGCCAATAATGGGCGGCCGCTCGGCCCATCGCGGAGCGGAGAATCGCTGGGGGGGGGGGGGGGGGGGGGCTGCTAACAGCGCAATTCCCGCCCCTGCCAAAAAACCGGCACCGGAGAATTCAGCAGCCGGCAGGGGCGGGATTCACGCTGCCCCCCGGCGATTCTCCGACCCGGCGGGGGGTCAGAGAATCCCGCCCATGGTTTATATATGTTGACATCAGCTTTGATATCTCACCCAATTTAAAGTGTTGGCAAAACCATCTCCGTATCTTGAATGTGGATCTTACTAAGAATATTTACCAGGAGAAAAGGGTAAGGCAGTGGTTTCCAATGCCCGTAGTCCTGATTCTCTACAGGAGCTTGACTCCATCCGCACCCACACATCCTTTGGATCTTCATACCATCTTAGCACATTTTCAGTGTTTGCTGCCCAATAATAAGACAAAACAATTTGGCAGTGCTAAGCCTCCTGACTGTCGATCTTTCTGGAGAACTGTTTCTCGGATCCATATTATTTATTTCCCGGCCAAGATAAATGTTGAAATCAGACCCTCTATTCCCAGAAAAAAGGATTTAGGTAAAAATACCTGCAAGCATTGAACTAGAAACCCATTGGATTTTGCTAACCAAGGACAGAAGGAGATTGTTCCATCTTCGCAAATCCGCTTCAACCTTATTTACCAGACTTGTGAAATTCAGTTTTTGAAGTTGATTCCAATCACTAGCTATCTGATTCTCTAAGTATTCAAAGTGGGAACTTGTTAGACAAAATGGGAACACCCTCAGGTCACTCCCATCTTTGATGTGGAGATGCCGGCGTTGGACTGGGGTGAGCACAGTAAGAAGTCTTACAACAACAGGTTTGTTTCAAATCACTCGCTGTCGGAGCACAGCTCCTTCCTCAGGTGAATGAAGAGGTGGGTTCCAGAAACATATATATTGACAAAGTCAAAGATGCAAGACGATACTTTGAATGCGAGCATTTGCAGGTAATTAAGTCTATACGGATCCAGAGAGAGGGATATTCCCAAGTACCAGGTACGCGGTACATACTCGTGCGACTCGGCCAACGCTGTCTACCTCATACAGTGCAGGAAAGGATGTCCCGAAGCGTGATATATTGGCGAAACCATGCAGACGCTGCAACAACGGATGAACAGATATCGTGCGACAATCACCAGGCAGGAATGTTCCCTCCCAGTTGGGGAACACTTCAGCAGTCAAGGGTATTCAGCCTCTGATCTTCGGGTAAGCATTCTCCAAGGCGGCCTTCAGGTTGCGCAACAACGCAGAATTGCTGAGCCAAGTTCTGCACGCATGAGTATGGCCTCAACCGGGACCTTAGATTCAAAGTATCGTCTTGCATCTTTGACTTTATCTATATATATATATGTTTCTGGAACCTCCATCTTCATTCACTTGAGGAAGGAGAAGTGCTCCGAAAGCTAGTGATTTTAAACAAACCTGTTGGACTTTAACCTGGTGTTGTGAGACGTCTTATTGTACTTCTATCTTTGATTAAGTGGTAGGGCAACATTCACTTTTTTCCCAATTTATTTTACATTCTGAGAATGACTAAAATCATTTCAGTAGTGTCATGATATTATCTATTACATATAGGGATCTGTTACATATAAAAGAAGATAATCAGTGTAGAGAGATAGTTTATGTTCTATAACCCCCGGTATTATCCTTTTCCAACGACTCGATGATCTCAAAGAAATGGCCAACGGCTCAATTGCCAATGCAAATGGGAGGGGGAAATAGTGACCCTTGTCTCGTTCCCCTAAAAAACTGAAAACATTTTGAGTTTGAATTGTTTGTGTGAACTCTAGCCTTAGGTGCCTTATATTGTAACCAAACCCACTCTATAAATTTAGGCCCTATTCCTAACTGTTCCAATACTGTAAATGAATGTCTCCATTTTATCCTGTCAAAGGCTTTTTCAGCTTCTAATGCCATAATAATTTTCTGTTCTTTTCTTGTCTTGAGGACAATATCACATTTAATAGTCGTCTAACATTAGATGACAAGAATCTACCTTTTATAAAACCCGTTTGGTCTTCAACAATGATCTGTGGAGACATCTCTCTAACCCAAGTGCAAATATTTTTTGCCAAATAATAATTATAATGGATCTTTTTCCTTCTTTAATAAAGTGAGATTGTTGCTTGTGATCCAACGGCCACACTGCATCCGAAAAACAGCGCGCCGCGGTGCAAGGTGGCCGATAGAGGCCAGGCGACCCCGCTCCCGGGATCTACCCAGCTTGCAACACCTCATGAGATCTAACATGATGTCACGAGATGTCGCGATGTAATTCCTGCCTATTGCGGGCAGTATCACTTTTTAGAAAACCTGCATATTAAAGCGAGACAGCTAGTCTCACTTTAATGTACAGATTCCTAAGTTACCCGAGGCATGGGATCTATTTCCTTCCCCTCGGAGACCTTGGGCAAGTGCCATTCAGTATTGGTCTCCACAAATGGGGATCAGGTGGAAAACATTCGTGGAGGCCTCCCAGGGGATAAGAGGCCTCCAGGTGCAAGCCCTTTGGGCAGGGTGGCACCATAGTGCATTGTGGCTTGGTGGGGTGGTTGGGGGTCACTTTGGGGGCTCCAGAGATCAGATTCCTCCAGTGAGGGTGAGATCCAGGGGCTCTGCTGGGTGGAGTGAGTCGGTTTCGCGCCCAGCATGGAGCATGATTTGGGGCTCACGCGCAATTCAACTGTTGCACCTGGATATGTGCCAGGCACAACGGGGTTCCTGAATCGCATACCAGATGCCGCAGGCTGTACCTGGCCCCGTGATGCAGTGGGCTATGTCCTCCGTAGAGCACAGGGATGGCAGGAGTCCTTTTCCCTTGCTCATTCTACTCTGCTTGCTTCAATTGTGTGCCACCTTTTACTTTCAGAGAAAGGAAAGAATGCAGTGTTTGTGGTGAATTATGTTTATGTGGTGCCTGCCATAGTTGATGGCTGGAAATATGTGCATGCAATGAGAGTTGTATGTGATATTGGAAGCATTGCAGGTGGGTGAGGTGAGGTGGAGTATCTAAATGATAAGTGTGAGTCCTGAGTGCCAGGGAGATCACCTACACTGCAATACCTTCCCAGTCCTTGCAATGTTAATTCCTGGCTAAGGAGATAGATAGTTATTTGCCCTGTTCATTCTTGTCCCAGATGAATCTTTTCCCCTGATACTACTTTGTTGAGCTTACACTTACAATAACTTGCCATGCTAAGAAGTTCAAAATGCTAATTAGGCAAGGACCAGTCTAACTACAGCAAAAGATGCCCCAATTAATTTTTCATTAGATTTGTTTAGCTCTGCGGTAACTTATTTCTCAGCTCAGACCTTCTTGAGTCCATAATAAATCTGAATGATCGTGAGCATATTAATTATGATCTCAGGAAACAGTATTTTACTAAACTCCCCGAGTGACATGTGATGTGCTCAAATGAATCAAGTTGTCTCAACCAGAAACATGTGTTGAACAACTACTGAAATGTTCAAGTTAACAATTACTGGAAAATTGTTGGCCGGGATTCTCCGAGCCCACGTTGGGTCGGAGAATCGCCCGGGGGGGGGGGTGCAAGAATCCCACCACGCCACTCCAATACGGGCCGCTGATTCTCCGGTCGCCGGAGAATCAGTGCCAAACGTGCCCGCACGGTCGCCGCAGCGCCGGTCGGGGGCTGCTGAAATAGGCCCCCGCAGCGATTCTCCGGGGGCGATGGGCCGAACTCCCGCCAAGTTCCGCTGAGTCCCGCTAGCTTGGTTCAAACCTGGTACCACCCGGCCAGGAGGCCCATTGATGCCACCGTACACCACTCCGGTGTTTTCGCAGGCGTCAACACTTAGCCAGGATTTCGGAGAATCCCGGCCGTCAATTTTTGGTGACATGATTAAATGAGTATATCAGATCTGCTCGGTATTGTCACCTCCTGATTGTTTTTCGTAAACGAATATGGGAAAGCATAACATGCAAACGATCTAAAATCACGGAAAGATAAAATTACCCTATTGTCTGAAAAATTTGGTTCAGACATCCTGTCTGAACTCTAATCTTCAGCTCCCAGACAAATGTCCTCTGAATTTGATCCTGAAGCGTTAAATGAAACTCAACAATAGCATTTTTAAACATTTTATGACAACACGTAGCAAATATCTTCATCTGATTTAGTAGCTGATTTTGCCGATGCCACTAAAATAGTTAAGAAAGTAAGTTGTCAAGAGGCGATAAAGTTCAGGATTTTGGGGGGCCCACCAGGTGGTGTACGGCAGCCCCGTTGAAAGTCCATTGACTTAGAACATAGAACAGTACAGCACAGAACAGGCCCTTCGGCCCTCGATGTTGTGCCGTGCAATGATCACCCTACTCAAACCCACGTATCCACCCTATACCAGTAACCCAACAATCCCCCCATTAACCTTACACTACGAGCAATTTAGCATGGCCAATCCACCTAACCCGCAAATCTTTGGACTGTGGGAGGAAACCGGAGCACCCGGAGGAAACCCACGCACACACGGGGAGGACGTGCAGACTCCACACAGACAGTGACCCAGCCGGGAATCGAACCTGGGACCCTGGAGCTGTGAAGCATTTATGCTAACCACCATGCTACCGTGCTGCCCGACTTGCAGCAGGAGTGGACAATCCCGGTGGTGGGTGCGGCTAGAAAATCCCGCCCAAAAGCCTTAAAAGGTTTACAGATAAGTTAGATGAACGGACAAAAAATTGGCAGGCAGAATAATGTGAGAAAATATGAAATTGTCAACTTTGGGAGGAAGAATTAAAAAAGACTTTGCTCGTAGAGTGGAGAGAGATTGAAGAACTCAGTGGTACAGAGGGATCTTGGCGTCCTGATACATGAATTACAAAAACATAGTTTGCAATTAAAGCAAGTAATTAGGAAGGCAAATGAAATGTGTAATTTATTGCAAAGGGAATGGAATATAAAAGGAAGGAATTTTTACTTTGGATGTAGTTCTCTCACTAAATCATAGAAATCATAATAGAAGTGGATAGTGTGCAATGTATTTTGCCTGTGCCGAAGTAAACTTTTCGGTTACCGAAGTCTATTCCAATCCCATTTCCCCCTATAATTTTATATTCTTTTATTTCAAAATGTATCCAATCCCTTTAAAATTGTATTCGAGTCTCTGTTGCGGTTACCAAATAGGGTAATGTTCCATGTTCCAAAAGATTTTGAAAGGAAGAATTTCTTCCACCTTCAAAACTAGTGACAAATCTGACTTTCTGCCCTCCGGTATCAATTTGCAACTAATGCAACAAATTTGTACTGTCATGGGAATGTCACTTTAAGAAATGTTTGTCTGCTCAAGTGGCTGCAGTGATGTCAGAGTGTGGGTGGAGCTGAGCGCTGGCTCTGCTTTTTAGCTTCGCTTTGAGAAAAAGCTTGGATGTGTCTGTGTTTTTCTGGTTTTGTTTAGTTGGAGCTGAAGCCAGCCAAAGAAGGTGTAAACAAATTGGGAGCTTGAGGAGGATAAAAGTCTATCTATTGGATTGGCTTAGTGAACTTAAAGACTTAAAGAATTTAACTTGAGGGGTGAGCATATTGTGGTTGCTTTTCAGGTGTGGTATTTTAGTTTAAGTAGGGAGTGTGTTGTGGATGACGGCTCTTTCAGAGGCTCTGAAGTTTTTGGAGGAAGTGACGGTCACACGCAGTACCTTACGGACAGAGACTAAAAACAGGCTTTTAGAGTTGGCAAAAACATTGCAGTTAACATTACCTGACAAAATGCGAAAGGATGAGGTAATTATGGCGGTGATTAAGCATTTAAAATTGCCTGAGATACAGTTTGACTCATTGAAAATGGCAAAAGTTCAATTACAGATTAAATAACTGGAACATGGGAAAGAATTGAAGCAGTTTGAATATGAAAGAGAAGGGAGAGGAAAAAGGAAGAGATAGAGAGGAAAAAGAAAAAGAGAGAGAAGAAAGAAAAACAGAAAAAATAGTCCGAGCAGAACAAAAAGAAAGAGAAAGGGAGATACAGATCAGGGAGAAAAATAAAGAGAGAGAGTTTGAACTTTAGAAAATGGCAGACGTAAAGGGAAACGTACAGTTGGAGGATAGTTATGAAGATAGTAATCTTAGTCGAAAGAGCATCTTAGTCGAAGGCTTGGTGGGGATCTATTTAAATATGTCCACTCAGTTCCAAGGTTTCATGAGAAGGTGGTAGAAGCCTTTTTCATTTCATTTGAGAAGGTGGCTAAACAAATGAAATGGCCACGTGGATATTACTGACTAAACAAAGCTGGTAGGTAGGACGAGTGAAGTGATCTCATAGTTAGGGATCCTCTCGGAAGGAGCGATCACAATATGGTGGAATTTAAAATACTGATGGAGGGTGAGAAGGTAAAATCAAATACTAATGTTTTATGTTTAAACAAAGGAGATTGCAATGGGATGAGAGAAGAACTAGCTAAGGTAGACTGGGAGCAAAGACTTTATGGTGGAACAGTTGAGGAACAGTGGAGAACCTTCCATTCGATTTTTCACAGTGCTCAGCAAAGGTTTATACCCACAAAAAGGAAGGACGGTAGAAAGAGGGAAAATCGACCGTGGATATCTAAGGAAATAAGGGAGAGTATCAAATTGAACGAAAGAGCATACAAAGTGGCAAAGATTGGTGAGAGACTAGAGGACTGGGAAATATTTAAGGGGCAACAGAAAGCTACTAAAAAAGCTATAAAGAAGAGTAAGATAGAGTATGAGAGTAAACTTGCTCAGAATATAAAAGCAGACAGCAAAAGTTTTTACAAATATATAAAGCAAAAAAGAGTTCGCTAAGATAAATATTGCTCCTTTAGAGGATGAGAAGGGAGTTTTAATAATGGGAGATGAGGAAATGGCTGAGGAACTGAACAGGTTTTTTGGGTCGGTCTTCACAGTGGAAGACACAAATAACAAGCCAGTGACTGATAGAAATGAGGTTATGACAGGTGATGACCTTGAGAGGATTGTTATCACTAAGGAGGTAGTGATGGGCAAGCTAATGGGGCTAAAGGTTGACAAGTCTCCTGGCCCTGATGGAATGCATCCCAGTGTGCTAAAAGAGATGGCTCGGGAAATTGCAGATGCACTAGTGATGATTTACCAAAATTCACTAGACTCTGGGGTGGTCCTGGTGGATTGGAAATTAGCAAACGTGACATCACTGTTTAAAAAAGGAGGTAGGCAGAGAGCAGGAAATTATAGGCCAGTGAGCTTAACGTCGGTAGTAGGGAAGATGCTGGAATCTATCATCAAGGAAGAAATAGCAAGGCATCTGGATAGAAATTGTCCCATTGGGCAGACGCAGCATGGGCTCATAAAGGGCAGGTCGTGCCTAACTAATTTAGTGGAATTTTTTGAGGACATTACCAGTGCAGTGGATAACGGGGAGCCAATGGATGTGGTATATCTGGATTTCCAGAAAGCTTTTGACAAGGTGCCACACAAAAGGCTGCTGCATAAGATCAAGATGCATGGCATTAAGGGTAAAGTAGTAGCATGGATAGAGGATTGGTTAATTAATAGAAAGCAAAGAGTGGGGATTAATGGATGTTTCTCTGGTTGGCAATCAGTAGCTAGTGGTGTCCCTCAGGGATCCGTGTTGGGCCCACAACTGTTCACAATCTACATAGATTATTTGGAGTTGGGGACCAAGGGCAATCTGTCCAAGTTTGCAGATGACACTAATATGAGTGGTAAAGTGAAAAGTGCAGAGGATACTGGAAGTCTGCAGAGGGATTTGGATAGGTTAAGTGAATGGGCTAGGGTCTGGTAAATGAAATACAATGTTGACAAATGTGAGGTTATCCATTTTGGTAGGAATAACAGCAAACGGGATGATTATTTAAACAATAAAATATTAAAGCATGCTGCTGTGCAGAGAGACCTGGGTGTGCTAGTGCATGAATCACAGAAAGTTGGTTTACAGGTGCAACAGGTGATTAAGAAGGCAAATGGAATTTTGTCCTTCATTGCTAGAGGGATGGAGTTTAAGACTAGGGCAGTTATGTTGCAATTGTATAAGGTGTTAGTGAGGCCACACCTGGAGTATTGAGTTCAGTTTTGGTCTCCTTACTTGATAAAGGACGTACTGGCACTGGAGGGTGTGCAGAGGAGATTCACGAGGTTAATCCCAGAACTGAAGGGGTTGGATTACGAGGAGAGGTTGAGTAGACTGGGACTGTACTCGTTGGAATTTAGAAGGATGAGGGGGGATCTTATAGAAACATTTAAAATTATGAAGGGAATAGATAGGATAGATGCGGGCAGGTTGTTTCCACTGGCGGGTGACAGCAGAACTAGGGGGCATAGCCTCGAAATAAGGGGAAGTAGATTTAGGACTGAGTTTAGGAGGAATTTCTTCACCCAAAGGGTTGTGAATCTATGGAATTTCTTGCCCAGTGAAGCAGTTGAGGCTCCATCATTAAATGTTTTTAAGGTAAAGATAGATAGTTTTTTGAAGAATAAAGGGATTAAGGGTTATGGTGCTCGGGCCGGAAAGTGGAGCTGAGTCCACAAAAGATCAGCCATGAGCTCATTGAGTGGCGGAGCAGGCTCGAGGGGCCAGATGGCCTACTCCTGCTCCTAGTTCTTATGTTCTTAGGTTCTTATGTTTGCATCACTATCGGAGGAGGTATCTGGGACATATGAGGAGGTGAAAAAATAAATCTTTGGTGCATATGAGGGCAGCACGGTGGCACAGTGGGTTAGCCCGGCTGCCTCAAGGCGCCGAGGTCCCAGGTTCGATCCCGGCTCTGGGTCACTGTCCGTGTGGAGTTTGCACATTCTTCCCGTGTTTGTGTGGGTTTCGCCCCCACAACCCAAAGATGTGCAGTCTAGGTGGATTGGTCACACTAAATTGCCCCTTAATGGGAAAAATTTAATTGGGTACTCTAAATTTTAAAAAAATAAATAAATCTTGGGTGGAATTCTCCGTTCCCGCGCGGAATCGGGAAGGCCGTTGTGAATTCGGCTGAGTTTCACAACGGCCTCTGCACCCTATTCCCCCCCCCCCCCCCAAGGGGGCTAGGAGCGACGCTCCCTAAATCTCAGCCGCTGGGCCTTGCCGCTTGCGTCAAAGCGGCGCGCCGAGAATGACGCGATGGCGGCGCCTAAGTGACGTCAGCCGCGCATGCGCAGGTTGGCCAGCTCCAACCTGCGCGTGCGCGGCTGACGTCACGACGGCTGACGGCTCCAACTCGCGCATGCGCAGTTGCCATCTTCCCCTCCGCTGCCCCGCAAGACGTGGCGGCTTGATCTTGTGGGGCGGCGGAGGGGAAAGAGTGCGTCTCTTGGAGACGCCGGCCCGACGTTCGGTGGGCACCGATCGCGGGCCAGTCCCCTCCCGAGCACGGCCGTGGTGCTCACTCCCTTCTCCGCCCCTCACAAGCCACAAACGAAACTTTGGCGCCCATGTTCGGCCGTCCTGTGATTCTCCCACCCGGTGTGGGGAGCGGAGAATCGTGCCCCTTAGGTGCATATGCACTAATGTCTGAAGCCTACAGATAAAGGTTTAGAAATTTAAGGAACGAATTTGGTCAAACATAAATGGAGTTTGAAAGGATCAAACAGAGTAATTTTGATAGGTGGATAAGGGCTTTGAAAATAGACAAACTGTATG
This sequence comes from Scyliorhinus canicula, assembly GCF_902713615.1. Lineage (NCBI taxonomy): Eukaryota > Metazoa > Chordata > Chondrichthyes > Carcharhiniformes > Scyliorhinidae > Scyliorhinus > Scyliorhinus canicula. The sequence continues at coordinate 167,150,993 of NC_052152.1, read as the reverse complement.
AAACTTTCATACATTATACTTTTGGAGGAGTTTAAAAATTCAATTCCTGATGTAGTGAGAACTCATGTGGAAGAACAGAGGGTTAAAACTGCGAGGTTAGCAGCAGAAATGGCAGATGAATATGAATTAGTTCATAAATCAAAGCTTGGCTTCCGACATCAGTTTCAGGCTGTGAGGGTAGATACTGTGGACATGAGAAATACTCAAGTGGAAGAGGCAAAGTTGATCTGATGGGAGATAATAAGGAGAGCGTACCTCAGATTAAAAAAGGAATCCAGGAGGGTGGAAGAGACATGAAAAGTTTAAAATGTATTCACTGTTATAAACTAGGCCATGTAAAGTCACAGTGTTGGTGCTTGAAGAAAAGCACTGGGAAGGCTGATATGGTAAAACAGGATAAGACAGTGGGGGTTGTTAAAGTGGTGACGGAAAACCCAAGTGAAGCGAAGGAGGTGCAAAAGATTGTGCAACCTGATCAAGAGATGATTGATAAGAAGGTGCCAGATCTCTTTAAAGAATTTACTTGTGTGGATAAAGTTTACTCATGTGTGCCAGGAGGAGCAGGTAAAGAAGTCACAATTTTAAGAGATACGGGAGCTAGTCAATCTTTAATGGTAAGAGATGAGGAGTTACGTAGTTTTGGAGGAATATTGCCAGAAAAGATGATAATATGTGGAATTCAGGGTGAGAAGAGTAGTGTTCAATTGTATAAGGTAAGGTTGAAAAGTCCAGTGAAGAGTGGTGAAGTGGTAGTAGGAGTAATAGAGAAACTATCTTGTCCCGGAATACCGTTTATCTTGGGTAATGATATAGCTGGATCGCAGGTGGGAGTGATGCCTGTGGTGGTTGATAAGCCAGTGGAAAATCAGACAACTGAAGTGTTGAAGAACGAGTGTCCTGGGATTTTTCCGGATTGTGAAGTAACAAGGTTGCAAAGTCACAGGTTAGTACAAGAGGAGAAATCAAAGAGTGAAGAAAAAGTTGAAGTACAATTATCAGAAACGATTTTTGATCAGATGGTTGAAAAAGAACAAGAACAGGTGGAGGATGAGGCAGATATTTTTAGTTCAGGAAAATTGGCGGAGTTACAACGGAAAGATGTAGAAATAAACCGGATGTATCAGAAAGCATACAGGAAAGAGGAATCTGAATGTATACCAGAGTGTTATTACCGTAAAAGTAATGTCTTGATGAGAAAATTGAGACCTTTACATATGCAGGCAGATAAAAAGTGGGCAGAAGTTCATCAAGTAGTATTGCCGGTAGGGTATAGAAAGGAGGTGTTCTGAGTTGCACATGAGGTACTAGTGGGAGGTCATTTGGGAGTAAGGAAAACTCAAGCTAAAATACAAAAACATTTTTATTCGCCTGGACTACATAAAGATTACATTTTGTCAATCATGTGATAAAACCATGTAGAAGTGATAAAACCAGAGCCCTTAATACCCATTCCAGCATTTGAGGAACCTTTTGCAAGGGTGATTGCGTCGGACTGCTTCCTAAAATGAAAAATGTGAATCAATATCATTTGACTATAATGGATGTGTCTACTAGGTTTGCAGAGGCCATTCCAGTACAGCTAAAAAGATTGTGGAGGAGTTACTTAAATTCTTTACTAGATATGGACAATCCACAGAAATACAATTGGATCAAAGATCAAATTTTACCTCAAAGTTATTCAAAGAAATCATGGATAGCTTAGGAATAAAACAATTTTAATCAACTGCGTACCATCCAGAATGGCAGGGAGCATTAGAAAGGTGGCATCAGATATTACAGATAATGTTGAGGGCTTATTTTCAAGATTATCCTGAGGATTGGGATAAAGGAATTCCATTCATACTGTTTGCAATTAGGGATGCACCTAATGAGACAACCAAATTCAGTCCTTTTGAACTAATTTTTGGTCATGACATAAAAGGACCACTTAAATTGATTAAGGAAAAATTGATGAGTTAGAAATCAGAACTTACATTATTGGATTACATGTCAAATTTTAGGGAACGATTAAATAGAGCAGGGAAATTGGCTAGACAACATTTAAAAGTTGCACAACATTTGATGAAATGGGGAGCGGACAAGAAATCCAAAGTTCGTAGTTTTGCCTGTGGAGATAAAGTTTTAGTGTTGTTACCAGTGCTACGTGAACCTTTAAAAGCTAGGTTTTGTGGTTCTTATCAGATTGAAAGGAAATTATGTGGTAAGAACGCCAGATAGAAGGAAAACTCACCGAGTGTGGCATGTGAATATGCTTGGAAGGTACTTTGAAAGGGAAGGAGAAAAAAAGGAGGAGGTTTTATTGATTCTAACTCAAAATGATGAACCAAATCCAGATGACTGTGAATTTGCCATACCTCAAATTAAATTGGAAAACGAGGATGTGCTTAAAAATTGGGATAAATTGTTGAGTTACCTTCCAGAGGAAAAACGGACAGACCTGAAAGAGTTATTGATATCACATGGGTAAGTTTGTGGCAATAAATTGGGAAGTACTAAAATGGTTATACATGATGTAGATGTGGGAAATGCTGTTCCAATCAAACAACATCCATATAGACTTAACCCTTTAAAATTGGCAGAGGTTAACAAAGAGATTGAAAGTATGCTCAAAAATGGCATAATTGAAGTGGGTTGCAGCCAATGGAGCTCACTCATCATGATGGTACCAAAACCGGACAGTAGCCAACGGCTGTGTGTGAACTATAGAAAGGTTAATGCAGTTACAAGAATGGACACTTATCCTATCCCACGTTTTAAAGATTGCATTGAGAAAGTGGAACAATCAGCTTGTATTTCCAAATTGGATTTACTCAAAGGTTACTGGCAGGTACCTTTATCCGACAGGGCAAAGGAGATTTCAGCTTTTGTGACTCCAGATGTTATATACCAATTCAAAGTTATGCCATTTGGCATGAAAAACGCCCCAGCCACATTTCAACGGTTAACTAACAAAGTTGTTTCAGGATTACCCAATTGTACGGTATACATCGACAATCTGGTAATTTTCAGCCAGACATAAAAAGAACATTTAAGACATCTGATGGAGTTATTCGATCGACTTCAGGAGGCGGGTTTGGTGATAAACCTAGCTAAAAGTGAATTTGGAAAAGCCCAAGTCACTTTCCTTGGCCATACAATCAGACAGTGTCGACTGGTCACACGGGATGTGAAAACAACAGTTATTGAGGAGTTTCCAATACCCTCGAGACAAACGGAAATAATGCGATTTCTTGGCATGAGTGGCTTTAATTGAACATTTGGGCCAAATATTTGCAGCATGGTTGCTCCACTGATGGACTTGCTGAAGAAACGTCGAAAATTTCAGTGGACAGCAGAGTTTCAACAGGCATTTGACTGCCTGAAAGCTGTGATAGCCAATGCTCCTGTGTTGGAGAATTACAAAATTGAACTAAAGAGAAATGCTGAGGTGTAGAGAAATGGATGGATCGTGCAGAGACCTTCTTGTTTAAAGAGACTGTCAATAAAGAAGGAGCTAAGTTGGAGGAAGAAGAACTAAAATGGACTATATTATTATGCCTGTTTGCGTGTGTTGTTTTTCTCAATGGAAAAGTATATTTACTGTCCGCATTTCTTAAAGGAATGTGAAAAGGTGAAAAATGAAAACATCTTGAAGTTGATGGTTTATTTTTTTCTTGGGAGGAGGTTTCATGATAATGTCACTTTAAGAAATGTTTGTCTGCTCAAGTGGCTGCAGTGATGTCAGAGTATGGGTGGAGCTGAGTACTGGCTCTGCTTTTTAGTTTCGCTTTGACAAAAAGATTGGGTGTGTCTGTGTTTTTTTGGTTTTGTTTTAGTGTTGGAGCTCAAGCCAACAAAGGAAGGTGTAATTCTGATCTCTCTGCCATCTAAAGACTATCTCTAGATCATTTGGTGAATTCAGAGTGATAACTGCTCTCAGTAGAGAATTTAAACCTGGTGTGCATCTGTAAAAAGGATTTTTGTCTTCTGGATGTTAAAAGGAAAGTTTAAGGATTACTTAGTGTTGTATTCTTTGGGGGGGGGGGGTGCATTTGAATTGATGGGTGCTAAGATGTTCACTGTTTGTTTTAAAAAGGTTAACTGAGTTCATAGAATAAACATTGTTTTTGCTTTAAAAATTAATTTTAAATTTCTGCTGCACCACAGCTGTAGAGTGGTCCGTGTGCTCCCCATACCACAACCTAGTAAAAGTCGTGGGTCAGGTGAACTCTGTCATGCACTTTGGGGTTCTCTAAACCCTGACCCATAACAGTACTAGATTTCCCTAAGATTTTTATTCTTCACTAATATTTCTTTCTCTCCTGGATTTGTCATAACTGCAGGCAATATACCAGCTGTGCTCTAAGCAATTTTGTAACTTTCTGGTACAAAAGGTGAAGTCACACGGGATCAGGGATGAGCTGGCAAGATGGATCCTGAACTGGCTAGGACATAGAAGGCAGAGAGTAGCAATGGAAGGGTGCTTTTCTGATTGGAGGGCTGTGACTAGTGGTGTTCTGCAGGGATCAGTGCTGGGACCTTTGGTGTTCACAGTATATATAAATGATTTGGAGAAAAATGTAACTGGTCTGATTAGTAAGTTTGCAGACGACACAAAGCGCAATTTATCATGGCCAATCCACCTAACCGGGCACATCTTTGGACTTGGATGGCTGAAGGGCCTGTTCCTGTGCTCCATTATTAGCCACACACATTGTTCAGTGGTGGGAGAGGCGGTGTGAAGGCGAGGTTGGGGGGGGAAGGGGGAGAGAAGGCTGGGGGTCACTTGGAGGGTTGGTGGATGGATGCTCACTTGAAGGGAGGGTGGGTGGCATTGGTGTCTACTCACATGTTCTTTGTTCTTTGTTCAATGTCTTGTATAAATAAAATATCTCCTCCTTGCTTTTGAATTCCTTTTGTTAGTGGTTAAATAGCAATCAATATTTATCAGGAAAAGGTTCCCCTGAATGATAACTTGGCCCTTCAAGTTAAAATACAGCATGAATAAATTCTCAATTCACAATATTAGCAGAAGTCATCCCTCCCACTGACCACATTTCCAAGTGTTGCAGTGAGCGGAAATTGCCGCACGTTTCCCGGCGCTCGGCCCAGCGAAACCGACAATGCAATTCAATGTTAATTGGTCCACTTCAGGAGTCCTCATGGGCTTCTCGCTGCAAATAATGCCTCGCCAGCCGATTCGCCGGGACCGTGCCCCCCCCCCTAACAAGATCAAGCAGCACTTAAACTGTACTTGCTCAGCCAACCCCCGCCAAAGAGACCGGCCCCAAGATTTGGGGATGCTCATCTGGAGAGGCATCTGGATGAGGTGGAGGCCAGGAGGGATGTCCTGTTCCCTCAGGAGTCCTGGAGGATGAGCCACAAGGCAGCTCGTGCTGCCTGGGATGAGGTGGCAGCAGCCATTAGATCCAACAGTATCACCAACAGGACTGGCCAGCAGTGCAGGGAGAAGGTACACCGTGCTGCACAAGTGAGTAGACACCAATGCCACCCACCCTCCCTTCAAGGGAGCATCCATCCACCAACCCTCCAAGTGACCCCCAGCCTTCTCTCCCCCTTCCCCCCCAACCTCGCCTTCACACCGCCTCTCCCACCACTGAACAATGTGTGTGGCTAATGATGCTCTCTCTGTGTCTCCTCAGAAAAAGCTCTCCCACAATCGTTGGGAGAGGGCCTAGACTGGCAGAGGGGTGTCAGACATTGGATTCCTCACCTCCTTTGAGGAGTGGGCCCTGGAGGTGACTGGGGTGACTGAGGACAGATTGGTTATCCACACAGAGACTGGCAGAGACTGCAGAGGTGAGGAACCACCGGGCTCCACCCGGACGACCTGTTAAATGTGAGTACTGGTTGCCTTACTGACTGACCCATCCCTCCCACTGACCACATGTCCATTCTCCTGTCGACAGTGCCGGCCCAGCCTGGGCGGCACCCTTTCCTGACTCTGAGGAGAACACCTTGGAGGAGAGCTCCAAGGATGCCACTGTGGTTGCGTCACAGCTATCATCCTGGGGAAAGCGGGCAGCATAATCAAAGACCCCTCCCACCCGGCATACTCACTCTTCCAACTTCTTCCATCGGACAGGAGATACAGAAATCTGAGCACACACATGAACAGGCTCAAAAACAGCTTCTTCCCCACTGTCATCAGACTCCTAAATGACCTCTTATGGACTGGCCTCATTAACACTACACCCCTGTATGCTTCATCCGATGCCAGTGCTTATGTAGTTACATTGTATATCTTGTGTTGCCCTATTATGTATTTTCTTTTATTCCCTTTTCTTCCCATGTACTTAATGGTCTGTTGAGCTGCTCGCAGAAAAATACTTTTCACTGTACCTCGGTACACGTGACAATAAACAAATCCAATCCCCACCCTCCACCAGCGCAGATACAAACATCTTGGTTGGACATGTTAGTGGTCAGGCTCCAGGAGCACAATCTGGTGAGCACCACAAGCTGTTGATGCACATCAGGTGGGAGGCAAGAACCCCCAGGCAAGACAGCAGTCGGAGGGCTGCTGGATCCCAGGCCCCAGCTGGGTCCCAGCCTGATGCTGAGCCTTTAGAAATGGGTTACCCGGAAATGGTAGGAAGTGGCCGGGACATTCAGAGGGAGATGTCACCGTCACTCCAACAGATCCATAGCCGCTTGGAGGAGTCCCAGAGGCTACGGGCGCAGGAGATGGTGCCAGCAATGAGTGTCACTGAGGCCAACACTGAGAGCCTGGTGCACGATGTCGGCACCATGAGCGAAGGTGTCCAAGGCATCATGCAGTCGGTGACGGCCATGGCTGAGGGTCTCAGCAGAATGTCTTACTCGCTGGGGGATGTCACCCTGCACCAGGCTAACCTTGATGAGGTTCTGCGGGACATGTCCCGCTCTCAGATGGGAATGGCTGAGGGGCTGCGGAGCTTGTCCCAGTCGCAAGTGGGCATGGCTGAGGCACTGCAGAGCATGTCCCAGTCACTGAGGAGCATCGCTGAGGTCATCGACACCATGGTGCAGACCATGGGGAACCGCCGGGGCTGGCAGATCCAGGCGATACACGGGCAATTTGGGCTCTAGCTAGCTGCCCCTCCATCCGAAGGTGAACCCCATGGCCCCCTGGGCACCGATCGGGTGGAGCTGGGTGCCAGGCCGTACCCGTCCCATGGAGTGGCGATGGTGGCCACCAGCTCCCCCGAGTTCCACCCCTCTGATGAGGCTGCGTTTCGCAGGCAGCATATGGGACAGTGTGGCAAAGCTGTGCATGTTCTATCGACAAGTGATCCCCCAGAGGACGCCCGTCAGGGGCACCGAGAGTTGCGGGTCGAGGTAAGCAGCTGGGTGCCTCCACCTCTGAGGTAAATCCTGGGGAAACACCAAGACATAGTGGTAGAGCTAGGAGGGCCAGGCACGTTGACGATCACTGAGGACACTGGATTAGGGTGTGGGGGGAGTTGGGGGCTGGGGGTTTGGGGCGGTGGCACTATTGGGAATTGGGTATTGTACAGCACATTAAACAACTTTTGGCACAACCATTATGATGCCTCTGTCACTTTCTTCCGCAATGCGGGCTGACCCCTGGACCTTTTGCCCATCTCTCCAGGCAGCCCCCAAACTGCCAACCCCCCCCCCCCCTCTCCCCCACCCCTTGGCACTCACCCAGCCTCCGACCGTGGACATGTCCCCGGAGCTGTGTCCAATCCGCTGGGTGTTCAGGTGTTGGCTGTTGAGAGTGTGGTGTTGCCTCCCGCAGTGTTCAGGCACACTATCCAGTCATCAAGGTGTGTTTCGAATGCCAGGAAATGACTCCCACATGCTACCTGGTCTATCCACCCATGGGAATCTACTTGGCATGTACCAAAGATTGCCAATTCCCTATAAGCAATAGCCTTCAGCCGCGCAGCCAGAGTCCTCAGCAGTTGGTGGGGTTATGGGTGATCGTTGGGATAGACGGGCAGGGACAAGGGTTGCCCCCCAGAATGGGGTTGGGATCCAGGGGTTGACATGAATGAAAATTGAAAATGAAAATCACTTATTGTCACGAGTAGGCTTCAATGAAGTTACTGTGAAAAGCCCCTAGTCGCCACATTCCAGCGCCTGTCCGGGGAGGCTGGTATGGGAATCTAACCGTGCTGCTGGCCTGCTTGGTCTGCTTCAAAAGCCAGTGATTTAGCTGAGTGAGCTAAGGTGGTGCCATGAGTGATTTCCCCACCCCTAAGGAGGATTCCCCACCCCCTGCCGAGCACTTGGGCGGCAAGTCCAGTACCCCCGGGCTCTTTGCCTGAGAGCAAAGATTGCAACTCATCTCCTCGGCTCCCTACAGAAGCCCTTCCGCCAGGTTCATGTTTTTCAAAAGGAGTACTAATCGGCGCCAGCAGGAGCACTTGCTGGGGAGGCCGCTGAATGACGGGAGGCTATTGGATATGGGGTCTTTCTCGTTGATTATATGGAAATGGGGTTTAAGGGGTGATAATTGGTTTCTCGCCATCCTGATTTCAGCTACGGGAGCTGGCCGGTTGCATTGTAAATGTTTGGCGCCCGCGCAAATCTCGTTTTCGGCCTCTCCCGCTAATCACCGGCCTCGTTACGTTTGAGCGCGAGTGTAACGAGGCCGGAAGATTGTGCCCTTTAACTATGTCTCTCCTCTATAAATGGTTCCAGATCTCGAGTATTTCTGCTTTTAGTTATCTTACTAAATATGTTTTGAGAAACAACTTCCTTGCAACCTCATCCAGCAGGAACACCTATCAGAAGCAGAGCAACGATTCCAACGATTTTGCATTCATTAAAATGAAGAGACAGAATATCATAGTTGGGAGGTAAGGCAGGGTTTATGCGTTGGTGGTGCTCCCAGATTTTTCATTTGGATGGAGGCGATTCTGTGCAGAACGTCATTTTGTAAAATTATCCTTAGAATTTTCTACTTGCAGTAAATATAGCAATCTACACCTAACTAAAAATCACAAGAATTGCACTGCCCGCCTCCCCCCTGCCCTCAACATATTATTCTCATCGCAACTACTATGAAAAGAAAATATTTAACTTTCTTCCTCTGCAGTTCAAGGCTATTAGTTTGGAACTGGTATCTTATGCTGTTGACCTTTACTTTCACACTAAGTTTCCAACTCTTGTCGACAAGGATCCGTAAGCATAGAGGTCATCAGTGTAACTATATAGACCTCACATTACTGATCATTAATTTTTGCTATCTATTCAGGGGGTAAATAAAACAACACATGGCAAATTTAATCCTCTGAGTACTGAATACTCTTTCCAGCTGCAAATAGTTATTTTGAGCCATGTTGAATCCCACTCGTATGCACAATGAATAGTTCCATCAGCAGTTCAAACTTATCAGGTCTAACAGATATAAAAGGTGAATGCTAATAAGGGAGCAGAGTTTTCTCACTGGTCAAGAAACAGTTTTCAGCCTTTGGAAAGATGACTGAAAGAATTTCAAACTTCCAATCCACTGGTGAGCACATCACTCACCAGTGTGGTGTCAGCAGAACCTGTTGTAGCAACAGCAGGAGGATGGATCGGGATGGGGGGGGGGGGGTGGGGGTAGGGGGCGCGGGGGAGCGTGGGGTGTTGGGGGGGTGGTGCGGTGGCAACAGAGTGCCACACCCAGACAAGATCAGCCAACAATAGACCCAACTAGAATCGACTATGCCAGACTGGAAAATTAAAGGTGTATCTCAGATACGGTATAGAGGCTATTTTTATTTATATCTGACCAATTTATGAGCAGACAGTTGGTGTTGCATGATCTTTATGCTGGAAAGAACTAGTGTGGTGCCCATGCTATTTTCATGGATGGGTATGACAAATTAAATTTGTGAACTGACAATGCTCAATGTGCTGCTCTCTGTAGGAAAACTGAAAAATAAAGGGCCCGATTTAACAGGAAAAAAAAGAGCCACATTTTGGGTACGAATAGTGGGGTGTTTCTCGGAGCCCGCAGCGTTGAGAACGACTCTGCTGTTTAAACTGGACTCTTGTTTTTTGGGAGGCCCCTGTGGGGTACGTCCCACCGAGGCCGCACTTACCTCACTTCCTGCACTTACGAGCTCAGCTTGTCAGTGCAGGAAGAGAGCGGGGTGCCTCTTTTAAATGCCACACTGATCTCCCAAATCTCTGGGCTCCCCACCCCAATGCCCCAATTTATCAATTAGGGGGTCCACAAGTCTCCCATCACCACACCTCATAAGAGTAGGGTACCCCCGGGGCAATATCCCCAGCACAGACAACTTGGCACCCAGGCACTTCCAGCCTGGCAGTTCCACCTGGGAACCCTGGCACTGCCAGGGTGCAAGGATGGCATGGCCAGGGTGCCCAGGTGACATGGGGGTGCCAGAGTACCACCTTGCTCAAAGCCCCCACCCAAGGGCCACTGATTGCCTGGGAGACCCCCACAAATGCCATTACGCCTGGTCCACGTTAGTAGAGAGCAGTGCTAAACGACGCCACAACAACGTCTCCCAAGCATGGGTGCTCGATCCCGGGCCTTGGGATACTCCGGCGCAGACATATTTTAGTGAAGCTAACTGCTCACTTAAATAGGCAAATCTTTATCCCTTTCACTGAGGGGGAGTTCCAGATCACTATGTCTCATTAGATCTCATGAGGCGTCCCGAGCATTGTAAATCTCGTGAGATTTAACAGCCTCATCGTGTCACCGAGTCGAGCGCAGCGAGGCCATTCGGTCACACCCAGCGTCTCTGAGACACTGTTTTGGTATATTTTGTCATAGGTAATGGATTTTGTTAGGAGGGTAAGGATTCCCTCAAGCATGCTTCTTTGTATTTGCATATCAGCTATATCTTTTGGACCAGATCCAAAACTTTCAGTTTTAGTCTTACTATCACGCTATTTTCAGATGCAAAGTGTCAGGAATGTATAATGCTCCACTACGAATCCTTTAGAGGTTATTTTAATCCAAGATACCTGGTAGAAACTGAATTGGCAGGAAGTTAAAATCAGCCAGGACATTTGCCTGATGTACTTTCATCTGCTCTTCCCAGAATGGGAAAGCCATTGTGGTGTTCTCAGTAGGGAAGTTGATGTTTCTTTAAAAAAACATTCCTTGCGGAGCAGGCTCCAGAATTTCTATGCCTCTCCTATCCTGGGCTCCCCTCTTTTCCAGACTTGAAACACTTCTAAAACTCCTTGCCCATGTCTTGCTGCAGGGGTCTGTTCGTTTAGTTCCAGCTCCTGTCGCTCTGAATTCCACTCCTGTCACTGGCCAGGTGCCACTTCCCATCTATTAGAATAGTACAGTATTAACTCTACAAGTTGAGCTCTCATTCAAATTCAATGCACACTCATCCCTTCTGATGAACTGGTCAACAAATAAAGATGCTATAGCTGCCCGCGTTTACTGCTGCTCATGGTTGCTTTCCCAAGTGTGAGTAAACTGTTCTGTTGCAGAAAGCAGTCAAGACTACGAACATGGTCCTTGTCATCCTGAATCTCTTCCAGCTGAGGTTAGACGTCTGCCTTTCACTCTCACACCCCTCTCGCTCCACTCTCAAGGTTCACTGCTTCTTTTCCATTAGCTTAGAAAAATATACATGTTTTGGGCAGACTTCAAAGGTATATTCTACAAAGGTATCGGACCACTGTTTATTTACGAATGACAAAATGCTCTGAATGTCCATTTAATCCCAACAAAAACTCCTTGCAGTATGTCATATGGTATATGACCTTACTCAGCCACAAAATTCCACCTTCAAACTCTGTGCTAACATGTGAACCATGAAGGTCATACAAGGCTGACCTCACCTTTGCCAACTATTTACATTATGTTTTAAAGGTCCTCGTTAGACAAAATGTTTGTTCAATGAACTAGAGGTCCATCCATGGAACAGTACTTGCATTTTAAAACTGGTGAGAATTTATTGCTTTTGATATGAAATACTTTTACTGCATTCCCCTTGCATTTGTATCTTCATTCAGATAGAAAAGAGAGTGGGAGAGCAAGAGAAATAGCTTATGAGAGATCTTCCTTCTATCTGAGTAAATTTCACACAAACTCAAGAGTGTAAAACAAATCGATAGTGAACAAACATTATGTATTGAGAGGGTTGAAACAATATAAAATACCCTCAGCAAAAAATAAAATGTTTGTATCTCAGTACAAATTTGTTTAAGGCACTAATTATTTCACACATGGAGGGGACTATTTTTATGGAATGTGTTTGAAAACCATTTGATAAAACATTTTAATGAAGTTGCAACCCTTTAAATCACTGAAACCCAAATAAGGAATGGGATTTTTTTGGGAAGAAACAGATACCCTTCCCAGATATTAGAACAACATAAAAATACTTTGGGGGATAATGCTCTCAAGAGGTCGAGTCAGGAATGTTATATTAAAAAGAAGGCACTTTGCAATCCAACTCTAGCTTTCCAATTTACAAATGGATATGATATGAATCTCACTTCAACAAAAATGGTTCATTGTTCTAGTCTTTCAATGCATAGTGCATTTGTCCAGCTGATTTCTTAGTGTCTACGGTTTTCATTTTGGCTGAAACATTTCCGATTCTATTCTTTGCCAACACACAGAGTATACTTTGGCATATGTTGTAGTCTGGGTACAGTATATTACACCTGGCACAAAGACAAAGCAATTGTTCAGTGCTCTGTGCTAGTGCGTTTGGAAATGCAATTAAACAAATGCAAATTGTGGCATAAAATCACGGAACTTTTCAAGCTAAATCTTGCTTACAAGCGTCCCTCTATTGCATACTGATCTGACATTTTGAATATATGCTGGGAATCACTGTTATCTTTTTATCTATAAACTATTGGAAAATAAAAACAGTTCAGTGATGGAAGAATGTGAATTCCTTCACAGAGACAGAGACTATATACTTCTTGCCTCTCTTGGACCACAGAGTTGATAAGATTTATATCGATCAGGAAAATGTACATTGTTCTAAATTCTGAATTTGCCCAGGGATCTGTCAATGTCCTGTTGTAATGTCCATTGTTAGCCATTTCTCTAAGAGGTCACCAATCTTCTACTAAAGAACTCATATGGAACAGCTAATCTCCAGATCGAAGCAGCATGGCAGGGAACATGGAAGTCCTGTGGCACCTAATGCAAGAACTCACTGTCATTTTTTAGATCCATTTCCCATCTGGCAGCCCATCCAGCAGTCAGGAGTAAAGACAGCGACAGGAAGGCGTAGTGGTACATGGCCTGTGGCAGTTTTGAGGGGACATAGTTGATCGTTGGGGCAGAGGAGAGGTCAGACTTTGCAGCCAATGGAAGGCCACACAAGGACATAGATTAGAAAAACATAATTCACAACCAGGAGGGATGGAGAGGGGCCATGATTGGAAATGTTTAGTCTAAAGGCTTGCTTGATGAGCATTGCTCCTCTGCCTGCAGCCAACAAGGAGTGATAGTGTAATAAGTCCACAGAGGCAGGAGTCCCTTAACCAGAATTTATTTTATTTACAAAACCAACAGCAGAACAACCATATGCATTCAGCTTGCTTTCTGCACTGCAAGTGCAGAGGATCTGACACTCCCTGTTATATACAGAGAAAGGGGTTCCCTGATTGAGCCACTAATCAGGGAACTTGTATTCTAATTGGCCAATCTCAAAGGCCTGGTCTAAGTTATTCCAGGTCAGGAAAGCATTACCTTAGAGAGACAGAATTCAGGCATCCCTTTTCATAGCTGAACTTCCCAAGTCCAGAGGAACACATGCAGCAGTTAATTTGAAATCAGGCTCTCAATTGCACATTGGGTGCTTGATTTGAAAGGAACTTGGACACCACCTAATCTATTGCTGTGTAATCTGTAACAGACCTGTATACAGCAGGTTCAGGTCGCATTTTGCATCATATTTGATGGTTTAAAACCGTTTCCTTCCCAATGCAGAGGGCTTAATGATGAGACAAATATCTTTCTTTCCTGTTTCTGTATCCTCTCTCTTTCAGTTTTAACGATCGGGTTAATTTTGTTTTATTTTAACTAATGTTCAATATTTCCACATTTGTGTAATTTTAAAAAAAAAATCTCTTTTTAATTTTAAAGCTGCGCGCCTGTTTCTCTCTACTCCAGCTGTCGACTTTGAAACAATGACCCATTTCTTCGAATGGATTTTGATTGGCTGGCCACCAACCCTTCGGGGGACTTCCAGCTGCACAAAACTCAGAATACAATCACACCACTGGTCCAACCCAGACAACTCTGCTGACCCTTTCTTGGAATTAATCTAGGAGCCACATAACATCTCCATGCAGTGGATATTGCAATAAGGTGATGTCATCTAATCCATAACACCCTTGAGATTACGGGCTACCTGTCAAAGGTGGCAATCTAAACTCAGTTTCCATCATAAATTAAGAAAGCAGGAAAAGAGCTGATTGATGTTAAAATCCAACGAGTGCTCCTTAAGGATTGATTTATTGCCTACACCTATTGTTAATGTAAAATATTTTGCAATATTATCTAGGTCTAAAGCAATATTTTAGATGCTAATTTATATTTACTACAGTTGAATATAGAAATGATGTACATTTACTGACATAGTGTGGAACGCATTTAAACTCTTACAACATTTGTCAAGCATTAGATGCTCTAAATTGAGTTTCAGTTTATTCAGCAGATTAGGGGGTAAAGTACACTGTATAACTTACATGGATTTCACTGCCGACAGTGTATTAAGAAGGTTGCTTCATTTATTTCAGCTACTCATGTACATTCTTGTTTTAAAATTTTCGTTTATAAAAATATATTTTTGATAAGGTACCCTGCAGGTTTGTGCAATAGATTGCCATATCTAACATAGTACATCAATTCCATTTCATAGGAAACATTTCTTGATTATTTGGCATAAAATCAGAGTGATGTTTAAATTAATTGAAATGGATATTATAAACTGCAACAACAGCAACCCTAAAGCAGGATTTAACGATATCATAGTTGACATCAAACTTTGAGAAGTGCTCAGTCCTGCTTCAAAGATGATCTAGTGGCTGGGGGCAATGCAGATCAGGAGGATCACAGGCTTGATCCTCAATCCGTCTTGAATTTCTTATTGAGAGAAAAAAATATATTTTTGAGGTTCAATACTGTTGGGAAATTTCTTAACCTCGGCTACATTTAAGGGGTTGTTTTAATTCTTATCCAAATTTGCTATCATATAATTGTTACTTCCTGATCTTCCACTTTTTTAATCCATGTATTGTCAACAAATGAACCACAGATTTGAATCTCTGATAGTTATTGGATATTTCATATTAAAACCCAGGATATTTATGCATCTCTGGATAGAGTAATGTTCAATTGCACTGGAGTATTTGACCTAATTTGCCTGAAGTAAGTCATACGTGGCCCAGAACTTGCATTCCTCAACGGGCCGTACCCCAGAGGAATTGCCTGTGAAGTTTAAACTTCTGACGAGCAACCCTCCTGCACTGGGAACAATCTGATACTCCAAACTAAATCGAGCTGAAGACCATAAGGTGTAGGAGCAGAAGTAGACCATTCGACCCATCAAGTCTGCTTCGCCATTCAATTGATCATGACTGATCTGATGTGATAATGCCCAACTCTACTTTTCTGCCTTATCCCCAAAACCTTATTTACATTACTGATTAAAAATCTGTCTATCTGAGCCTTGAATTACTTCACGGCCCAGCCTCTATAAGCCTCCCAGTAAAGAATTCCATGGATTCACTACCCTCTGAAAGAAGAAATTCCTCCTCATTTCTGTCTTAAATGGGCAACTTCAACTGCAGCATGGCCATTGGATCTCGCCCATTATCTAGCTCCTAACCCTCTCCTCTCTCACTCGTCCAACCCTCTACACATACAAGACAGACAAACACGGAGGGAAAGGAGGGATGTTAAAAAATATGAAAAGTGAAAGAATAAAAGTCAGATGGATGTCCTTCAGTTCGATTTTCCGTCAGTCTAGGCCTCCAGTCGGATGAAGTCTTTGCTTTCAGTCTGTAATAGTTTTTACCGTAGATTCATCAGGATCGGAAGATATTTTTGCAGTCGCAGAAAACAGCAGGCAGGAAACCTTTTTGGGATAAAGAGAGAGAGAGAGAGAGAGCAACTGAGAGCTTGTTCTCTCGGTGTCCAGGACTGCTCTTTCCTTTTCCTGAAAATGTCCTACCTGGCAGGACCCAATCACTGGCTGTCGCTGGGCAGAATACAGTCATTGGCCAATCTATTGGCCACCAGCCAACCGATCAAACCAAACCCCTCAGCTCTCTTGGGTGCCAGAAAGTCTGAGTTATTCTGTTCAAAAGCTAAATCTTCATAGCACAGTGGACTATTTTGCAACTTGGCCGGCCCAGTGAGTTTGTTTCATATGATCATGGCCTCAATAGTGGTGCTCTTGACTCCTACATGGACACTAATTTAGCACGCCTGTCCTCCCATGCAGAGCTAAAGTACATTTGGAGCTTGCAATGTATTTTGAGATGTGTTCTTTAAGAGTCTTCCTGATGTAATGCTAATCCTTTCAATCCTCAGTGCTTACTTCACATGCTTTAGCAAAGTCTAATGCTTTAGTTTACGTATGCAAACCGCCTGTAAACTAATGTAAATTATCTCTCTGACAGGTATTGCAGACTACAATGCAGATTTAAAATCTGTAGTCATGCTCCATCTTCCCTGGGGCATCACACTTACAGCTTGGCTTCTTAAAATCCTTGAAGTTCTTTTGAGGCTTCGACGTAGGCGTAGATAGCATGAGAGATGAATTAAGCTAAATCTCCATCTGGTAATGAAGCCAATTAATTATACACCCCTAAGAGTGTATAGGCAAAGGTCATCCCACAACGATGTCAGAGGAGATGTATGCTAGGAAACTGCGCTTCAGCAAGGAAGCAATGGGACGTCTTTATGAAATGTTCAAGGAAGATCTGAAGCTGAACTTTGACTACCTTATTGCCTTAACTGTGGAAATGAAACACACAACAGCACTGAATTTTTTTGTGTTTGAGTCATTTCAATATGTCATTAGTGACATAAGTAACGTTTCACAGAATACTGCAAGAACCTGCATTCAACAGGTATTTGAATGCAATTTATCATAGGGCTTCGGAGCTTATTATTTTTGACACATGCCCTGAGAAGGGGAAGGAGAGGTCATCACATTCTCCAGGATTGCTGGTTTTGCAAAAGTTATGGGGGCTTTTGATGGAACATGTTTTGCATTGAAGGCACCAGGAATAACACTGTTTAATTCATCAACAGGAAAGGGTTCCAGTCTTTAGATGGAATGATAGAGAATGATGAACAAATAAGGATCTTCACTGTAAATACAAACAACCGGGGAAGTGCCCATGACTCATTTGTCTTTGAAAGCCCAATGTTACACCGATCCATGACAACAACACCTGGAATTAAAGGATGAGGGGCAGCAGGGTAGCATGGTGGTTAGCATAAATGCTTCACAGCTCCAGGGTCCCAGGTTCGATTCCCGGCTGGGTCACTGTCTGTGTGGAGTCTGCACGTCCTCCCCCTGTGTGCGTGGGTTTCCTCCGGGTGCTCCGGTTTCCTCCCACAGTCCAAAGATGTGCGGGTTAGGTGGATTGGCCATGATAAATTGCCCGTAGTGTCCTAATAAAAGTAGGGTTAAGGGGGAGGTTGTTGGGTTACGGGTATAGGGTGGATACGTGGGTTTGAGTAGGGTGATCATGGCTCGGCACAACATTGAGGGCCGAAGGGCCTGTTCTGTGCTGTACTGTTCTATGTTCTATGTTCTATGATGGTTACTGGGTGATAAGGGATACCCATTGAGAACATGGTTTATGGCACTATTCTGGAGGACAGGAATGATATAACCGTGTGCATGTAACACGACAGGTAGTGGAGAGGACAATCGGTGCAAAATCACTTTTTGATGTCTGTACAGGTCAGGGGGCACACTACAGTATGCATGAGAGATAATCACAAAGATTGTTGCCGTGTGTTGTGCATTGCACAACTTTGTCATTCAGCATAGACTGACAATTCACCCAGAAGATGTCTTACGACCAGAAATGGAGGAGCTAGAGGAAGGTAATGTAGAGCATGATCCAGGCATACCTCCTAGTGCTGGTGTGCAAGCCCAGGCTCCCGGTGATGCAAGGGCCGTTCTAGATCGCCAGGCAGCTGCTGCTTTCAGACATTGATCTTGTAAAATTAACAATTGATATGTCAAAACCCTCCTTCCCTCCTCATCTCAGTCCCTTCCTCCCCTCTCTCCCCTCCCTTGCTCTGCTCTATCTCACTCTTCCCTCATCCCGTCCCCCTGACTTCCCAACAAATAGACAGAACCATTGTGTTTATGTGGAAAAATATATTTTATTAACCATTGTGTTTAAGTGAGAAATTATATTTTAACACAAGAAAATTGTAAAAATTAAGGTAGTTATTAAACAAAATGTCAAACTGCAGCTGCTAAAGTTAAATGTTAATGTAAATGTTAACTGATTTCAAAGTTTGGTATATCTAAAATTATTTTTGTTAATAAGTGTTTTCCATTAAACTTTACAAACTTCTACAAATGTTTTATTCAAATATCAAAGAGCAGCATTTAAGTATCAGATAATTTAAACTTATTAACATATTTGAGGGAGACAAGGCAAAAAAATAATAATGATTACAATAAATCAAAAAAATAAATCAGATGTTACAAGGACAGTGAGAGCTAAAAGCAAAAAGTCCTGGGGAAGCTTTTAAAATCCTATGACCAGGTCAGAACCATGTTGTAACAGTATTTTGTGACCCCTTTGGCAGGTCTGTAAGGAGACAATGTCATTTACATTTTGTCCTGCTTCAAGAATCTTCATTGTCCTCAACGTTGGTGTTGCAGGTTGAGGACGGGTGGGTGGGATGTGGGATCTACAGTGAGGAAATGGTTTTCAATGGTGGCATGTTTGCTCTGGGTAAATACACTCTCCACTCTGAACCCCAAGTCAATGTTTGTGGATATCACCTCGAGAAGTTCTGGCTTCTTTTCTTCCCAACTAAATTTTCAGTTGCCATATTCTAAATTAAATCAAACAAACGCTTTTAAGCATGCCACACATAAAGTTATATAATAATATAGTGTAGATTTAAATAGTTTCACAGGTTTAAAACAAATAACAAAACCTATGTTCATATAAATATTAAATAATAATGAGATTTGATCATAAAAATGAAAAATTACTTTAAAAGAACCAATGACAATAGCATTGTTATAAGGGGCTCTTTAGCACAGGGCTAAATCGCTGGCTTTGAAAGCAGACCAAGGCAGGTCAGCAGCACCGATCAATTCCCGTACCAGCCTCCCCGAACAGGCGGCGGAATGAGTCGACTAGGGGCTTTTCACAGTAACTTCATTTGAAGCATACATGTGACAAAAAGCAATTTTCATTTTTTCATTTAATTTCATTGCCTGTACAAAAGAAAGCAAAGAAACACTGTTGAAAAACTTCAACGTACCTTTAAAACACTTGTAAAACTTATTGCCTGTTGCCTCCAATGCAAACCTGCCATTTAAATGCTCGAACTCAATGGGCGTTCCCATAGCTGCTGCGTCACAGGGGGGCGTGGCTACATTAAACTGCACCGTCCAGGAGACTGTGCAGAGCGTCCCGCTGCGGACCCGAGGCTGCCACTGGAGCTGGAATGTTCGCTGGGATTTCTGAGCGCAGGTAAGTGAGCACTTTTTTCTTTCAGTATTGGCAGGCCATGGCTTCCCACTGATACTCCGAAATTACGGGCCAAAGGGGTTAGATGTATCTCTCGGGACGTAAGGGATCAAAGTATTTGGAGGGAAAGTGGGAACAGGTTACTGAGTTGTATGATCAATTATGATCATATTGAATGGTGGAGCAAACTCGACAAATGGCCTATTCCTGCTCCGCTTTTCTATGTTTCTATGTTTACCTTGCCAATGCCTCGGCTAATCCCTAACACCCACCTAACCCCTACCCAGACTACCCTCCCAGCCCTATGAATAATCCCCACCCTTCAGAGGCTCTCCTGGCTAACCCCCAATCCCTGACTACATCCCCATTCCAGTTCACCCTCCCAACCCACTGTCCACCCACAAAATGGTGAGAATGTGCACACTCCACACAAACAGTGACCCATGGCCAGCATTTAATTATTTATTTATTTAGTTTTTATAAATTTAGAGTACACAATTCATTTTTTCCAATTAAGGGGCAATTTAGCGTGGACAATCCACCTACCCTACCCAGGACCCTGGGCAGCAGAGCTAACCATTGTGCCACTGTGCTGCCTGGTTTACCTGGCCCTGAGGGCACGTATCAGGGCCTGTGATATTAAAATCATTGGACAGGTGAGCAATGCCCATGTGAGTTCACACACATATACTCTCCTGACTCATGAAAGAGTTCATGGCAAAGATCACACTGTCTGACGATAGACACTGACTGCTGGTGGATGACAGTATGCACTGCCTGGACAAAGTGATAGTTTCCCTGTGAAACCCTCACCGTAACAGGAAAATGGTGGAACTCACAGTTGCCACCAAAGGTACGGTAGGTCATCCGGGCAATCCTGAGCTAATTTCAGGGCAATTGTAATTAATATAAATAAATAGGTTGGTTCAGGACTGACTGGACACTGGGAGAAACATCTTCCTCTGGTCAGTCTTTTGGGGTGCTGTCAACCATATGCCTCTGATTGAGGCTGCATTCAAACTAAAGTGCCCCATCATCACCCGCATGTAATCAGTGTGCCCCAGTGTTCATGATCCATTTTCCCGGTGCTGCACTGGAACATATTGGTTCGCCAAACACAGGAAAATGGCGAGGAGTTTGCTTAATTTCCCTGCCATCAGGCAATACAATGTTCAGGACCAGCAGTGCTGAATGAACGCTGTCTCCTTTGCATGAAGGTTATTAGATGATGTCAAAGTCAAGCAGGTAATTCAGGGAATGTGGCAGACATCAAATCACTAAATCCAGACTGAGTGGTATTGCTTTACATCCAATTTGCCTTATCTTTCGACATCATGACAAACTTTAAACATGTAAGCCAGATTTCCGAATTCAGGCCCTGATGTCTCAATGAAATTAACTGCAGGCTAAACAAGGGAGGCGTTAATTTAGTATATATGCTATTGCAGGTTGCTTGTTATTAACTTCTAATGTCCTGGATGTTCTGCAGCGTGAAGACTGAATACCCAACTGTCCAGAGGAATTGCAATGAGCTGGCGATGATGTGCTCTGCACAGGAAACTCTAAATACCTCCAGAGCCTATCACAGGTCTTCAAACACGTTTGACGTTTCCCCGGGGAACTTTATACAGGTCCATCTGTGAAATCGCAGCAGAAGCGTGCTGAAACTGACTCGATTCATTTCCTTCCCACATGTTGAAGTGTTTGTAAACGCCAGGCTGCAGTTTGGGTCTTTGCTGATCTTGGCTAAAGGACTCAGGTATGTGGCAGAGTTTACATGTCGGTTAGATTTAGTTAAGATGCCTGAGTTTTTTTATCTTGCAAAAAAAAGACAAGCAATGTGTGACATTTTTGAATTGCTACTATTAATATCACTGTTCTTTCCTCTTTTTTCTGTATATATTTGATGTAGATATTAATTGGGAAACACGGTTTGAGTGTCCGGATGGCTCTTTTACACCTCCGCTTGTGCTTGACAACCTTGCTATTGTGGGTCATTCAGAAGTCTGGTGCGTTTGTGCTCGCTAATGTTACCGAAGTGACAGTGAACCCAACTGCGGAGACCGAACCTGACTTCAGCAAGTTTCCCTACTCCGGTAGGATTCCCCGCAGCAGACGCAGGCGGCAGATCTCCCCAAGAGGCCGAAACGAGATCCTGGATTATCACAACAGGGTCAGGTCGCAGGTTTTCCCGCCGGCCGCTAACATGGAGTATATGGTGAGTGGGATTAATCTGATTCAGTCCATCTGTAACTTGTTTCAATAAATCGGAGATCATGCAAAGAAATGAAGCTAAATGGGGTTGCTGCCTTGTGTGTTCTATATTTTGGAAGGGTGACAGAACAGGATCTGCCCAGTGCCCACTGAGAGGAACACAGGCTAGCAGAGCCATGTGCACTCACAGTATTGTCACGGCCCTGCAACTCCCCTGTTTTGTGCATTGCACCAGCCCTGGACTGGACTGGATTCAGTGTTCAAACTGCCTTCTTTCCAGAAAAAGGGAATGCGATTCCTGTGGGGAGAAGGTCTCCTCACATTCTAATGTGAGACAGAATTAATTTTAAATCCACCGCAGGGTCAACTCGGTTTACAAAGCCTGTAAACCCGGGATACGATTAATTTAAATGTTTATAGAGCAGGAATAGTCTAGATATTAAAAAAGAACTATTCGTTTGACATCTCCCTTTGTGATACCACTTCAAAAACAGTGGACTGACTTTTGACTTTGTGCCATTTCCCTGGCTTTTCCCGTACCCCTTGCACCTTGTTTCTACTCAAGTAATCATCCCTAATGCCTCGCTTGAACCTGCCTCCACCACACTTTCAGGCAGTGCATTCCAGACCTGAACAAGTTTATTTTTCAGATCACATTTGCTTCTTTTGCAAATCACTTTAAATCATTGCCCTCTCCTGTCCCTATTAATAAAGCCCTGAATATTATCTGCTTTGTGAACTGTTCTGTTCATCGGTCCAGCCACCGTCAATGATCTAACATGTTTGTTTTGAACACTAGCTTTCCGAGCGCTGCTCCTTCCTCAGGTGATTTCACAAAACAAACATGTTGGACTTTAACCTGGTGTTGTAAGACTTCTTACTGTGCTCACCCCAGTCCAACGCCAGCATCTCCACTTCAATGATCTATGCACATATATATCCAGGTTCCTCTGCTCCTGCACCCCTTCAGAATTGCACCCCTTTTATATTGTCTGCCTATATTCTTCCTACCAAAATGCATCACCTCACATTTCTCCACATCAAACTTCATCTGCCACCTGTCTGCCCACTCCACCAACTTGTCTATGTTGTTTTGAAGGTCTCCGCTGTCCTCTTCACAATTTACAATACTTCCAAGTTTTGTGTCATCCGCAAACTTTGAAATTGTCCCCTGCACACCAAAATCTAGCTGATTAATTTATATCAGGGAAAGCAAGGAAATCACAGAGAAGTGAAGAGGGATTATGAGAAAAGACTGACAGCCAACATGAAGGGGAATCTCAAAGTCTTCTAACATCAAGGAAATAGTAAAAGGGGGAGTAGGGCCGATTAGGAGCCAAAAAGGGGATTTACACATGGAGGCGGGAAGTACTCTTTCTCTAGCAGTGCATTGCTCTCCTTAATGAATACTGCCAACCCTCCCTTCCTTTCCTATCCTTTCTGGATACCTTGTACCCAGGAACATTTAACATCCAGTCCGGCTTTACCTTGAACCAGGTTATTGACCCAACATCATATTTCAACATCATAACCTGTGCCTCTAACTCCCCAATCTTATTTACTATGCTCTGTGCTTTCACACAAATACACAATAACCCTGATTTAGACGTCATTACATTCTCCCTTATTCTGGGCTTAACCTATTAAATTACTAATCTCTATAATAGTGCTATCTGTCTCTCCCAGTGCTTTATGCACCCTGATATTTCTCTCTTGGCTCCACACTCCTGCCAAGTAGGGGCGGCGCGGTAGGATAGTGGTTAGCACTGTGGCTTCACAGCGCCAGGGTCCCAGGTTCAATTCCCCACTTGGCCATTGTCCGTGCGGAGTCTGCGCATTCTCCCCGTGTCTGCATCACAGCGCCAGGGACCCAGGTTCGATTCATCGATGGGCCACTGTCTGTGCAGAGTCTGCATGTTCTCCCCGTGTCTGTATGGGTTCCTCCGGGTGCTCCGGTTTCCTCCCACAGTCCACAGACGTGCAGGTTAGGTGGATTAGCCATGCTAAATTGCCTTCCGTGACAAAAAGGTTAGGAAGGTTATTGGGTTAGGGGGATAGAGTGGAAGTGAGGACTTAAGTGGGCCGGTGCAGACTCGATGGGCCAAATGGCCTCCTTCTGCACGGTATGTTCTATGTACTATGTTTAAAGCCCTCTCAATAGCCCCAGCAAAACACTCAGCAAGGAACTCTGTTCAGGTGCGTCCTGTCTGGCTTGTCCAGGTGCCATCTCCCCCAGAGCCAATCTAAGACTCTAAAGCTCTCCCTCCTGCAGCATCTTTCAAGCCACGCATTCATCTGCCTTATCCTTCGATTTCTGTACTCACTTGCACGTGGCACTGGGAGTAATCTGGAGATTATAGATTTGTGGTTCTACTTGCTAATCTTCCACCCAGCTCCCTAAATTTTGACTTCAGGACCACATTCCGTTTCCTGCCCAAGTCATTGGTAACAGTGTGTACCACAACTTCTGACTGTTCACCCTGCCACAGAAGAATGTCCTGCAGCCACTCTTGACATACTTGACCCTCACACCAGGGAGGCAACATACCATGCTGGAGTCACTTCTATGGTCACAGAAATCTCTGACTGTCTCCCGAGCTAACAAATCCACTATCACTATTGCTCATCCTTTCTTCTTCCTCCTCTCCTGCACAGCCGAGCTGTTCATGGTGCCACCAGTGTGAACAGAATAAGCAATTGTAACTCCTTAACCAATCAGACCGAAGGATTATCTATGAGCAGAACAAAGTCTGAAGCAGGAAGTGTAAGGTAGAATGGTGTATCCAAAATCAAATCGGACAGGGAAAGAAGCATATTGGGGAAGAAAGATTGAATTAAGAGAAAATAGAAATGTTTGAAAATAGTTAATTGATTTAAATCTCCAACAATTAAAAAATGAAGGAATAGGGCTTCCCGTTTATAAAAGTTAATTTTCAGGATCAAAAAGATTGCTTCGCAGAAATTAAGCCTTATCACACTGTTGAAAAAGTAATTTAGACTGAAATGGACAAGTCATAATTTCTGTGGTGGTTGTAAATTAACGTGCAAGTACAGAAACTTCATGTCATTCAATATATTTGAATGGTTCGTCGACCAGCAAGGTGCCATTTCTGGGAAGCGAATGGCACATTGGAATATCGCAGACAGAACCCTCCACACTTTCATTTATAACCACAGATTTGCTCTTGTCTGATGTTACCAGGTGATTTATGCATGAGTAACAATGAGCACCATTAGCCTCACTATTATTTTGAGAGTAAATTCTGGCCCAATTATGTTTTCCTTGTGATGCAAGGAAATGCCTTCAAAGCCATTGCAAGTTGCATATGGAATGGGTTTGCACTGAGTGCTGAATTTGGGTGCATTTGAGTGCTATAGTGAGAGTTTGGTGACTGAGGGATATTAAGGGTTTATGTTTTATTTTTATCTAATGTCTAGTCTTTCTGTTATTTAGTTAATTAACTTAAAAGTTGCTGTTTGGTTGAGAAGAAGGTGAACTTTCAATCAGCTTTAAACAAAGGTTCTACTTGCAGCTGGAGCTTGTTAATTAGTTAATTGGATTAGGCCAGTTTGCAGAGGCTAGAGTCACAGTATACATCAGAGCTAGTTACAGTGCAGACTTTGTTTGCACTGAGTGCTGAATTTGGGTGCATTTGAGTGCTATAGTGAGAGTTTGGTGACTGAGGGAGTGCTGAATTTGGGTGCATTTGAGTGCTATAGTGAGAGTTTGGTGATTGAGGGAGTGCTAAATTTGGGTGCATTTGAGTGCTATAGTGAGTATGGTGACTGAGGGAGTTAGGTGAGGAGGGAGTAAGATGCTCTTTTCATTTCATTTCCTACATTTCCTCAAAGAGCGTGAAGGGAGCCCGGAGTTTACAGAGTACAGCTGACTCGGAGCAGAGTTGGAGGGCGGAGTTCCAGTTGGTCCACAGTGCAGCTATATTCTGTAAGGTAAGAGGGGGTGGCGGCTAGGGCAGTTGCATGCTCCTCCTGTAGGATGTGGGTGGTGAGGGATACCACCGGTGTCCCCACTGACTATACCTGCGGGAAGTACTATACCTGCGGGAAGTACACCTAACTCCAGCTCCTCAGAGACCGTGTTAGGGAACTGGAGCTCGAGCTGGATGAACTTCGGATCATCCGGGAGGCAGAGGGGGTAATAGAGAAGAGTTACAGGGAGGTAGCCACACCCAAGGTACAGGACAAGAGTAGCTGGGAAAGAGTAGTCAGGGGAAAGAAAACAAACAGGCAGACAGTTCAGGGGTCTCTCGTGGCCGTTCCCCTTCAGAACAGCCTCCCCGAATAGGCGCCGGAATGTGGCGACTAGGGGCTTTTCACAGTAACTTCATTTGAAGCCTACTTGTGACAATAAGCGATTTTCATTTCATTTCATTTCAAAACAAGTATACCGTTTTGGATGCTGTTGGTGGGGATGACCTACCGGGGGAAGACCCTAGTGGCCAGGTCTCTGGCACTAAGTCTGGCTCTGGGGCTCATAAGGGAAGGGGGAGAATAGAAAACCAATAGTGATAGGAGATTCAATGGTTAGGGGAATAGACAGGACGCCAAAGCGTGTAGTGAGGCAGTGGGGAAGGTAATACTGACAAAGAGAGTACTTGCAGGCACGGAGATGGGTTGAAGTGTGTATACTTCAATGCAAGAAGCATCAGAAATAAGGTGGGTAAACTTAAGGCATGGATCGGTACTTGGGACTACGATGTGGTGGCCATCATTTACATCCTCACTGTCAACAGGGGTGGTACCAGGGGATTGGAGAGTGGTGAATGTCGTGCCCCTGTTCAAAAAAGGGAATAGGGATAACCCTGGGAATTACAGGCCAGTTACCAGCCCATACCAGCCTCCCCGGACAGGCGCCGGAATGTGGCGACTAGGGGCTTTTCACAGTAATTCATTGAAGCCTACTCGTGACAATAAGCGATTTTCATTTCATTTCATTTTCATTTCATTTTCAGTTAGTCTTACTTCGGTGGTAGGCAAAGTAATGGAAAGGGTACTGAGAGATAGGATTTCTGAGCATCTGGAAAGACACTGCTTGATTCGGGATAGTCAGCACGGATTTGTGAGGGGTAGGTCTTGCTTCACATGTCTTATTGAATTCTTTGAGGAGGTGACCAAGCACGTGGATGAAGGTAAAGCAGTGGATGTGGTGTACATGGATTTTAGTAAGGCATTTGATAAGGTTCCCTATGGTAGGCTTATGCAGAAAGTAAGGAGGCATGGGATAGTGTGAAATTTGACCAGTTGGATAACGAACTGGCTAACCGATACAAGTCAGAGAGTAGTGGTGGATGGCAAATATTCAGCCTGGAGCCCAGTTACCAGTGGCATACCGCAGGGATCAGTTCTGGGTCCTCTGCTGTTTGTGATTTTCATTAATGACTTGGATGAGGGGGTTGAAGGCTGGGTCAGTAAATTTGCAGACGATACGATGATTGGTGGAGTTGTGGATAGTGCGGAGGGCTGTTGTCAGCTGCAAAGAGACATAGATAGGATGTAGAGCTGGTCTGAGAAGTGGCAGATGGAGATTAACCCTGAAAAGTGTGAGGTTGTCCATTTCGGAAGGACAAATATGAATGCGGAATACAGGGTTAACGGTAGGGTTCTTGGCAATGTGGACGAGCAGAGAGATTTTGGGGTCTATGTTCATAGATCTTTGAAAGTTGCCACTCAAGTGGATAAAGCTGTGAAGAAGGCCTATGGTGTGCTAGCGTTCATTAGCAGAGGGATTGAATTTAAGAGCCATGAGGTGATGATGCAGCTGTACGAAACCTTGGTAAGGCCACATTTGGAGTACTGTGTGCAGTTCTGGTCGCCTCGTTTTAGGAAGGATGGGGAAGCTTTGGAAAATGTGCAAAGGAGATTAACCAGGATGTTGCCGGGAATGGAGAGTAGGTCTTACGAGGAAAGGTTGAGGGTGCTGGGACTTTTCTCATTAGAACGGAGAAGGATGAGGGGCGACTTGATAGAGGTTTATAAGATTATCAGGGGAATAGATAGAGTAGACAGTCAGAGACTTTTTCCCTGGGTAGAACAAACCATTACAAGGAGACATAAATTTAAGTTGAATGGTGGAAGATATAAGGGGGATGTCAGAGGTAGGCTCTTTACCCAGAGAGTAGTGGGGGCATGGAATGCACTGCCTGTGGAAGTAGTTGAGTCAGAATCATTAGGGACCTTCAAGCTATTGGATAGGTACATGGAATATGGTAGAATGATGGGGTGTAGATTAATTTGTTCTTAATCTTGGACAAATGTTCGTCACAACATCGTGGGCTGAACAAATGTTCGTCACAACATCGTGGGCTGAAGGGCCTGTTCTGTGCTGTACTTTTCTATGTTCTATGTTCTAATTATTAAAACACTGAATATCCCCATGTTTACTGCACAAATTTCATTCCTACCTCTTGATTCAAGAATTTGAGACAAAAGTTTTGACCTCTTTAACTTGACCACGATTATTTTGATTCAAATGTTGTCTGAAGAGTTGGTGCCTCAGAATGTGAAACAAACTTTATTAAGCAAAATTCATGATCACCTTTTTGATTGAACATGAATATTATGTGTTAATTATCTGCCCATTAACCATCCTTTAAGATAAAGCAACAAACAGAAATTGATCTCTTCATGGTACCTATTATGAGAATTGATATCAATATCTTCTAATGTATGAACTATTTTTCATGCAGTACTAAAATTGAAATAATATCTGATCAATTTGCTAATACTGAATTTGGTGATTATTGCGACTGTTTTCTGCTCTGAATAAATGTTTTAGCAAATTGTGTTTATCCCGCATTCGTTGTTAAAACAATATTTACTTTTTAATTGTTTGAGATGTTTAGCGATTTAAAATTACATTGCCATCTGATATTCTGTGAAGGAGAACAGGAATTTCCATTTAAAAACACAAGGCCAAATGAGATGTGTCCAACTTTAATGAATTCTTCTGTATTTTTCCATTATTTTTGGACAACACTTCTGGTGTATGCTACATCTTAAAAATCATTTATAGTGGGGGGTTTTTATGATACCTCAGAGAGATTCATTCAATCTTTATGGCAGTGGCTCATCTTAAGCAGCCATCGGCAATTTCCACAAAATCAACTAGACCTACATATATATATGAATGTAATAATCTTTATTGTCACAAATAGGCTTTCATTAACATTGCAATGAAGTTACTGTGAAAAGCCCCTAGTCGCCACATTCCGGCGCCTCTTCGGGTACACAGAGAATTCAGATTGTCCAACTCACCTAACAGCACGTCTTTCGAGACTTGTGGGAGGAAACCAGAGCACTCGGAGGAAACCCACGCAGACACAGGGAGAACGTGCAGGCTCCGTACAGACAGTGACCCAAGCCGGGAATCGAACCTGGGACCCTGGCGCTGTGAAGTAACAGTGCTAACCACTGTGCTGCCCTGCCACCCCATGTATGCCTCCATGTATGCTCATTGATTTGTCAGTTCACTGATGTACTTTACATGAGAGCTCGGGAATCCTTCCCAATGTCACCAGCGCAAGGCAGCAGCAATAAATTGTCATGTAGCTTTATGGAGTTGCTGGCTTCCCTATGGTCCATGGTACAATCAATGGCACCCGCATTGCCTTGTGTTCTCCAGTAGAATAGACTCTCAGCAAGAAGGGCTTACACTCCTTCAATGTCATGTGAGATAACTTATTTTACCCAGTCCAATGGTTTCCATGGTTGCAAGCTGAGGGTCAGTATTATGAGAGGTAATTGGTTGGTTGTGCACTGCAATAGGGTAATGGGACTGAGGTAGCCCTGATCTCAT
The DNA here is from genome assembly GCF_902713615.1 of Scyliorhinus canicula. NCBI lineage: Eukaryota > Metazoa > Chordata > Chondrichthyes > Carcharhiniformes > Scyliorhinidae > Scyliorhinus > Scyliorhinus canicula. The sequence goes on along the minus strand of NC_052152.1, from coordinate 167,121,310 downwards.
GGCAGTTTGTTCCTGGCAGGGCGTCATTGCTGGCTGCATTTCCAGAACTTTGTCTTGGACAACCTTGTGTCACCGCTCACTGATGTGGTATTCTGAGAGGATGACATATGCTGCTATGCAGAGAGATGGTGGTATTAGGCAGGCCGATTCTAGCCATTATCATTTCACTGAGTCATAGATCTGATCAGAGGGCTGGACGGTTTGCCGATAGCTATCAGATCCTGAAAGCCCCGAGCGACAATATGCATCAACACCATAAGTGCCCAACTGCAATGTTACCTCAACAAGTGAAGACAGCCAGGAGGAGGAATCAAAGAGGAGAAAGAGTATTCATTTAGACCTCCGTAAGGAAAGCTTGGATCCCCTGCGACAAACTCTTTCCTCCTTCTCAATCATGAACGCACTGTGATCCATATTCATCAGTTGATCAGGCGTCTCCGATCCAAATGATTCCCTCTCCTCCCAAATGATCTTCCATTCAGAATGGTGAGGAAGTCTGGTGTGTTTTAAATGAGACTTGGGAATTAGAGTGGGCAAGGCTGAGTTTTGCACACACAACATTGCTCACCCATATATATCTGCCCAAATTTAAAATTGGAGGCTCACATTTGAAAGTTAGACAGGGCTGTCTTATACCTATTCAATATTTATCAATAATAATGGCTGGATTAATCTCAGTTGACTAGTCAAGAGAAGCATAGTATTTTCACTCTATTCTGGAATACTTTAGATTTCTGAGTATTGACGACACATGTCTCTTGTGACAAACCTAGATGTTTGCACTAACTGGGATGTGGTTTGATTTGAAATGTTACCAATGTAGACATCTTAGAGTAGACTGCACATGTGTGAATAAGTATGACCTTAATCAACCACTTCAGTGGGATCTTCTCAATGAGTTATCAATGTTTATTAGCTTCGAGATACGGGGAACCAAAGGCATCATAAAAGCCACAATGATCTGTGTTGAGACATTCTGCTATTGCAGTGGTGCCTCGCAGTAATAATTTACTACACAAAGTTCCTGTTACAAGAAATGTTTCCACGGCCATTGTAATGACCATAGCAGATGTTATTGCAAAGCAAGCCAGACCCCAGAGGGAATCCTGTCTTCTTATCATCAACTGCTTTTTTGAAAATGAAGAGGAAAACTACTGATGCCAGAAGTATTGCACGTCAGGAACACTTTAAGGATTAAAAAAAAAAATTTATGAACAAGAAAAAAAAAACTTAAGTACATAAGATTAAAGTTACACAGTTAAAACCACCTTACAGAATACCCCCTAAAAATGTCACTTCTTCAGGACACACAGTTAAACTATCTTCTTGGCAACAACTCCTCTATCGATTTTTCAAACTATAAAAATCCAGTAATATTGTCCAAGGCAAAGTACTGCTGTCACTTTAATAAAGGTAGATCACATGACTCCTCAAACACTCTGCTGTGGAAACTCAAAAGAAATGTTCAGAAACAGACTGTCTTCTGAAAACAAAGCATTTTCTGGCTTGACTGGATGGTTGCATCAAATTCAAAACTTTCATAATTTCTGCCAACACAGATTTGGTCTCGGGACATTTCCCCCCATACAGCCAGTTCAACACAGCTAAATATCTTACCTTAAATATCCTTTTCCCCTTTCATCTCAGATTCCATTGTCCACCAGTTTAGTTAATCATGGACAAACACTCTTTTTTAAAAATAAATTGAAAGTACCCAATTACTTTTTCCAATTAAGGGGCAATTTAGCGTGGCCAATCCACCTATCCTGCACATCTTTTGGGTTGTGGGGGTGAAACCCACACAGACATGGGGAAAATGTGCAAACTCCTCACGGACAGTGACCCAGAGCCGGGATTTGAACCCGGGTCCTCAGCGCCGTAGGCAGCAATGCTAACCACTGTGCCACCGTGCTGCCCTATGGACAAACACTCTTTGCAGATGCTCCCACTCACCATCCTGACTTGGAAATATATTGCCGTTCCTTCACTGTCGCTGGGTCAAAATCCTGGAGCTCCCTCCCTAGCAGGACTGTGTGTGTACCTACACATCAGGGACTGCTGTAGTCCAAGAAGGCAGATCACCACCATCATCTCAAGGGAGGATAGACAATAAACACTGGTCTAGCCATCAACGCCAACATCCCGTAAAATGAGTTGGAAAAAATTCCCCAAAACATTGCAACAAAACATCCATCATTACACCATGCATGCATTTTCAAGATAATCCAAAGAACATCTCTCAAATAAGAGAAACATGAAATAGAACTGTTTACATATATCCCTCCACGTTTCTGCCAAGTTTTATTGCATTCGAATTTCTACAATGTAGAAGGTTCAGGTAAAATTGACTCCAGCCATCAAGCGGTGATAGATTAAGGAAATGTTGGTGCACATTTTTCAATGGCTGTTTTACAATCATAAATCCTGAAAACAATACAGAACCTCGGGTGCACATGTACTCCACCAATCTGTTGGTTTCTGAGATCAGGGAGCATAATTTCCATGTTCAATATATCAAAAGAAGTTTATAATTTTACTTTGCTTCTTTCACAGCTCTGGGATGACAGACTAGCAAAATCCGCTGAATCATGGGCAGCTCATTGTATATGGGATCATGGACCACCCAGTGTGTTAAAATATGTTGGTCAAAATATGTCTATTCAGTCAGGCCGGTAAGTAAAGGAGGCTCCTTCCCTAATTCAATGTAAAACCAATGGGCTTATGGAAGCTTTGGGACAGACAGAAAACTGATTGGCTGTCTATGAAACATTCTGTCTGATTTTTCTTTCCTCAGTTGTCAGTGACATTGGATACAAAGATCTTCCATCTGTTCATGCTGGCGGGATTTTCCGGTCCCGCCAATAACGCACCCCTGCCACTTGTTACCATGCAGCATGGGGTGGATTCAATGGGAAATACCGTTGACAGCCGCTGAGAAAAATGCCACGGGGAGGCCAGAGAATCTCCCATATAATGTGTGTCTTGGTCACAGCTGTCAGGCTTCCCTGTAGAAGACTGCTCCATAATGTACTGTGACGTTAACAGTCTTTTATAATTAAATGTTTCTGTCAGTCTTTTTTTAAGTTAACTAGCTGAAGTTCTTCCTACAATGGTCTCCTTCAGTTTCCTCCTCAAATGGCCATTATTTCTCTGTGAACATAGCCACTGAGTGCCAAGAGGCTATTCACCATGAGAGCAGCAAAGTTAAGATGAACCCTGCCTTCACCCAATGTTCATAGAGTCATCGAAGTTTACAGCATGAAAACAGGCCATTCGGCCCAACTTGTCCATGCCGCCCAGTTTTTACCACTAAGCTAGCTCCAATTGCCCACAGTTGGCCCATATCCCTCTGGGCAGCACGGTAACATAGTGGTTAGCACTCTTGCTTCACAGCACCAGGGTCCCAGGTTCGATTCCCGCTTGGATCACGGTCTGTGCGGAGTCTGCATGTTCTCCCGGTGTTTCTGTGGGTTTCCTCCGAGTGCTCCGGTTTCCTCCCACAGTCCAAAGATGTGCAGGTTAGGTGGATTGACTGTTCTAAATTGCCCTTAGTGTCCAAAAAAGGTTAGGTGAGATTACAGGGTTAGAGTGGAGGTGTGGACTTGAGTTGGGTGCTCTTTCCAAGGGCCAGTGCAGGTTCGATGGGCTGAATGGCCTCCTTTTGCACTGTAAATTCTATGATTCTATACCCAGCTTTCCCATATAACTGTCTAAATACTTTTTAAAAGACAAAATTGTACCTGCCTCTACTACTGCGTCCGGCGGTTCGTTCCAGACACTCACCACCCTCTGTGTGAAAAAACTGCCCCTCTGGACCCTGATTTGTGTATTTCTGCAGCTTGCGTTCTGTTGGGCAAGGGTGAGCAGGGTTGAGAGGGGTGTGACATCATTGGGGCGGGGCCCAGAAATGAAGCTGAGTACGGGGCCCACAAAGTACGTTTGCCACCGCCAAGGCCCCTTCCCCTCCTGCCCGATGGCCACTTCCCCTCCCGCTCTCCCTGTCATTTTTTTGTCGGCTGTACCTCACTGTGTCATCCATTCCACTCTCCTCATCGCTCTCGCTCTGGAACTTTGAAGTTGACAGCTTGCTGTTTACAGCTCGTCCAATCAGAGGCTGGATTCTCACTGCACAGAAGCCAATGCAGGGAGAGGTCAGCTTCTGATTGGACAGCTTCACCGTCAGACAATCAGACTTCTGAAGACTTCTAAACTGCTTTTGGCCTCCAAGCTCAAACTCTATTCTATATTTTCTGGTTTATCAAGTGTGAAATATTCTATCATATCCAGTGGAACAGATTTTGGCCATAAGGCAACGTCTTCAGGATAGGCTTCTTCCGTCATTTCCGTCTAAAAAAGAAATATCTTTTTTAGCATTTTCCAAATCTCATACATCAGCATAGCCTACCACAGAATACTTGGATGTATCCAATGGATACCCAAGGTTCCACAGAACCAAGTTAAAGAAACCCTAATGTAGAGTAAAGTAAATAGGAGAGCACACATGAATTCTGTGCTTGAATCAATTTCATTACCCTGACTCTACTGTATTCACACTGGATGTGAACTGAAACATGTGTACCATTCTTCCAGTGCCCTCTTTATCCTTCACCATAATACGCATGCAGACAGGAGTGCCACAATGCAAATCTGCTCCAGGGCTAGAGAGAGGGAACATCTCTGCCAGTGGCAAGGAATCTGTTGGGCTGACAGTATCTCACTCACTAGTTAGAGTACTGGTGGGGAACAGTCTGTTCCAGTTCTTTGATGAAACTGCGAGTCGACGAGCATTTAAGCAACATTCCCAAGGTTTAGGTCCCTAACAAGGATGTCCGAGTGGGTGCGGTACCAGCTAGCAGCAATGCACCAACCAGAGATCAATGACCATTGTGGAACCCCAGAGGAAAAGTGGGATGCGGGTTGTGGTGTGCGGTGGCAGAATCTTTTTTAATATTCATTTACGGGATGTGGGCGTCGCTGGTTAGGCCAGCACTCATATTGTCCTGAGTTGTAGCTTCACCAGGTTGCCACCTCATATTTTTCGTATGCCTGATGTTGCCCCTTGCATGCTCTCCTGCACTCTTCATTGAACCAGGGTTGATCCCCTGATAATGGTAGAGTGGGGATATACTGGGCCATGGGGTTACAGATTGTGGTTGAATACAGTTCTGCTTCTGCTGATGATCCACTGCACCTCATGAATACCCAGATTTGAGTTAGATCTGTTTGAAGCCTACCCCATTTAGTTCGGTGGTAGCCCCACACAACATGATGGAGGGTATCTTCAATCTGAAGACGGGATATTGTCTCCACAAGGACTGTGCAGTGGTCACTTCTACCGATGCTGTCATGGATAGATGCATCTGCAGCAAGCAGATTGGTGAGGTGAGGTCAAATACGTTTTTCCCTATTGTTGGTTCCCTCACCACCTGCTGCAGTCCCAGTCTAGCAGCTATGTCCTTTAGGACCTGGCCAGCTCGGTCTGTGGTGGTCTTGGTGATGGACATTGAAGTCCCCCACCCAGAGTATATTCTGCGCCCTTGCCACCCTCAGTGCTTCCTCCAAGTGGAATGTGTGAAAGCTAATGAGACGAGTGTGTGTGAGAGAGAGAGAGGTGAGTGTGTGTATGTGTGTGTGAGAGAGAAAGAGGTGAGTGTGTGTGCATGTGAGAGAGAGAGAAGTAAGTGTGTGTGTGTGTGTGTGAGAGAGAGCAAGGTGAGTGTGTGGACTTGTGTGTGTGAGAGAGAGGTGAGTGTGTGTGAGAAAGGTTGAATGCGTGAGAGAGAATGAACTGACTGAATGCGTAAGAGAGAGAAAAAGAAGTGGGTGTATGTATGAGAGAGAGGTAAGTGTGTGTGTGAGAAACAGAGATGAGTGTGTTAGCGTGTGTGTGTGTGAGGGAGAGGTAAGTGTGTGTGTGAGAAACAGAGAGATGAGTGTGTTAGCGTGTGTGTGTGTGAGGGAGAGGTAAGTGTGTGTGTGAGAAACAGAGATGAGTGTGTTAGCGTGTGTGTGTGTGAGGAAGAGGTGAGTGTGTGGGTGAGAGAGAAAGGTTGAATGCGTGAGAGAGAATGAGCTGAGTGTGTGCGTGCGTGAGAGAGAAAGAGGTGGGTGTGTGTGAGAAATAGAGAGTTTGAATGTACGTGAAAGAGTGAAGTGAGTGTTTCTGTGTGTGAGAGAGAGGTTGAATGTGTGAGAGAGAGAGAGAGGCAAGTGTTTGTGTGTGAGGGAGAGGCTGGGATTCTCCCTTACCGTGTACAAGTTCCGACGCCGGCGTCAAAATCAGCGCGAACGACTCCGGTGCCGACCCAGCAAAAGTGCGTGAATTCTGCGCAACGGAAGGGGCCAGCACACGTGTCACGGGAAGAGTGACAGCACGACCCGGAACTGCGTCACTGCGCACGCGGTGTAATTGAAGCCGTGTGGCGTCGCTGTTAAATTTGTGGAGACAAATTGATGCCATCAGCAGAAAAAGGGCAACGCCGGAAGATGGCCGCCCGCCGTGCAGCGCCGAGGTTCCAGGACCGGGACATCGAAGCGCTCCTGGACGCCGTGGAGTGGAGGAGGGAGGCCCTGTACCCTGGACATGGCCACAGGGTCGCTGCCAACATCAGCCGGCGCCTGTGGAGGGAGGTGGGAGAAGCCGTCAGCGTCGTGGGGATAACCCCCAGGACCGGCAGCCAGTGCCACAAGTAGGTCAATGACTTAGTCAGGGCAGCCAGGTGAGTACCCCCCACTGTGCCCATGACACCAATCCCCCAGCCCCCCCACATATGTGGCACTGCGCCCCCCCCCCCCACCCCACCTCTGCATGATAGAACAAAATAACAAAGAACAAAGAAATTTACAGCACAGAAACAGGCCCTTCGGCCCTCCCAGCCTGCGCCGATCCAGATCCTTTGTCTAAACCTGTCGCCTATTTTCCAAGGGTCTACTTTCCTCTGTTCTCTGCACGTTCATATATTTGTCTAGATATACCTTAAATGACGCTATCGTGCCCACCTCTACCACCTCCGCTGGCAAAGCGTTCCAGGCAGCCACCACCCTCTGCGTAAAAAACTTTCCACGCACATCTCACTTAAACTTTCCCCCTCTCACCTTGAAATCGCGACCCCTTGTAATTGACACCCCCACTATTGGAAAAAGCTTGTTGCTATCCACCCTGTCCATACCTCTCATAATTTTGTAGACCTCAATCAGGTCCCCCCTCAAGCTCCGTCTTTCCAACGAAAACAATTCTAATCTACTCAACCTTTCTTCATAGCTAGCACCCTCCATACCAGGCAACATCCTGGTGAACCTCCTCTGCACCCTCTCCAAAGCATCCACATCCTTCTGGTAATGTGACGACCAGAACTGCACACAGTATTCCAAATGTGGCCTAACCAAAGTCCCATACAACTGTAACATGACCTGCCGACTCTTGTACTCAATACCCTGTCCGATGAAGGCACGCATGCTGTATGCCTTCTTGACCTGCATTGCCACCTTCAGGGTACAATGGACCTGAGCTCCCAGATCTCACTGGACATCAATTTTCCCCAGGACTCTTCCATTGACCGGATAGTCCGCTCTTGAATTGGATCTTCCAAAATGCATCACCTCTCATTTGCCTGGATTGAACTCCATCTGCCATTTCTCTGCCCAACTCTCCAATCTATCTATATTTTGCTGTATTCTCTGACAGTCCCCTCGCTATCTGCAACTTCACCAATCTTAGTATCATCTGCAAACTTGCTAATCAGACCACCTATACCTTCGTCCAGATCATTTATGTATATCACAAACAACAGTGGTCTGAGCACGGATCCCTGTGGAACACCACTAGTCACCCTTCTCCATTTTGAGACACTCCCTTCCACCACTACTCTCTGTCTCCTGTTGCCCAGCCAGTTCTTTATCCATTTAGCTAGTACACCCTGAACCCCATGCGACTTCACTTTTTCCATCAACTAGCAATGAGAAACTTTATCAAACGCCTTACAGAAATCCATGTATATGGCATCTACAGCCCTTCCCTCATCAATTAACTTTGTCACTTCCTCAAAGAATTCTATTAGGTTTGTGAGACATGACCTTCCCTACACAAAACCATGCTGCCTATCACTGATAAGTCTATTTTCTTCCAAATGTGAATAGATCCTATCCCTCAGTATCTTCTCCAACAGTTTGCCTACCACTGACGTCAAGCTCACAGGTCTATAATTCCCTGGATTATCCTTGCCACCCTTCTTAAACAAAGGGACAACATTAGTAATTCTCCAGTCCTCCGGGACCTCACCCATGCTCAAGGATGCTGCAAAGATATCTGTTAAAGCCCCAGCTGTTTCGTCCCTCGCTTCCCTCAGTAACCTGGGATAGATCCCATCCGGACCTGGGGACTTGTCCACCTTAATGCCTTTTAGAATACCCAAAACTTCCCCCTTCCTTATGCCAACTTGACCTAGAGTATTTAAACATCCATCCCTAACCTCAACATCCGTCATGTCCCTCTCCTTGGTGAATACCGATGCAAAGTACTCATGAAGAATCTCACCCATTTCCTCTGACTCCATGCATAAATTCCCTCTTTTGTCTTTGAGTGGGCCAATCCTTTCTCTAGTTACCCTCTTGCTCCTTATATACGAATAAAAGGCTTTGGGATTTTCCTTAACCTTGTTAGCCAAAGATATTTCATGACCCCTTTTAGCCCTCTTTATTGCGCGTTTGAGATTTGTCCTACTTTCCGATATTCCTCCAAAGCTTCATCAGTTTTAAGTCACCTAGATCTTATGTATGCTTCCTTTTTCATTTTAGCTTGTCTCACAATTCCACCCGTCATCCATGGTTCCCTAATCTTGCCATTTCTATCCCTCATTTGTACAGGGACATGTCTGTCCTGCACTCTAATCAACCTTTCCTTCAAAGACTCCCACATTTTAATGTGGATTTACCCTTAATAGCTGCTCCCAATCCACATTCCCTATCTCCTGCGAATTTTGTCATACTTGGCCTTTCCCCAATTTAGCACTCTTCCTTTAGGACCATTCTCGTCTTTGTCCATGAGTATTCTAAAATTTACGGAATTGTGATTGCTATTCGCAAAGTAATCACCGATTGAAACTTCAGCCACCTGGCCGGGATCATTCCCCAATACCAGGTCTATGGCCCCTTCCCGAGTTGGACTACTTACATACTGCTCTAAAAAACTCTCCTGGATGCTCCTTACAAATTCTACTCCATCTACGCCTCCAACACTACATGAGTCCCATTCATGTTGCGGAATTTAAAATCTCCCATCACGACCACCCTATTACTGCTACATTTTTCTATAACCTGTCTACATATTTGTACCTCTACCTCACGCTCGCTTTTGGGGGGCCTGTAGTAAAGTCCCAACAATGTTACTGCACCCTTCCTATTTTTAGCTCTACACATATTGCCTCAGTGCTCGATTCCTCCATAATGCCCTCCTTAACCACAGTTGTGATATCATCTCTGACCAGTAATGCAACTCCTCCACCCCTTTTACCTCCCTCTCTATCCCTCCTGAAGCATCTATACCCTGGGATATTTAGTTGCCAATCTTGCCCTTCCCTCAACCAAGTCTCAGTAATACCAATAACATCATATTCCCAGGTACCAATCCAAGCCCTAAATTCATCTGCCTTTCCTGCTACACTTCTCGCATTAAAACAAATGCATCTCAGACCACCTGTCCCTTTGCATTCATCATTTCTTCCCTGTCTACTCTTCCCCTTAGTCACAATGAGTTTATTATCTAGTACCTTACTGGCTTTAGTTGCTGCCTCTTTACTGACCTCTATCTTCCTAATCTGGTTCCCATCCTTCTGCCACATTAGTTTAAAACCTCCCCAACAGTGTTAGCAAAAGCACCCCCTAGGACATTGGTTCCAGTCCTGCCCAGGTGTAGACCATCCGATTTGTAATGGTCCCATCGCCCCCAGAACCGGTTCCAATGTCCCAAAAATCTGAGCCCCTCCCTCCTGCACCATCCCTCAAGCCACGTATTCATTCTGACTATTCTTGAATTTCTACTCTGACTGTCTCGTGGCACTGGTAGCAATCTTGAGATTACTACCTTTGAGGTCCTACTTTTTAACTTATCTCCTAACTCCCTAAATTCTAATCGTAGGACCACATCCCGTTTTTAACCTATATCCGCGAAGCAGCTAGTTTAAATGCTCACCGCTCGACTCTGTAGCTCCGCCCACTTCAACAGCTGAATTCCGCCATAAAAAACTTGAATCCGCGAAGCAGCTAGTTTAAATACTCCCCGCTCGACTCTAGCTGCATCCACTCAAACAGCTGAATTCCGTCCGAAAAGATTCGAATCCGCGAAGCAGCTAGTTTAAATACTCACTGTTCGACTCTGTAGCTCCGCCCACTCCAACACCTGAATTCCCGCCGAAACGACAGCCGAAAAGGCGGTACAGTCGTAGTAGCTGCACCCACCCATGCAGGCCCCATTGACAGGATGGCCTGAGCCGATACAAACATACACCCAACTGCTGGACTGCAGGTATATGTCCACCGCCTTTCTCTCCTCACCCCCCCCCCCCCCCCCCCCCCAATGCCCCCAGGCCGTGCCAGGGCGACCACAGGCCAGTGATCAACCCGGGCGTAGGCCACACTCATACAGTGCCGGGGCAGCACAATGTAGGGACTCCTTCAGCAATGGGGAGGGCAGCCACGCCAATAGCCCCCCATCCCAATCGACTCAAGATACGATGACACAGGGCATCCACACTGATGACACCGACACCCAGGACACACACACCCAGGACACACACACTAAGGACACCCAGGACACAGCAGAGGGTGTCCACCCATAATCCCACGTGGTGCTAGCTGTGCCCGGCCTGGGCGCCTGCCACCTGCTTCGCTGCGGCATGCTCCTCTGCGGCAGACACCGCTGCCTCCCTGGCACGCCCCTGCTCCAGCTGCCATAGGGCTACATGCATGACAGCGGCCCCCTCCACGACGGCCAACATCGATGGATGATTGCGAAACATAGCGGTCTGCAGGTTGGTGTAGACGACATATCATCATTGCACACACCCACTTCCGCAACCTGGTGCCATGGGCTGCACTGTTGACAGGTGGCACTTGGCCATGCAAAACAACGCCCCCAATCCCCACCCTCCGCAGACACCAGCCCCGACCCTCCCCACCACACCCCCACCCTCCCCAGACACCAGCCCCGACCCTCCCCACCACACTCCCACCCCCCCCAGACACCAGCCCCGACCCTCCCCACCACACCCCCACCCTACACAGACACCAACTCCGACCCTCCCCGCCCCCACCTCCACCCTCTGCAGACACCAGCCCTGACCCTCCCCACCCCACCTCCACCCTCCACAGACACCAGCCCCGACCCTCCCCACCCCACCCCCAACCTCCCCAGACACCAGCCCCGACACACCCACCACACCCTCACCCTACACAGACACCAACTCCGACCCTCCCCGCCCCACCTCCACCCTCCGCAGACACCAGCCCCGACCCTCCCCACCACACCCCCACCCTCCCCAGACACCAGCCCCGACCCTCCCCACCCCACCCCCACCCTCCACAGACACCAGCCCCGACCCTCCCCACCCCACCCCCAACCTCCCCAGACACCAGCCGTGACACCACCCGGCACCCCCGGCCCTGCCGTCCTCCGTCCCTGCCAACCAACACCCCCCCCCCCCACCCCAGCCACAGCTCAGCCAACTCGACATGTGGCGGTCCCCCCACGCCGACCCCTCCCTCCTTCTTCGCCAGCGTCAGCCAGCACGACTGGTTGACGCCATTAAATACCATGTTTGATTTACGCCGGCGTGAGCTGTGGTCACGTCGCCGGGACTTCGGCCCATCCGGGCCGGAGACTCGCACCAGGTCCAGGGACCAGCTCGTCGCGCCAGGTCTGCCGATTCTGCGGGCTGCGTTGGTGCAATCCCCATTGGCGAGCTTTTTCCTGGTTCGGAGCATCGCAGTCCCTGCGTCGGAGCGGTGCGGCGGCATTCCCGCCCAGAGAGAGAGGTGAGAGTGTGCATGTAAGATATGAAAATCCAATCCTCCTGCCCTGCATGGAATACGGTGTAGAACCCTTGGGTGCATGATTAATGATATTGGGGCCAGAAAATATGGGGTGGTATCCCGCTAACCTCCACAGCTGGAATAGGCCATGTTCCTGTTCCCGCCAAATGGGAGAATTCCACCCCCGTGCCATCTTGCTCCTCTGATTTCTTGTCAGCTTATATTCAGTCTGTTAGAAGGAAAATTGTCTAAGCTTCAATAATTGTGCCCTTGTACCGAGTTTTAAAACCCTCAAACTGGAAGTAATGGATCATTTATAGACCAACCACATACAATATAAGTGATATCTGACTGTGACCTGTACATATTGTCACTTGCGATAAATTGATAACTAGAAAGGTGTGCTTTCCTCCTTCGTGTAAAGTGCTGAATGAAAATGAAGCACATGTTGTTTAGCGTGCTACATTTTTCTCTGTCATATTTTCAAAAGTAAATATTACAAAAGTAACATTGGAAATCATTGAGATGAACTTCATCAGTGCAGTTCGGAAGTAGGTAAATGTAACTAGGCTGATCGGTAAGATTAAGAAGAACTATAAGGGCAGGTTATCATCACAGAGTTTGAAAGATTTTGAACAGAATCCTTCGTAGTTGAAGTAAATAAAGCACTGTTATTTTCCTTCACCAATGGTGTATTTTTTATGAAGCGTGATTACTTTTATTATTTTCAAATTAATGCAGCAATTATGTTCAAGTTTTTACTTTATTCACTAGACATGTTCTTGATAGATGTCAGAAATTATTGCTTTATGTTTCAGAGGTGTTGTGTTCGTACATAACCCCAATGAAAAGCAGAACAAGCTTGTGGGGATAAATGGGCTACTCCAGTTCCTCAGGCTGAATTATTTCATAAAGGGATTGTTGAATCTTGGGCAAGTTATTCTTGCAAAAATATTGCATTTGTTTTTTCCTCAGCTATCGGTCTATTTTAGATCTCGTGAGATCCTGGTATGAAGAAAGGCGCTATTATTCCTTTCCTTATCCGAGAGAATGCAACCCAAGGTGTCCCGATAAATGCAATGGGCCAGTCTGCTCCCATTATACGCAGGTACTTCAAAACTAATTTACTTATATAAAGGACACTGATTATTCCCCAGTGAATTATAGCATATATTGTTACAAACAATTCATGGAGTGCACATTCATCAGTGAGTCTCAAAATTAGCATGAATATTTACCTGTGCTGCATCCTTTAACTGCAGTTGTTTCTTATACATTGGGAACCCGAAGCATAAGCAGCAAATGCTGGAATTATTTGGCAGGTACGTCTTTGCAATATATTTACTAGTTTTCAGTTCTTTCCAGCTGTTTAAAAAATAAATTTTGCTCGATTTTCTGTTCATGAACTAATGAGAGACCGGATTTCAAGTCCTATTCGGGATCTAATGTATCTTTCAGTTTCCAGCTCTGATGAGAGGCCTTTGTTTGAAACGTTAATCAGGGTCAGTCTTGATGTTTGAAAAGCTCTTTAATATTTTTCTAGGAAGTGTGATGCTAATATCTGAAATCTAACACTCCAGCTCTTTGGCGATGAAATATAAATGGTGCTGAAAGCATTGAGGTGTCTGGTCTGGTTGGGTCAACTTTTCAAAGAGAATTAATGAGATTTTTGAGAAGGCAATAATTACAAACATTGGGGGTGAATTTGAGCCCACATTCTCCATCTGTAAGGAACACGGCGTGGACTCAGAAGCCAGAGCGAATCGAAAAACGATATTCTCTCCCGCGTGATTAGGTTTTGCTATTTTCATGCCCTCGCTCCGGTGGAGTACTGGAAATCATGCCGTGGGAGCCAGGAACCTGATTGTAATACGCTACATGTCATTAGTGAGCACTCACTCCAGACTTTGGCCTGCCCCTGGAATATTCACCGGTGCAGGAGTGATGTCACGCCAGCACCATTTATAAGAGCTCCACATGAACATGAACCTGGTGGCCTCACCTCTGAGGGGGATATTGGAGTTGAGCGCTCAGGCCGCCTGATGCGCGATCAATAACCACAGAAACGAAGGAGTAGTCCGAATTGAAGGCTTTAATCGACAAGATGTTTCCCCAGCAGCTTGAGTACAGAAAGAACGATGGCTGCTGGGAAACACGGGTTCTTACACCTCGCCTCATTGGGCGGAGCTACCTTTGTCTTGATCAATGAGAAAGCAACACTTGGGCCAATGAGCAGCGAGCCTTCTCCACCAATAGCAGCTCACACTCCCAAGTACCGTAGTACTACCACACCGCCATCAATCTCCAGGGTCTTTGCTGCTCAGAGTGCACCAGAGAGGACGTGGGGGGACAGTGGTGTAGTAGTATCGTCACTGTACTAGTAATCCAGAATCATGCTCTGGGGCCCTGGGTTTGAATCCCGCAGGCCTTATCTTCCATTAATTTTGTGCGCCTCTTGCTTTGAGAGGATCTGAAGGCTGGCTTAAAAGCATTGCTTCTTGTGTCTTCCTTGCTGGGCTTGTATTCAAATCGCCACTGAGGGAGTGCCCGCCCTGAGGAGGAGCTGAAAAATGGGTGGGACTAGGTGAATACAGAGGGTCAGCATTGTGAGGTAACTGGGTGGGGTCCCTTGAGAGGCCAGACTGCAAGGGCAGAGTGGAGGGCTCAGGAATGGGTTACATCCTGCCTGATGAGGAATGAAGACCTCTCACTTTGAGAAGCATGACTACAGTGTGAATAGAACCCATTACTCAGGCAGCTCTGTGAGGACAAAAGGGTTAATTCTATGGAGTTTCAATTCCACTTGTCTGGGAAGTAGGAATTAGTATGTTTGGCTGTGAAATAGGAGAATGAATGTCCCTTCCAGGTATGAGTTTGTCATGCTAATTGCAGACTTCACTCTCATCAGCCGTGCCTCATCTGTCATAACAGGCTATCATTTGCGGGATATGCTACCTCACCCTTCATTAACAAGTCAAGTGTGCCAGTGAAATAGGAAGAGCTAAACCTCGTTGTCACTGATTGGAGTCCCAAACATTGAACCAAATAAAAGCGTTAATATCACACAGGATACACTGATGTGAACTGCAATGCAAGGTTTCACAGTGAAGCCTATCATCACTCATCCCGTTAACAGTCATGATGGGGACATCTTTGAGTTGCCCCATGAGGATGCAGACAAGGTCCTATGAATCCATTCAATAGCCCTGTCAGCGAAGGATTGTCGGTGGGGGTGGAGATATTGGGAGAAATGTGCCAGTGAAACTCGCGAGGTTCCAGGCACCTAATCCTGTTGGAGTTGAGAGGGACAGATGTGGGGATATACCAGTTTGAGAGGGGAGGGTGTGAGACTTAGAGGAGAGGCACCCACTAAGTGGGAAACTCATGGTGGAGGTCCTAGAGGAGAAGAGGGCTGAGGGTCAGGGCTCTGTCAGGCAAATTAACTCCTCCAGTCGACCTTGCAGTCCGAGAATGGATGCTGCCATCACTTCCTGATTCTTATGACTGTGCCTCTGCAGTTCCATCAGCTGTGAGACAACCGGATCCAGGGGCACTTCAATCGCCAGGGGCTCAGCAACACCCTAAGCTCCAGCATCACTCAGAGGGCCAGATCCTTGGGACATTCCTTCCTCTACCTGCTGTGGATTTTCAGCTCTGAGGTGCTCACCAGTCAGTAACCCAGAAACTGCCTACTAGTTAATCCCACCGAAGTGTGCATATCTGTGCTGGTGGAGGGTGGATGGCAGCTGTGACACCTCTTCTTTGGTGATGTTTGAGAAATCACCCTCTGAGTTGCTCGAATCTGTGGTTTCCAGGGACCGCACGGATGGTCCCCGCTGGTCTTCCGATTGCCCTGCAGGGATGTGAGATGGCATTTGTACAACGTGGGGGATAAATAATGCGAGATGTTCACTCGTGTGAAGTTTGAAGAATAACTGTGCGTCCTTAATGTTCTTACTTTTGCTCACTGCCCCCACTTTGCCATCAACACAGGCCCTCCTCAGCCAGCTTAGGGGCTTTTCTTCATGTGGGATAAGGATGTGGAGCTCTCTCATGACTCCAGGTGTCTGTGCCCTCTCATGCCAGTTGTGCCCGAGTTTGTCCTTTGGGGATACAGATTGGGAAAGTACAAGTGGGATTCCTGCCAGTTCAGATGGTTGAGGAATGGCATACGTGGGGTTAGAATCAGATAATGGACGTGAGGAGCTGAGTTAAGACTGGGGAGGCACCATGGGGTTGGGGAGAGTGGGTAAAGAGGGCCTCGTTACAGGTGGGCAATGTGCGAGGTGGCTTGGTGGTGGAAGAAGTGGATGAGAGGGTGCAATGAGAGATTGGAGGTGGCAGGCCTATCCTTGCCATGTGAAGAAGGTCATTCATTTTCTTTCGTCATTGCTGCCCCGTCCTCTTCTGGAGCGAGCTGGCACTCACTAATGCTACAATAGCCTCCCAGGTGGAGGTTATCACCTTGCTGGTAGGACGCTTTCTGGAGTGTACAGCACGTCTTGCCTGTGCCGGACACCATCCGAACGTCTGACAAGGGCTCTCTCTGAGAATCTTGGAGCAGGTTTCCTGGCTATCATGTCATCTCCAATGCATCTGGAATCAGTGCTGGGGAGGCATTTATATGAAGCTCCCTAGTGATTGCAGTGATTAATTGTCCCGAGGGCGAGTGAATCAGTGGGAGGCCGCCAAAAGCATTGTGTAATTCACGCAGAGAAAATTATTTTGTTTAAGAGGCTCAAAATTCCGTGAGAAGGGCGGCATGGTGGAGCAGTGTTCAGCAGGTGGCGAAAAGCGTCATAGATAGCAGTTATATAAATGTGGTCACACCCAAGGTGCAGGCAGAGAAATGGGTGACCACTAGAAGGGGCAGGCAGTCAGTGCAGGAATCCCCTGTGTTTGTCCCCTCTCAAACAGGTATAGCGCTTTGGATACTGTTGGGGGGGAATAGCCTATCAGGGGATACCAGCAACTGCCAGAGCAGTGGCACCATGGCTGGCTCTGATGTTCAGTAGGGAGGGCCAAAGCACAGAAGAGCAATAGTCATAGGGGACTCTATAGTCAGGGGCACAGATAGGCGCTTCTTTGGACGTAAAAGAGACTCCAGGATGGTATGTTGCCTCTCTGGTGCCGGGGTCCAGGATGTCTCAGAACGGGTAGCGGACATCCTGAAGGGGGAGAGAAAACAGGCAGAGGTCGTGGTACATATTGGTACTAACGACATAGGCAGAAAGGGAGATGAGGTCCTGCAACAGGAGTTCAGGGAGCTAGGCAAAAAGTTAAAAGACAGGACCTCAAGGGTTGTAATCTCAAGATTACTCCTTGTGCCACGTGCCAGTGAGGCTGGAAATAGGAAGATAGAGCAGCTAAACAAGTGGCTAAACAGCTGGTGTAGGAGGGAGGGTTTCAGTTATCTGGACCACTGGGAGCTCTTCCGGGGCAGGTGTGATCTGTATAAGAAGGGCGGATTGCATCTAAACTGGAGAGGCACAAATATCCTGGCCGCAAGGTTTGCTGGTGTCACACGGGAGGGTTTAAACTAGTATGGCAGGGGGGTGAGTACCAGGTCAGAAGGTGAAAAAATTGAGGGAGAACTAGGAAATAGGGCCACTATGGCTCTGAGGAAGAGCAGATAGGGAGATGTTGCTGTAAACAGCGGGACTGGTGGTCTGAAGTGCATATGTTTTAATGCAAGAAGTATGACATGTAAGGCAGATGAACTTAGAGCTTGAATTAGCACCTGGAACTATGATGCTGTTGCCATTACAGAGACCTGGTTGAGGGAAGGACAGGATTGGCAGCTAAACGTTCCAGGATTTAGATGTTTCAGGCGGGATAGAGGGGGAGGTAAACAGGGTGGAGGAGTTGCACTACTGGTTAGGGAGCATATCACAGTTGTACTGCAGGAGGACACCTTAGAGGGCAGCGAGGCTGTATGGGTAGAGATCAGGAATAAGAAGGGTGCAGTCACAATGTTGGGGGTTTACTACAGGCCTCCCAACAGCCAGCGGGAGATAGAGGAGCAGATAGGTAGACAGATTTTGGAAAGGAGTAAAAGCAAAAGGGTTGTTGTGATGGGAGACTTTAACTTTCCCAATATTGACTGGGACTCACTTAGTGCTAGGGGCTTGGACAGGGCAGAGTTTGTAAGGAGCATCCAGGAGGGCTTCTTAAAACAATATATAGATAGTCCAATGAGGGAAGGGGCTGTAGTGGACCTGGTATTGGGTAATAAGCCCGGCCAGGTGGTAGAGGTTTCAGTAGGGGAGCATTTCGGGAAAAGTGACCACAATTCAGTAAGTTTCAAAGTGCTGGTGGACAAGGATAAGAGTGGTCCTAGGGTGAATGTGCTAAATTGGAGGAAGGCTAATTATAACACTATTAGGTGGGAACTGAAGAACATAGATTGGGGGCGGATGTTTGAGGGTAAATCAACATCTGACATGTGGGAGGCTTTCAAATGTCAGTTGAAAGGAATTCAAGACCGGTATGTTCCTGTGAGGAAGAAGGATAAATAT
Organism: Scyliorhinus canicula; assembly: GCF_902713615.1. Taxonomy (NCBI): domain Eukaryota; kingdom Metazoa; phylum Chordata; class Chondrichthyes; order Carcharhiniformes; family Scyliorhinidae; genus Scyliorhinus; species Scyliorhinus canicula. Next base: position 167,102,768 of record NC_052152.1, on the reverse strand, counting down.
GGCAAATTTCATGATCCTTGGATAACGAGAGATATTGTAGGCCTTGTCAAAAAGAAAAATGAGGCATTTGTCAGGGCTAGAAGGCTTGGGAACAGACGAAGCCTGTGTGCAATATCAGGAAAGTAGGAAGGAACTTAAACAAGGAGTCAGGAGGGCTAAAAGGGGTCACAAAAAGTCATTGGCAAATAGGGTTAAGGAAAATCCCAAGGCTTTTTACACGTACATAAAAACCAACAGTGTAGCCAGGGAAAGAGTTGGCCCACTGAAGGATAGGCAAGGGAATCTATGTGTGGAGCCAGAGGAAATGGGCGAGGTACTAAATGAATATTTTGCATCAGTATTCACCAAAGAGAAACAATTGGTGGATGTTGAGTCTGGAGAAGGGTGTGTAGATAGCCTGGGTCATATTGAGATCCAAAAAGACGAGGTGTTGGGTGTCTTGAAAAATATTAAGGTAGATAAGTCCCCAGGGCCTGATGGGATCTACCCCAGAATACTGAAGGAGGCGGGAAAGGAAATTGCTGAGGCCTTGACAAAAATCTTTGGATCCTCACTATCTTCAGGTGATGTCCTGGAGGACTGGAGAATAGCCAATGTTGTTCCTTTGTTTAAGAAAGGTAGCAAGGATAATCCAGGGAACTAAAGGCCGGTGAGCCTTACGTCAGTGGTAGGGAAATTATTAGAGAGAATTCTTCGAGACAGGATCTACTCCCATTTGGAAGCAAATGGACGTATTAGTGAGAGGCAGCATGGTTTTGTGAAGGGGAGGTCGTGTCTCACTAACTTGATAAGAGTTTTTCGAAGAGGTCACAAAGATGATTGATGCAGGTAGGGCATCGGGTCGCTCATTGCCTGCAACCGCCGCCAACCAGCCGCGTCTCGCCTCCATCGCGATCGACCAGTCCCGACCGCTCAACCTCGCGACCGCGTCGACATGAGTGAAGGTCGATGGGCATGAGACATCCTGCCTTCTGGACTCCGGGAGCACTGACAGCTTCATCCACCCCGATACGGTAAGGCACTGCTCCCTCGTGGTACACCCCACCAACCAGAGAATCTCCCTGGCCTCCGGAACCCACTCCATGGCGATCCGGGGGTACTGTACCGCCACCCTCACCATCCAGGGCGCAGAGTTCAGCGGCTTCCGGCTCTACGTCCTCCCCAATCTCTGCGCTGCCTTGCTACTCGGCCTGGACTTCCAGTGCAACTTCCAGAGCCTAACCCTGAAATTTGGTGGGCCCCTACCACCCCTCACTGTCTGCGGTCTCACGACCCTTAAGATCAGCCAGCATTCTCTGTTTCCGAACCTCACCCCGGATTGCAAACCCGTCACCACCAGGAGCAGACGGTACAGCGCCTAGGACAGGGCCTTCATCAGGTCTGAGGTCCAGCGGCTGCTATGGGAAGGTATTATCGAGGCCAGCAACAGCCCCTGGAGATCTCAAGTGGTAGTTGTGAAAATTGGGGAGAAAAACAGGATGGTCGTTGACTACATTCAGACCATCAATCGGTACACGCAGCTCAGCGCGTACCCCCTCCAATGCATATCTGATATGGTCAATCAGATTGCACAGTACCGGGTCTTCGCGACGGTGGACCTGAAATCTGTCTGCCAGCAGCTCCCCATTCGCAAGGCGGACCGCCCGTACACCGCATTTGAAGCGGACGGCCGCCTTTACCACTTCCTTAGGGTTCCCTTCGGCGTCACTAACGGGGTCGCGGTCTTCCAATGGGAGATGGACTGAATGGTTGACCCGTACGGACTGCAAGCCACCTTCCCACACCTGAATAACGTCACCATCTGTGGCCATGACCAGCAGGACCACGACACTAACCTTTCCAAATTCCTCCACACCACCAAACTCCACAACCTAACCTACAACAAGGAGAAGTGCGTGTTCAGCACTAATCGATTAGCCATCCTCGGCTCTGTGATTCATAATAGAGTTCTGGGGCCCGACCCCGATTGCATGCGCCCCCACTTGGAACTCCCCCTTCCCCACTGCCCCAAGGCCGTCAAACGATGCCTGAGGTTCTTCTCGTACTATGCCCAGTGGGTCCCTAACTATGCGAACAAGGCCGCCCACTCATTCACTCCACCGTTTTCCCACTGATGGCTGAGGCTCACCAGGCCTTCAACCGTATCAAGACCAACATCGCCAAGGCCGCGATGCACACGGTCGATGAGACACTCCCCTTCTAATTCGAGAGCGATGTATCAGACGTCGTTCTGGCTGCCACCCTCAACCAGGCAGGCAGGCCCATGGCATTCTTTTCACGCACCCTCCATGCCTCTGATATTCGGCACTCCTCCGTCGAAAAGGAGGCCCAAGCCATCGTTGAAGCTGTGTGGCATTGGAGGCATTACCTGACCGGCAGGAGATTCACTCTCCTCACTGACCAACGGTCGGTTGCCTTCATGTTCAACAACACACAGCGGGGCAAGATCAAAAATAATAAGATCTTGAGGTGGAGTATCAAGCTCTCCACCTACAATTACGAGGTTTTGTATCGCCCCTGGAAGCTGAACGAGCCCCCCCGATGTTCTATCCCGAGGTACATGTGCCAGCGCACAGGTGGACCCACTACGGACCCTGCACAACGCTCTGTCAATTTTTTAACTTAATAAAGGCCCGCAATCCGCCTACTCCGTCGAGAAAGTCAAGACTATCACCAGAGACTGCCAGGTCTGCGCGGAGTGTAAACCGCACTTCTACTGGCCAGACCGAGCGCACCTGGCCCCTTTGAACACCTCAGCATGGATTTCAAAGGGCTCTCCCCTCCACCGACTGAAACACGTACTTTCTTAACGTGATCGACGAATACTCCAGGTTCCCCTTCGTCGCCCCATGCCCCGATATGACGTCCGCCACCGTCATCAAAGCCCTCAACACCATCTTCGCTCTGTTCGGTTTCCCCGTCTACGTCCACAGCGACCGGGGATCCTCATTTATGAGCGATGAGCTGCTCCAGTACCTGCTCAGCAGGGCATTGCCTCGAGCAGGACGACCAGCTACAAATGTGTGGGCTCTCCGAGCAGCAGCTATTTCGGCAGCAGCTGCGGGAGGCTACACATCTCTGCGTAATAAAGCCTCGATTCCACTCTACTCTCGTCGTAATTGATAGTGCATCAGACAGTCAGAGAGATCTTGGTGTACAGGTCCACAAGAAAGGGGCAACACAGGTGGAGAAGGTAGTCAAGAAGGCATACGGCATGCTTGCCTTCATTGGCTGGGGCATTGAGTATAAAAATTGGCAAGTCTTGTTGCAGCTGTATAGAACCTTAGTTCGCCCACACTTGGAGTATAGCGTTCAATTCTGGTCGCCACACTACCAGAAGGATGTGGAGGCTTTAGAGATGGTGCAGAAGAAATTTACCAGGATGTTGCCTGGTATGGAGGGCATTAGCTATGAGGAGAGGTTGAATAAACTTGATTAGTTCTCACTGGAATGAAGGAGGTTGAGGGGTGACGTGATAGAGGTCTACAAAATTATGAGGGGCATGGACAGTGGATAGTCAGATGCTTTTTTCTCCGGACTGGAAGAGTCAATCACTATGGTACGTGGGTTTAATGTGCGAGGGACAAAGTTTAGAGATGTGTGAGGGAGTTTTTTTTATACAGAGAGTAGTGGGTGCCTGGAACACGCTGCCAGAGGAGGTGGTGGAAGAAGGTACGATAGTGACGTTTAAGGGGCATCTTGACAAATACATGAATAGGATGGGAATAGAGAGATATGGACCCCGGAAGTGTTGAAGATTTTAGTTTAGACGGGCAGCATGGTCGGCGCAGGCTTGGATGCCTGAAGGGCCTGTTCCTGTGTTGTACTTTTCTTCGTTCTTTGTTGTTTGTTGCCTCATGGCGCCAAGGCCCTGGGTTTGATCCAAATTTTTGGTAAGATTGCATTCAATGTCTTTATATTTCAACACCAGCTGTTTAAAAATATATTTCCTTAATGAAATATATGTATTTTGTTCATTTATATTTGCATATTCTCAGCAGAATGTATGACAGTTGATTGTTAATGATGCGCCTCAGTTCTCATGTTAAGTGCAATGTTTTTAAAATTAATGTGGATTACGATTGTTCTTTACTTTTCAGATGGTCTGGGCTGCATCAAACAGAATTGGGTGCGCTGTCCACACCTGCAATAACATGAAAGTCTGGGGGTCTGTATGGCGTCGCACCACATTCCTAGTCTGCAACTATTCGATAAAGTAGGTGTTCATTAAAGTATTCATTATGAATATGGCACCTCTCAGCACATGTAAACAAAAGTACAACAGGGTAAATTAAACTGCATCCCTTGTGTAAAACAAAATTAAAAGAAAATGAATACTTGTGCCATGTAAAATATGTGATTTTAATGACAACACAGTCTTGGC